>NC_142730.1:14546000-14861961 GCF_055471065.1 Atractosteus spatula | reverse complement strand
ACTAAGCTAGATGCACAATTTCGAATGCAGCCTTCATCACAAACGACAGTTCATTTCTCGAAAGCTTGTCATGTAAAAAAAGGAAACAAAGAACGAAAACATACAGCTGACAATCTTCTGAAGCTGCAGATTTAGCTTTTGAGAAATGGACATTTTATGTATGCAGATGCTTTTCAAGCGCTGGTTTTAGAACGTCGCTGTGCTTCCAGCATCATTCTCAGCCTTCTAAACTGCCTATCGAGGTGCCGATCACTTTGTAAAGCGCTTGAGAGGCCAGAGCTGCTCAAACTGCTCTTGCCGTTTCCTTCAATCAAAAGCACTATTTTTTTCGTTGTATGGAAAGCTTTTCAAGTCTTGCATCGACACGCACCTTTCCTGAAATGTCCAAAGGGTGAATGTTTCGCAAAGAAATCCAGTCTACCTTTAGGGGGCATGATGTTGAAATCGGAACAAGCCCTGGGTGGGCTTGAACCAGCAGCCGTTCAGTTAACAGCTGCACAGAAACGCCCCCCGCTTGCTTTGTATCATTCGCAAGTTTCTGGTTAAAGAGTAAAAAAGGCTGGAATTCTTTTCCAGAAGCAGCCGGCAGGATTTCTTCTGCACCCACCCAGAAAAGCCAAGAATTGTATTTCATCTGTCGCAAGCTGTATGTTCCAGAAAGAGAATGAATACTTGCATTAAACTGAATCAAGCCGACAGACACGCACCTGAAGTGGAAATCTAATAAGTAAATTGATTCTTAAAATGTAGAGAGCTTTGAAAAAAATATATTGGTGCTTTTAGATAATATATTTCAAGGATGTAATTGCTGTGCTACAGTACGTGCAGAATTTTAGAAAACAGTGCGTCAACAAAGTACACTGTTTGGGTAACTTTAGAAGACAATGTACCAAAACAATATATGCTGTCTGGGTCGTTAGAATTAGCCGAAAGTAACTGATAAGCTTTGAATAACAAATCTAGTGCTTCTTCTCTCGTTCTATGTTGTAATCTGTTTTGTCTTAGGGAAAGGGGAAGCTTTTGAAGGGACAAAGCACTGAGCTTTTTTACAGCGCAACGTCTTATAAAAACCCTGTACTGCTTGTAACAAATTGAGTCTCCGGTTGCACTTTGCGAAGTGGCAACAGGGCTCCCAATATTGCAATATTGAAATAAAGACCTTACTCAGGTGAGAACTCTCTCTTGTGGCTTCCTTGATAGTTAAATTTCCACGACAGAATTGGCACCCCAGATGGGACACTAACCTGAGCGCGGACGGCTGCTGAAACTCCATCCGGAGCCGGACAATTTTAGCAAATTGGACGAACCTCGGAGGATAAACTGTTTGTCCTTCCTGAGACGCGTCTGGAGAATTCACGGCTGTCTGACGTCAGTAAGTGATCCTTTTAACGAACTTTTGTTTTAAGACGATTTATAAGAATTTTTTCTGTGGTCTTATAGCAGAGAAAGAGCAGGCCGGTGAGGGTGTTCTCACGCGGGTTTGATGAGTCCGGGACTCATAAAGAACTTATCTTAACACAGACGTGTGGTTTTTGCTCTGCGGAGTAGTTAATGTGATAAGGTTCTAAAGTAAGGCACCGATCGGTAAAAATGGGAAATGAAAATTCGAAGACGGAAACAGGACCGAGCGGTCCAGCGAAGTACATGTACAGGGAATTTGGAGAAAGGGGAATAAAGTGTCTTCCATCGTGGAGTAAGTTAGGTTTTCCAGAAAATGGTAGTTTTAGTACCAGGCAGATACAACAACTAGAAGAACAGTTAAAGTTAAAGAAATGTAATGCATCTTGTTATGTATGTGCTTTAATGCCTCATTCTACAGCCTCACCCATTTCTCTCCTGGTTAGAATCACTGTTTGGGCCAGGGGAAATGTTTTTCTTTAAGTTACTAACACCGATTATAGGGGCTGTGATACTTGTCTTCCTGTTTTTATGTTGCTATATGACATGTATTATTCCAATGCTTTTCAAATATGGTAATGAATATGTTTGCGCATCAGTATGTTCTGATAAGAACGCAAGAATCCGAAGTATGGGAGCCTCCTGGGAGTCCATATGAAGAATCTAACTTTTAATCATTTTCAAGAATAAAAAGGAGGGAATTGAAGTGGAAATCTAATAAGTAAATTGATTCTTAAAATGTAGAGAGCTTTGAAAAAAATATATTGGTGCTTTTAGATAATATATTTCAAGGATGTAATTGCTGTGCTACAGTACGTGCAGAATTTTAGAAAACAGTGCGTCAACAAAGTACACTGTTTGGGTTACTTTAGAAGACAATGTACCAAAACAATATATGCTGTCTGGTTCGTTAGAATTAGCCGAAAGTAACTGATAAGCTTTGAATAACAAATCTAGTGCTTCTTCTCTCGCTCTATGATGTAATCTGTTTTGTCTTAGGGAAAGGGGAAGTTTTTGAAGGGACAAAGCACTGAGCTTTTTTACAGCGCAACGTCTTATAAAAACCCTGTACTGCTTGTGACAAATTGAGTCTCTGGTTGCACTTTGCGAAGTGGCAACAGGGCTCCCAATATTGCAATATTGAAATAAAGACCTTACTCAGGTGAGAACTCTCTCTTGTGGCTTCCTTGATAGTTAAATTTCCACGACACACCGCCGTTGTTTTTCTCCATCGGAAGTTTGTCGTTAAGGAAAAACATCGCTGTCATTTTCTTGCCAGCCGGCGGCATTTCTTGTGCAGCGATGAGCCAGATTTGTATTTCGGATTTCAGAAGTTGTGTGAATTTCTTGAAGCTGAAAGTCAACTCGCTCCAGAAAAGAAATGTGCAGTCGCATGAAAGCCGTGCCTGCTTATTAAACCGCAGGACCTGAGCTTGTGTTCTGTTTCTCATCGCGTTCGCAAAGGCGATTCCTGCCTCTAACACTGCTATGTCTGCGATTCAAAGTGCCGTGTGGAGCAGCTTCGAAAGCCTTGTTCACGCTCCTCCGATGTTGCTTTCTCTGTGCCTAACGAAGTTCCATTTTGGTGTCGGAGCGGGGAGACCTAATCATTCCAGCTTTAAGCCACCCTTCAATCTTCTGAGGGGTGTCTGAGTGCTAGCATGTCATTTGCCTTTTTTTTTTTTGAAACGGAGAGCGACGTTGAAAAAGGTTACCTCCGCCGCCTCGCCCTCCGTGTTAAATGATCGCAAGACGGCGGCGGCGGCGCTCCCTGTAGTTGTGGCCGAGCGGTTAAGGCGATGGACTAGAAAGCCATTGGGCTCTCCCCGCGCCGGGTCGAATCCTGCCGACTACGGCGTCCTTCTCGTGTCGCCGTGCGCCTGCCCAGAAAAAGGCGGAGTGCCGTTTCTCTCTTCCTGCTTCTTGTACAAACGCTAAATCGCTTGGACCTGCTGCCTTGGAAGTCATGTCTTCAGCGTCCCCCAGCGACATTTCACACTTGGAAGCAGACAACCACGCTTTTGGCATTGGCATGCCTTGCGCCCTACTTCCAGCCTTTGAAGATCTAATTATTCAAACTGAAAGAACCGACTGAATAGGTGTTTGCAGTGCACCAGGAGGAGCAGTGACCATAGCAGTGGAGGGGTGAGGATGGCGCAGATGGAAACGTTTTCATGCGCTCCTCTGGGAGGAATGAAAATAAAAGGCGAAACCGGAAACAGTAGTAGCCGCAAGAGGAAGTGTCTTCAAGCGCCAAGCAAGCGCTCCTCGTTAGTATAGTGGTGCGTATTCCCGCCCGTCACGTGGGAGACCAGGGATGGATTGCTTGACGGCGAGCCGGGTTGCTTTTCTCCCATCAGATTCCAACCGCTAATGCTAACGCAGTTTGTGGGAGCTTACGTGCTTCTCCTTTTCCGTCATTTTCGGACGACTATTCCAAAGGGGTAACCTGATGGAATAGGGGCCTGAAGACACGAGGCATTCTTAAACCAGCACTGGGCTGCACGGCCTTCTGTTGCGATCAGATTATATTCGAGTGAAAAAGCCAGAGCAGCCGCTTCCATCCTATGGAGTACGAGCTAAATCAGGAGAGGTATGGGACACGCGCGTGCCTATAGGTGCACGTCTCCTACGTCAGGCTGCTTCACCCATGTGCACCCGACTGGAGAGGGAATGGAGCAAGCTTTTTGTCAGGAGTGGGATTCGAACCCACGCCTCCAGGGGAGACTGCGACCTGAACGCAGCGCCTTAGACCGCTCGGCCATCCTGACGCCAGCCCTCTCCCCCAAAGCGGTCTGATGAGCCACCGCGATCCCACTACGCTCTTCGAGTATCGCACTGTTATTAATACTACAGTGTGACTCCAGCATTAAAATGTTTGGAAAATGTGTCGGCCTTTATAATCCAGTGTAGAGCAGCGTATGATGATTTGTGCTACAAAACACCAAGCGCTCAAAGTGACGTCTGCGTTTGTCACTGAACTTTCAACTCTTTCATCACTTATGTAGGAAATACAAAGAGCAGTTAGGTGGAACGCGTAGGATGGCCGTCAGCAGAGTGGCGCAGCGGAAGTGTGCTGGGCCCATAACCCAGAGGTCGATGGATCGAAACCATCCTCTGCTACATGTGTCTTACGCATGGTTCATAAGCATTCCATTGGGTTAGCAAAGTGCATTAAAGTAGTGTGGATCTCCCTTTCCTTAAGTTCTGTTCTGAGTTTCTCTCTCGTGTGTGTTTGTGCAAGCTTGACACTTGCGGGACTCTTTCATCTTCACCAATACGGAGATGACCAAATGTGTCTTCGGTTGTTCTGAGATCTTTGATAGTTTCTTCGAATGCTTCAAGTGAACCTCGAAATCGAAGCAGTTATGTTTATATTGATTTCTCGCATTAATCATTATTAACCAGGAACAGCCAGCACAGTCGGTCGCATTAGTAATTATGTCACGTCTCTACTTAGCAGAGCATTCAAAGACCCACTGGAAGCAGGAAAGCACTAAGACACTGCAAAACTGAACTCGGGAAAATCATACTGGGAGCTCTGAGCGATGTCTGCATCCAAGCCATCCAATACGGACTCTGAGACCTTGGAATATCAACACTATGATGCGCTACCTTTTCCCTGGAGCAAAACGATGGAATTAGAAGAATGCTTACCGCAGGATACAACTGTGCCGTTGTTATTTGGAGCACGGTTTTCACTTGCATGAAAACTACAGCAGAACGTAGAAGGATGATCACAGAGGAGTCCACGCGGGCATGCTGAGGAGATTGTAGGTCGTACATTTCAATGATTACTGACATTTGCGCTGCTTGAGGTACAGTAATCAACAAAGAACAGGGTGTGCTACTCTCGAATCCGGTCACCACATGATGAAAAGCCAGGAAGTATACCTTGTCCAATTGACGTCAACAGGGACACGTTAACCCCTTGCTTCCCTGGCACCCGGCTAGCTCAGTCGGTAGAGCATGAGACTCTTAATCTCAGGGTCGTGGGTTCGAGCCCCACGTTGGGCGGTGCCCGTCTCCTTATTAACAAAGTTTCGTGCTCATCCTTGACCCTCTTACACCTTGATGGTACCGAGCACTAAACTTTAATGCACAGGTGTGATGAAACTGAGATGAAAAGGGCTTATCTAGCTCTTTGCCCGAGAGATAAATCAAAGGTTCCGCAGACAATCCGTTGGCTCCGGTCACTCTGACGCAGATAGGAGCTGCAGCCATCATAACTTGTATGAAAACTGATAAGAGCTCCTGTCTATTTACAGTTTCATTTACTCTAGCCTTTCCTTAAACACTGCGTGTACGAAGGCTAAGAAATTGCAGAGCTATTCTAATACAATAACTATTTGGAATCTTTTCGCCATAACAGTTTCACTGTGATTTTGCAGGTAACACGTACGTACGTAACATTTTGAACCGCACTGGAAAAATATGGGAAAGAAATGGCGAAAAGCAACTCTTCAACACGTGGCAATATCTTCCTGAGCGGAGTCCTGTTCTCGAAGCTCGACACTCTGCAAGAGTCACTTCTCCCAACTTGCGCCCGCAGGTTTCCGTAGTGTGCCTGCAAAGAGCCATCCGTTTGAGACAGGCGCACGTTCCGATTTCATTGAACTAAGCTAGATGCACAATTTCGAATGCAGCCTTCATCACAAACGACAGTTCATTTCTCGAAAGCTTGTCATGTAAAAAAAGGAAACAAAGAACGAAAACATACAGCTGACAATCTTCTGAAGCTGCAGATTTAGCTTTTGAGAAATGGACATTTTATGTATGCAGATGCTTTTCAAGCGCTGGTTTTAGAACGTCGCTGTGCTTCCAGCATCATTCTCAGCCTTCTAAACTGCCTATCGAGGTGCCGATCACTTTGTAAAGCGCTTGAGAGGCCAGAGCTGCTCAAACTGCTCTTGCCGTTTCCTTCAATCAAAAGCACTATTTTTTTCGTTGTATGGAAAGCTTTTCAAGTCTTGCATCGACACGCACCTTTCCTGAAATGTCCAAAGGGTGAATGTTTCGCAAAGAAATCCAGTCTACCTTTAGGGGGCATGATGTTGAAATCGGAACAAGCCCTGGCTGGGCTTGAACCAGCAGCCGTTCAGTTAACAGCTGCACAGAAACGCCCCCCGCTTGCTTTGTATCATTCGCAAGTTTCTGGTTAAAGAGTAAAAAAGGCTGGAATTCTTTTCCAGAAGCAGCCGGCAGGATTTCTTCTGCACCCACCCAGAAAAGCCAAGAATTGTATTTCATCTGTCGCAAGCTGTATGTTCCAGAAAGAGAATGAATACTTGCATTAAACTGAATCAAGCCGACAGACACGCACCTGAAGTGGAAATCTAATAAGTAAATTGATTCTTAAAATGTAGAGAGCTTTGAAAAAAATATATTGGTGCTTTTAGATAATATATTTCAAGGATGTAATTGCTGTGCTACAGTACGTGCAGAATTTTAGAAAACAGTGCGTCAACAAAGTACACTGTTTGGGTTACTTTAGAAGACAATGTACCAAAACAATATATGCTGTCTGGTTCGTTAGAATTAGCCGAAAGTAACTGATAAGCTTTGAATAACAAATCTAGTGCTTCTTCTCTCGCTCTATGATGTAATCTGTTTTGTCTTAGGGAAAGGGGAAGTTTTTGAAGGGACAAAGCACTGAGCTTTTTTACAGCGCAACGTCTTATAAAAACCCTGTACTGCTTGTGACAAATTGAGTCTCTGGTTGCACTTTGCGAAGTGGCAACAGGGCTCCCAATATTGCAATATTGAAATAAAGACCTTACTCAGGTGAGAACTCTCTCTTGTGGCTTCCTTGATAGTTAAATTTCCACGACACACCGCCGTTGTTTTTCTCCATCGGAAGTTTGTCGTTAAGGAAAAACATCGCTGTCATTTTCTTGCCAGCCGGCGGCATTTCTTGTGCAGCGATGAGCCAGATTTGTATTTCGGATTTCGGAAGTTGTGTGAATTTCTTGAAGCTGAAAGTCAACTCGCTCCAGAAAAGAAATGTGCAGTCGCATGAAAGCCGTGCCTGCTTATTAAACCGCAGGACCTGAGCTTGCGTTCTGTTTCTCATCGCGTTCGCAAAGGCGATTCCTGCCTCTAACACTGCTATGTCTGCGATTCAAAGTGCCGTGTGGAGCAGCTTCGAAAGCCTTGTTCACGCTCCTCCGATGTTGCTTTCTCTGTGCCTAACGAAGTTCCATTTTGGTGTCGGAGCGGGGAGACCTAATCATTCCAGCTTTAAGCCACCCTTCAATCTTCTGAGGGGTGTCTGAGTGCTAGCATGTCATTTGCCTTTTTTTTTTTTGAAACGGAGAGCGACGTTGAAAAAGGTTACCTCCGCCGCCTCGCCCTCCGTGTTAAATGATCGCAAGACGGCGGCGGCGGCGCTCCCTGTAGTTGTGGCCGAGCGGTTAAGGCGATGGACTAGAAAGCCATTGGGCTCTCCCCGCGCCGGGTCGAATCCTGCCGACTACGGCGTCCTTCTCGTGTCGCCGTGCGCCTGCCCAGAAAAAGGCGGAGTGCCGTTTCTCTCTTCCTGCTTCTTGTACAAACGCTAAATCGCTTGGACCTGCTGCCTTGGAAGTCATGTCTTCAGCGTCCCCCAGCGACATTTCACACTTGGAAGCAGACAACCACGCTTTTGGCATTGGCATGCCTTGCGCCCTACTTCCAGCCTTTGAAGATCTAATTATTCAAACTGAAAGAACCGACTGAATAGGTGTTTGCAGTGCACCAGGAGGAGCAGTGACCATAGCAGTGGAGGGGTGAGGATGGCGCAGATGGAAACGTTTTCATGCGCTCCTCTGGGAGGAATGAAAATAAAAGGCGAAACCGGAAACAGTAGTAGCCGCAAGAGGAAGTGTCTTCAAGCGCCAAGCAAGCGCTCCTCGTTAGTATAGTGGTGCGTATTCCCGCCCGTCACGTGGGAGACCAGGGATGGATTGCTTGACGGCGAGCCGGGTTGCTTTTCTCCTATCAGATTCCAACCGCTAATGCTAACGCAGTTTGTGGGAGCTTACGTGCTTCTCCTTTTCCGTCATTTTCGGACGACTATTCCAAAGGGGTAACCTGATGGAATAGGGGCCTGAAGACACGAGGCATTCTTAAACCAGCACTGGGCTGCACGGCCTTCTGTTGCGATCAGATTATATTCGAGTGAAAAAGCCAGAGCAGCCGCTTCCATCCTATGGAGTACGAGCTAAATCAGGAGAGGTATGGGACACGCGCGTGCCTATAGGTGCACGTCTCCTACGTCAGGCTGCTTCACCCATGTGCACCCGACTGGAGAGGGAATGGAGCAAGCTTTTTGTCAGGAGTGGGATTCGAACCCACGCCTCCAGGGGAGACTGCGACCTGAACGCAGCGCCTTAGACCGCTCGGCCATCCTGACGCCAGTCCTCTCCCCCAAAGCGGTCTGATGAGCCACCGCGATCCCACTACGCTCTTCGAGTATCGCACTGTTATTAATACTACAGTGTGACTCCAGCATTAAAATGTTTGGAAAATGTGTCGGCCTTTATAATCCAGTGTAGAGCAGCGTGTGATGATTTGTGCTACAAAACACCAAGCGCTCAAAGTGACGTCTGCGTTTGTCACTGAAACTTTCAACTCTTTCATCACTTATGTAGGAAATACAAAGAGCAGTTAGGTGGAACGCGTAGGATGGCCGTCAGCAGAGTGGCGCAGCGGAAGTGTGCTGGGCCCATAACCCAGAGGTCGATGGATCGAAACCATCCTCTGCTACATGTGTCTTACGCATGGTTCATAAGCATTCCATTGGGTTAGCAAAGTGCATTAAAGTAGTGTGGATCTCCCTTTCCTTAAGTTCTGTTCTGAGTTTCTCTCTCGTGTGTGTTTGTGCAAGCTTGACACTTGCGGGACTCTTTCATCTTCACCAATACGGAGATGACCAAATGTGTCTTCGGTTGTTCTGAGATCTTTGATAGTTTCTTCGAATGTTTCAAGTGAACCTCGAAATCGAAGCAGTTATGTTTATATTGATTTCTCGCATTAATCATTATTAACCAGGAACAGCCAGCACAGTCGGTCGCATTAGTAATTATGTCACGTCTCTACTTAGCAGAGCATTCAAAGACCCACTGGAAGCAGGAAAGCACTAAGACACTGCAAAACTGAACTCGGCAAAATCATACTGGGAGCTCTGAGCGATGTCTGCATCCAAGCCATCCAATACGGACTCTGAGACCTTGGAATATCAACACTATGATGCGCTACCTTTTCCCTGGAGCAAAACGATGGAATTAGAAGAATGCTTACCGCAGGATACAACTGTGCCGTTGTTATTTGGAGCACGGTTTTCACTTGCATGAAAACTACAGCAGAACGTAGAAGGATGATCACAGAGGAGTCCACGCGGGCATGCTGAGGAGATTGTAGGTCGTACATTTCAATGATTACTGACATTTGCGCTGCTTGAGGTACAGTAATCAACAAAGAACAGGGTGTGCTACTCTCGAATCCGGTCACCACATGATGAAAAGCCAGGAAGTATACCTTGTCCAATTGACGTCAACAGGGACACGTTAACCCCTTGCTTCCCTGGCGCCCGGCTAGCTCAGTCGGTAGAGCATGAGACTCTTAATCTCAGGGTCGTGGGTTCGAGCCCCACGTTGGGCGGTGCCCGTCTCCTTATTAACAAAGTTTCGTGCTCATCCTTGACCCTCTTACACCTTGATGGTACCGAGCACTAAACTTTAATGCACAGGTGTGATGAAACTGAGATGAAAAGGGCTTATCTATCTCTTTGCCCGAGAGATAAATCAAAGGTTCCGCAGACAATCCGTTGGCTCCGGTCACTCTGACGCAGATAGGAGCTGCAGCCATCATAACTTGTATGAAAACTGATAAGAGCTCCTGTCTATTTACAGTTTCATTTACTCTAGCCTTTCCTTAAACACTGCGTGTACGAAGGCTAAGAAATTGCAGAGCTATTCTAATAGAATAACTATTTGGAATCTTTTCGCCATAACAGTTTCACTGTGATTTTGCAGGTAACACGTACGTACGTAACATTTTGAACCGCACTGGAAAAATATGGGAAAGAAATGGCGAAAAGCAACTCTTCAACACGTGGCAATATCTTCCTGAGCGGAGTCCTGTTCTCGAAGCTCGACACTCTGCAAGAGTCACTTCTCCCAACTTGCGCCCGCAGGTTTCCGTAGTGTGCCTGCAAAGAGCCATCCGTTTGAGACAGGCGCACGTTCCGATTTCATTGAACTAAGCTAGATGCACAATTTCGAATGCAGCCTTCATCACAAACGACAGTTCATTTCTCGAAAGCTTGTCATGTAAAAAAAGGAAACAAAGAACGAAAACATACAGCTGACAATCTTCTGAAGCTGCAGATTTAGCTTTTGAGAAATGGACATTTTATGTATGCAGATGCTTTTCAAGCGCTGGTTTTAGAACGTCGCTGTGCTTCCAGCATCATTCTCAGCCTTCTAAACTGCCTATCGAGGTGCCGATCACTTTGTAAAGCGCTTGAGAGGCCAGAGCTGCTCAAACTGCTCTTGCCGTTTCCTTCAATCAAAAGCACTATTTTTTTCGTTGTATGGAAAGCTTTTCAAGTCTTGCATCGACACGCACCTTTCCTGAAATGTCCAAAGGGTGAATGTTTCGCAAAGAAATCCAGTCTACCTTTAGGGGGCATGATGTTGAAATCGGAACAAGCCCTGGCTGGGCTTGAACCAGCAGCCGTTCAGTTAACAGCTGCACAGAAACGCCCCCCGCTTGCTTTGTATCATTCGCAAGTTTCTGGTTAAAGAGTAAAAAAGGCTGGAATTCTTTTCCAGAAGCAGCCGGCAGGATTTCTTCTGCACCCACCCAGAAAAGCCAAGAATTGTATTTCATCTGTCGCAAGCTGTATGTTCCAGAAAGAGAATGAATACTTGCATTAAACTGAATCAAGCCGACAGACACGCACCTGAAGTGGAAATCTAATAAGTAAATTGATTCTTAAAATGTAGAGAGCTTTGAAAAAAATATATTGGTGCTTTTAGATAATATATTTCAAGGATGTAATTGCTGTGCTACAGTACGTGCAGAATTTTAGAAAACAGTGCGTCAACAAAGTACACTGTTTGGGTAACTTTAGAAGACAATGTACCAAAACAATATATGCTGTCTGGGTCGTTAGAATTAGCCGAAAGTAACTGATAAGCTTTGAATAACAAATCTAGTGCTTCTTCTCTCGTTCTATGTTGTAATCTGTTTTGTCTTAGGGAAAGGGGAAGCTTTTGAAGGGACAAAGCACTGAGCTTTTTTACAGCGCAACGTCTTATAAAAACCCTGTACTGCTTGTAACAAATTGAGTCTCCGGTTGCACTTTGCGAAGTGGCAACAGGGCTCCCAATATTGCAATATTGAAATAAAGACCTTACTCAGGTGAGAACTCTCTCTTGTGGCTTCCTTGATAGTTAAATTTCCACGACACACCGCCGTTGTTTTTCTCCATGGGAAGTTTGTCGTTAAGGAAAAACATCGCTGTCATTTTCTTGCCAGCCGGCGGCATTTCTTGTGCAGCGATGAGCCAGATTTGTATTTCGGATTTCGGAAGTTGTGTGAATTTCTTGAAGCTGAAAGTCAACTCGCTCCAGAAAAGAAATGTGCAGTCGCATGAAAGCCGTGCCTGCTTATTAAACCGCAGGACCTGAGCTTGCGTTCTGTTTCTCATCGCGTTCGCAAAGGCGATTCCTGCCTCTAACACTGCTATGTCTGCGATTCAAAGTGCCGTGTGGAGCAGCTTCTAAAGTCTTGTTCACGCTCCTCCGATGTTGCTTTCTCTCTGCCTAACGAAGTTCCATTTTTGTGTCGGAGCGGGGAGACCTAATCATTCCAGCTTTAAGCCACCCTTCAATCTTCTGAAGGGTGTCTGAGTGCTAGCATGTCATTTGCCTTTTTTTTTTTTGAAACGGAGAGCGACGTTGAAAAAGGTTACCTCCGCCGCCTCGCCCTCCGTGTTAAATGATCGCAAGACGGCGGCGGCGGCGCTCCCTGTAGTTGTGGCCGAGCGGTTAAGGCGATGGACTAGAAAGCCATTGGGCTCTCCCCGCGGCGGGTCGAATCCTGCCGACTACGGCGTCCTTCTCGTGTCGCCGTGCGCCTGCCCAGAAAAAGGCGGAGTGCCGTTTCTCTCTTCCTGCTTCTTGTACAAACGCTAAATCGCTTGGACCTGCTGCCTTGGAAGTCATGTCTTCAGCGTCCCCCAGCGACATTTCACACTTGGAAGCAGACAACCACGCTTTTGGCATTGGCATGCCTTGCGCCCTACTTCCAGCCTTTGAAGATCTAATTATTCAAACTGAAAGAACCGACTGAATAGGTGTTTGCAGTGCACCAGGAGGAGCAGTGACCATAGCAGTGGAGGGGTGAGGATGGCGCAGATGGAAACGTTTTCATGCGCTCCTCTGGGAGGAATGAAAATAAAAGGCGAAACCGGAAACAGTAGTAGCCGCAAGAGGAAGTGTCTTCAAGCGCCAAGCAAGCGCTCCTCGTTAGTATAGTGGTGCGTATTCCCGCCCGTCACGTGGGAGACCAGGGATGGATTGCTTGACGGCGAGCCGGGTTGCTTTTCTCCCATCAGATTCCAACCGCTAATGCTAACGCAGTTTGTGGGAGCTTACGTGCTTCTCCTTTTCTGTCATTTTCGGACGACTATTCCAAAGGGGTAACCTGATGGAATAGGGGCCTGAAGACACGAGGCATTCTTAAACCAGCACTGGGCTGCACGGCCTTCTGTTGCGATCAGATTATATTCGAGTGAAAAAGCCAGAGCAGCCGCTTCCATCCTATGGAGTACGAGCTAAATCAGGAGAGGTATGGGACACGCGCGTGCCTATAGGTGCACGTCTCCTACGTCAGGCTGCTTCACCCATGTGCACCCGACTGGAGAGGGAATGGAGCAAGCTTTTTGTCAGGAGTGGGATTCGAACCCACGCCTCCAGGGGAGACTGCGACCTGAACGCAGCGCCTTAGACCGCTCGGCCATCCTGACGCCAGCCCTCTCCCCCAAAGCGGTCTGATGAGCCACCGCGATCCCACTACGCTCTTCGAGTATCGCACTGTTATTAATACTACAGTGTGACTCCAGCATTAAAATGTTTGGAAAATGTGTCGGCCTTTATAATCCAGTGTAGAGCAGCGTGTGATGATTTGTGCTACAAAACACCAAGCGCTCAAAGTGACGTCTGCGTTTGTCACTGAAACTTTCAACTCTTTCATCACTTATGTAGGAAATACAAAGAGCAGTTAGGTGGAACGCGTAGGATGGCCGTCAGCAGAGTGGCGCAGCGGAAGTGTGCTGGGCCCATAACCCAGAGGTCGATGGATCGAAACCATCCTCTGCTACATGTGTCTTACGCATGGTTCATAAGCATTCCATTGGGTTAGCAAAGTGCATTAAAGTAGTGTGGATCTCCCTTTCCTTAAGTTCTGTTCTGAGTTTCTCTCTCGTGTGTGTTTGTGCAAGCTTGACACTTGCGGGACTCTTTCATCTTCACCAATACGGAGATGACCAAATGTGTCTTCGGTTGTTCTGAGATCTTTGATAGTTTCTTCGAATGCTTCAAGTGAACCTCGAAATCGAAGCAGTTATGTTTATATTGATTTCTCGCATTAATCATTATTAACCAGGAACAGCCAGCACAGTCGGTCGCATTAGTAATTATGTCACGTCTCTACTTAGCAGAGCATTCAAAGACCCACTGGAAGCAGGAAAGCACTAAGACACTGCAAAACTGAACTCGGGAAAATCATACTGGGAGCTCTGAGCGATGTCTGCATCCAAGCCATCCAATACGGACTCTGAGACCTTGGAATATCAACACTATGATGCGCTACCTTTTCCCTGGAGCAAAACGATGGAATTAGAAGAATGCTTACCGCAGGATACAACTGTGCCGTTGTTATTTGGAGCACGGTTTTCACTTGCATGAAAACTACAGCAGAACGTAGAAGGATGATCACAGAGGAGTCCACGCGGGCATGCTGAGGAGATTGTAGGTCGTACATTTCAATGATTACTGACATTTGCGCTGCTTGAGGTACAGTAATCAACAAAGAACAGGGTGTGCTACTCTCGAATCCGGTCACCACATGATGAAAAGCCAGGAAGTATACCTTGTCCAATTGACGTCAACAGGGACACGTTAACCCCTTGCTTCCCTGGCGCCCGGCTAGCTCAGTCGGTAGAGCATGAGACTCTTAATCTCAGGGTCGTGGGTTTGAGCCCCACGTTGGGCGGTGCCCGTCTCCTTATTAACAAAGTTTCGTGCTCATCCTTGACCCTCTTACACCTTGATGGTACCGAGCACTAAACTTTAATGCACAGGTGTGATGAAACTGAGATGAAAAGGGCTTATCTATCTCTTTGCCCGAGAGATAAATCAAAGGTTCCGCAGACAATCCGTTGGCTCCGGTCACTCTGACGCAGATAGGAGCTGCAGCCATCATAACTTGTATGAAAACTGATAAGAGCTCCTGTCTATTTACAGTTTCATTTACTCTAGCCTTTCCTTAAACACTGCGTGTACGAAGGCTAAGAAATTGCAGAGCTATTCTAATACAATAACTATTTGGAATCTTTTCGCCATAACAGTTTCACTGTGATTTTGCAGGTAACACGTACGTACGTAACATTTTGAACCGCACTGGAAAAATATGGGAAAGAAAAGGCGAAAAGCAACTCTTCAACACGTGGCAATATCTTCCTGAGCGGAGTCCTGTTCTCGAAGCTCGACACTCTGCAAGAGTCACTTCTCCCAACTTGCGCCCGCAGGTTTCCGTAGTGTGCCTGCAAAGAGCCATCCGTTTGAGACAGGCGCACGTTCCGATTTCATTGAACTAAGCTAGATGCACAATTTCGAATGCAGCCTTCATCACAAACGACAGTTCATTTCTCGAAAGCTTGTCATGTAAAAAAAGGAAACAAAGAACGAAAACATACAGCTGACAATCTTCTGAAGCTGCAGATTTAGCTTTTGAGAAATGGACATTTTATGTATGCAGATGCTTTTCAAGCGCTGGTTTTAGAACGTCGCTGTGCTTCCAGCATCATTCTCAGCCTTCTAAACTGCCTATCGAGGTGCCGATCACTTTGTAAAGCGCTTGAGAGGCCAGAGCTGCTCAAACTGCTCTTGCCGTTTCCTTCAATCAAAAGCACTATTTTTTTCGTTGTATGGAAAGCTTTTCAAGTCTTGCATCGACACGCACCTTTCCTGAAATGTCCAAAGGGTGAATGTTTCGCAAAGAAATCCAGTCTACCTTTAGGGGGCATGATGTTGAAATCGGAACAAGCCCTGGGTGGGCTTGAACCAGCAGCCGTTCAGTTAACAGCTGCACAGAAACGCCCCCCGCTTGCTTTGTATCATTCGCAAGTTTCTGGTTAAAGAGTAAAAAAGGCTGGAATTCTTTTCCAGAAGCAGCCGGCAGGATTTCTTCTGCACCCACCCAGAAAAGCCAAGAATTGTATTTCATCTGTCGCAAGCTGTATGTTCCAGAAAGAGAATGAATACTTGCATTAAACTGAATCAAGCCGACAGACACGCACCTGAAGTGGAAATCTAATAAGTAAATTGATTCTTAAAATGTAGAGAGCTTTGAAAAAAATATATTGGTGCTTTTAGATAATATATTTCAAGGATGTAATTGCTGTGCTACAGTACGTGCAGAATTTTAGAAAACAGTGCGTCAACAAAGTACACTGTTTGGGTAACTTTAGAAGACAATGTACCAAAACAATATATGCTGTCTGGGTCGTTAGAATTAGCCGAAAGTAACTGATAAGCTTTGAATAACAAATCTAGTGCTTCTTCTCTCGTTCTATGTTGTAATCTGTTTTGTCTTAGGGAAAGGGGAAGCTTTTGAAGGGACAAAGCACTGAGCTTTTTTACAGCGCAACGTCTTATAAAAACCCTGTACTGCTTGTAACAAATTGAGTCTCCGGTTGCACTTTGCGAAGTGGCAACAGGGCTCCCAATATTGCAATATTGAAATAAAGACCTTACTCAGGTGAGAACTCTCTCTTGTGGCTTCCTTGATAGTTAAATTTCCACGACACACCGCCGTTGTTTTTCTCCATCGGAAGTTTGTCGTTAAGGAAAAACATCGCTGTCATTTTCTTGCCAGCCGGCGGCATTTCTTGTGCAGCGATGAGCCAGATTTGTATTTCGGATTTCGGAAGTTGTGTGAATTTCTTGAAGCTGAAAGTCAACTCGCTCCAGAAAAGAAATGTGCAGTCGCATGAAAGCCGTGCCTGCTTATTAAACCGCAGGACCTGAGCTTGCGTTCTGTTTCTCATCGCGTTCGCAAAGGCGATTCCTGCCTCTAACACTGCTATGTCTGCGATTCAAAGTGCCGTGTGGAGCAGCTTCTAAAGTCTTGTTCACGCTCCTCCGATGTTGCTTTCTCTCTGCCTAACGAAGTTCCATTTTGGTGTCGGAGCGGGGAGACCTAATCATTCCAGCTTTAAGCCACCCTTCAATCTTCTGAGGGGTGTCTGAGTGCTAGCATGTCATTTGCCTTTTTTTTTTTTGAAACGGAGAGCGACGTTGAAAAAGGTTACCTCCGCCGCCTCGCCCTCCGTGTTAAATGATCGCAAGACGGTGGCGGCGGCGCTCCCTGTAGTTGTGGCCGAGCGGTTAAGGCGATGGACTAGAAAGCCATTGGGCTCTCCCCGCGGCGGGTCGAATCCTGCCGACTACGGCGTCCTTCTCGTGTCGCCGTGCGCCTGCCCAGAAAAAGGCGGAGTGCCGTTTCTCTCTTCCTGCTTCTTGTACAAACGCTAAATCGCTTGGACCTGCTGCCTTGGAAGTCATGTCTTCAGCGTCCCCCAGCGACATTTCACACTTGGAAGCAGACAACCACGCTTTTGGCATTGGCATGCCTTGCGCCCTACTTCCAGCCTTTGAAGATCTAATTATTCAAACTGAAAGAACCGACTGAATAGGTGTTTGCAGTGCACCAGGAGGAGCAGTGACCATAGCAGTGGAGGGGTGAGGATGGCGCAGATGGAAACGTTTTCATGCGCTCCTCTGGGAGGAATGAAAATAAAAGGCGAAACCGGAAACAGTAGTAGCCGCAAGAGGAAGTGTCTTCAAGCGCCAAGCAAGCGCTCCTCGTTAGTATAGTGGTGCGTATTCCCGCCCGTCACGTGGGAGACCAGGGATGGATTGCTTGACGGCGAGCCGGGTTGCTTTTCTCCCATCAGATTCCAACCGCTAATGCTAACGCAGTTTGTGGGAGCTTACGTGCTTCTCCTTTTCCGTCATTTTCGGACGACTATTCCAAAGGGGTAACCTGATGGAATAGGGGCCTGAAGACACGAGGCATTCTTAAACCAGCACTGGGCTGCACGGCCTTCTGTTGCGATCAGATTATATTCGAGTGAAAAAGCCAGAGCAGCCGCTTCCATCCTATGGAGTACGAGCTAAATCAGGAGAGGTATGGGACACGCGCATGCCCATAGGTGCACGTCTCCTACGTCAGGCTGCTTCACCCATGTGCACCCGACTGGAGAGGGAATGGAGCAAGCTTTTTGTCAGGAGTGGGATTCGAACCCACGCCTCCAGGGGAGACTGCGACCTGAACGCAGCGCCTTAGACCGCTCGGCCATCCTGACGCCAGCCCTCTCCCCCAAAGCGGTCTGATGAGCCACCGCGATCCCACTACGCTCTTCGAGTATCGCACTGTTATTAATACTACAGTGTGACTCCAGCATTAAAATGTTTGGAAAATGTGTCGGCCTTTATAATCCAGTGTAGAGCAGCGTGTGATGATTTGTGCTACAAAACACCAAGCGCTCAAAGTGACGTCTGCGTTTGTCACTGAAACTTTCAACTCTTTCATCACTTATGTAGGAAATACAAAGAGCAGTTAGGTGGAACGCGTAGGATGGCCGTCAGCAGAGTGGCGCAGCGGAAGTGTGCTGGGCCCATAACCCAGAGGTCGATGGATCGAAACCATCCTCTGCTACATGTGTCTTACGCATGGTTCATAAGCATTCCATTGGGTTAGCAAAGTGCATTAAAGTAGTGTGGATCTCCCTTTCCTTAAGTTCTGTTCTGAGTTTCTCTCTCGTGTGTGTTTGTGCAAGCTTGACACTTGCGGGACTCTTTCATCTTCACCAATACGGAGATGACCAAATGTGTCTTCGGTTGTTCTGAGATCTTTGATAGTTTCTTCGAATGCTTCAAGTGAACCTCGAAATCGAAGCAGTTATGTTTATATTGATTTCTCGCATTAATCATTATTAACCAGGAACAGCCAGCACAGTCGGTCGCATTAGTAATTATGTCACGTCTCTACTTAGCAGAGCATTCAAAGACCCACTGGAAGCAGGAAAGCACTAAGACACTGCAAAACTGAACTCGGGAAAATCATACTGGGAGCTCTGAGCGATGTCTGCATCCAAGCCATCCAATACGGACTCTGAGACCTTGGAATATCAACACTATGATGCGCTACCTTTTCCCTGGAGCAAAACGATGGAATTAGAAGAATGCTTACCGCAGGATACAACTGTGCCGTTGTTATTTGGAGCACGGTTTTCACTTGCATGAAAACTACAGCAGAACGTAGAAGGATGATCACAGAGGAGTCCACGCGGGCATGCTGAGGAGATTGTAGGTCGTACATTTCAATGATTACTGACATTTGCGCTGCTTGAGGTACAGTAATCAACAAAGAACAGGGTGTGCTACTCTCGAATCCGGTCACCACATGATGAAAAGCCAGGAAGTATACCTTGTCCAATTGACGTCAACAGGGACACGTTAACCCCTTGCTTCCCTGGCGCCCGGCTCGCTCAGTCGGTAGAGCATGAGACTCTTAATCTCAGGGTCGTGGGTTCGAGCCCCACGTTGGGCGGTGCCCGTCTCCTTATTAACAAAGTTTCGTGCTCATCCTTGACCCTCTTACACCTTGATGGTACCGAGCACTAAACTTTAATGCACAGGTGTGATGAAACTGAGATGAAAAGGGCTTATCTATCTCTTTGCCCGAGAGATAAATCAAAGGTTCCGCAGACAATCCGTTGGCTCCGGTCACTCTGACGCAGATAGGAGCTGCAGCCATCATAACTTGTATGAAAACTGATAAGAGCTCCTGTCTATTTACAGTTTCATTTACTCTAGCCTTTCCTTAAACACTGCGTGTACGAAGGCTAAGAAATTGCAGAGCTATTCTAATACAATAACTATTTGGAATCTTTTCGCCATAACAGTTTCACTGTGATTTTGCAGGTAACACGTACGTACGTAACATTTTGAACCGCACTGGAAAAATATGGGAAAGAAATGGCGAAAAGCAACTCTTCAACACGTGGCAATATCTTCCTGAGCGGAGTCCTGTTCTCGAAGCTCGACACTCTGCAAGAGTCACTTCTCCCAACTTGCGCCCGCAGGTTTCCGTAGTGTGCCTGCAAAGAGCCATCCGTTTGAGACAGGCGCACGTTCCGATTTCATTGAACTAAGCTAGATGCACAATTTCGAATGCAGCCTTCATCACAAACGACAGTTCATTTCTCGAAAGCTTGTCATGTAAAAAAAGGAAACAAAGAACGAAAACATACAGCTGACAATCTTCTGAAGCTGCAGATTTAGCTTTTGAGAAATGGACATTTTATGTATGCAGATGCTTTTCAAGCGCTGGTTTTAGAACGTCGCTGTGCTTCCAGCATCATTCTCAGCCTTCTAAACTGCCTATCGAGGTGCCGATCACTTTGTAAAGCGCTTGAGAGGCCAGAGCTGCTCAAACTGCTCTTGCCGTTTCCTTCAATCAAAAGCACTATTTTTTTCGTTGTATGGAAAGCTTTTCAAGTCTTGCATCGACACGCACCTTTCCTGAAATGTCCAAAGGGTGAATGTTTCGCAAAGAAATCCAGTCTACCTTTAGGGGGCATGATGTTGAAATCGGAACAAGCCCTGGGTGGGCTTGAACCAGCAGCCGTTCAGTTAACAGCTGCACAGAAACGCCCCCCGCTTGCTTTGTATCATTCGCAAGTTTCTGGTTAAAGAGTAAAAAAGGCTGGAATTCTTTTCCAGAAGCAGCCGGCAGGATTTCTTCTGCACCCACCCAGAAAAGCCAAGAATTGTATTTCATCTGTCGCAAGCTGTATGTTCCAGAAAGAGAATGAATACTTGCATTAAACTGAATCAAGCCGACAGACACGCACCTGAAGTGGAAATCTAATAAGTAAATTGATTCTTAAAATGTAGAGAGCTTTGAAAAAAATATATTGGTGCTTTTAGATAATATATTTCAAGGATGTAATTGCTGTGCTACAGTACGTGCAGAATTTTAGAAAACAGTGCGTCAACAAAGTACACTGTTTGGGTAACTTTAGAAGACAATGTACCAAAACAATATATGCTGTCTGGGTCGTTAGAATTAGCCGAAAGTAACTGATAAGCTTTGAATAACAAATCTAGTGCTTCTTCTCTCGTTCTATGTTGTAATCTGTTTTGTCTTAGGGAAAGGGGAAGCTTTTGAAGGGACAAAGCACTGAGCTTTTTTACAGCGCAACGTCTTATAAAAACCCTGTACTGCTTGTAACAAATTGAGTCTCCGGTTGCACTTTGCGAAGTGGCAACAGGGCTCCCAATATTGCAATATTGAAATAAAGACCTTACTCAGGTGAGAACTCTCTCTTGTGGCTTCCTTGATAGTTAAATTTCCACGACACACCGCCGTTGTTTTTCTCCATGGGAAGTTTGTCGTTAAGGAAAAACATCGCTGTCATTTTCTTGCCAGCCGGCGGCATTTCTTGTGCAGCGATGAGCCAGATTTGTATTTCGGATTTCGGAAGTTGTGTGAATTTCTTGAAGCTGAAAGTCAACTCGCTCCAGAAAAGAAATGTGCAGTCGCATGAAAGCCGTGCCTGCTTATTAAACCGCAGGACCTGAGCTTGCGTTCTGTTTCTCATCGCGTTCGCAAAGGCGATTCCTGCCTCTAACACTGCTATGTCTGCGATTCAAAGTGCCGTGTGGAGCAGCTTCTAAAGTCTTGTTCACGCTCCTCCGATGTTGCTTTCTCTCTGCCTAACGAAGTTCCATTTTGGTGTCGGAGCGGGGAGACCTAATCATTCCAGCTTTAAGCCACCCTTCAATCTTCTGAGGGGTGTCTGAGTGCTAGCATGTCATTTGCCTTTTTTTTTTTTGAAACGGAGAGCGACGTTGAAAAAGGTTACCTCCGCCGCCTCGCCCTCCGTGTTAAATGATCGCAAGACGGTGGCGGCGGCGCTCCCTGTAGTTGTGGCCGAGCGGTTAAGGCGATGGACTAGAAAGCCATTGGGCTCTCCCCGCGGCGGGTCGAATCCTGCCGACTACGGCGTCCTTCTCGTGTCGCCGTGCGCCTGCCCAGAAAAAGGCGGAGTGCCGTTTCTCTCTTCCTGCTTCTTGTACAAACGCTAAATCGCTTGGACCTGCTGCCTTGGAAGTCATGTCTTCAGCGTCCCCCAGCGACATTTCACACTTGGAAGCAGACAACCACGCTTTTGGCATTGGCATGCCTTGCGCCCTACTTCCAGCCTTTGAAGATCTAATTATTCAAACTGAAAGAACCGACTGAATAGGTGTTTGCAGTGCACCAGGAGGAGCAGTGACCATAGCAGTGGAGGGGTGAGGATGGCGCAGATGGAAACGTTTTCATGCGCTCCTCTGGGAGGAATGAAAATAAAAGGCGAAACCGGAAACAGTAGTAGCCGCAAGAGGAAGTGTCTTCAAGCGCCAAGCAAGCGCTCCTCGTTAGTATAGTGGTGCGTATTCCCGCCCGTCACGTGGGAGACCAGGGATGGATTGCTTGACGGCGAGCCGGGTTGCTTTTCTCCCATCAGATTCCAACCGCTAATGCTAACGCAGTTTGTGGGAGCTTACGTGCTTCTCCTTTTCCGTCATTTTCGGACGACTATTCCAAAGGGGTAACCTGATGGAATAGGGGCCTGAAGACACGAGGCATTCTTAAACCAGCACTGGGCTGCACGGCCTTCTGTTGCGATCAGATTATATTCGAGTGAAAAAGCCAGAGCAGCCGCTTCCATCCTATGGAGTACGAGCTAAATCAGGAGAGGTACAGATGCAGCCATTCAAAGTGCGCGTCACAGACACGTACCGCAGGTGACGTCGCTCAGTATGACGCAAGATGACGCGTGGCACCGCAGTACGTGATTGGTTGACCGACAGGGGCACTCGTGGTCCGTTGGTCTGTCGTAGAAAGACTTACAGTAAAAACGTCTTTGCTGTGCCCGTTGTAGATATTGAATTTTACCACTGAAGGGAAATCTTAGTAGCTGAGCATAAAAAGAATAGGAGCATACTGTAACGCGTGTGAAGGCCATAAACGATATTAATTTTGGAACATAAACATACAGTATATACTGTAGCTGGTCTTGGTACTTTAAAGAAAAAAATACACACCAGTATTCCATTTCTCCCTAAACATTTTAAGCTTTGAAGTCTTTAACTAACATGATACCGGAGTCAACAAGCATACTTTTAGAATTTGATTAAAAGGGAATATAATATGGAATCGCGTATCTAAAGAATTTAATAACGGTATTCGTGTGCTGCGACAGGGCTGTGTAGGGCTTTTTCGCCTGCCTGTTCATGCGAGCTGTCTTCTAGCCGACTGGTCTAGGTGCGTGACTAGCAACTGGGAGGTTGTGTGATCGAATCCAGCTGGTGCCGGACTTTTCTTTTAACAAACATTTCTTCGAAAAAATAGAATAGCGATATTATGGACAATAAATTGACTTTTATATTTCAAAATATCGCAACATGAACGATATTTGCGATATTTTGAACATATCTTCCCTTCTGACAGCGGTTCCTCCTTCTATTGTGTGTGTGTGTGCAACAGAGTAAATTTTTATAGAGAAATGGAGGCTGGACAGTATGCGTTACAATATAAACATTTATATTGATTTAAATCGTGTTCTGATTTAAATCGCAAACGCGTGTTTAATTATGTGTTTTTTAATCATAATCAGGCTAATGCATTTCTACATTTTCTGTATGAACCAGCTTAGAGGTTCATACAGAAAGACAGCTTGTGTTTAAATTGAGTGTAAGGTAATTTATGCTTCTAAAGTCATGGTCAGCATTTATTATTGTACTGTGCTGTAAACTTTTTCTGTGCCTAGTCACATTATTTTATAGCGTTTTTATTGCGTTATTAAATCCGGTGGCGCTGTGTGTTAGAGTAGTTTCCTGACTCCCTTGTCACATGGTCTGTGATTGAATCCCATAGAACTATGACTTTATTTTTTAACAAACATTTCTTTGAAAAAATGAAACGTTTCCCTTGGTCAGAGATTAAATAAAACCTCACTCGCACCAAACAAATTTATATTTCTAAATATCACAAAATACGTTCATTGTCTTCCAATCGAGTCGAGTTGACATTGGAAGCCTGCCACACCCGGACTGTTAAACCAACGCATTAGCACGTCAAAGCCCATCGAGGGTATTGAGCCAGTATTGCCTTTAGTATTCCCCCCTCTCCCCTCAATTCAATTCAATTCAAGGTGTTTTATTTGCATGACAGATGGGTACAAGCAGTGTTGGGTATGTATATTGTAACGCTTACGGCAGACAGGCACTGTGTAAGAGCCGGCGCACCAGAGCAGCGCACCGAGGGAGCGTCTGCATTTCTAACTTAGTTTTTAAAATTAGTCAAGCAATATGAAGCATCTCCTTTTACTTAGTGCCTGAGCATAAAAAGAATAGGAGCATACTGCAACGCGTGTGAAGTCCATAAACGATATTAATTTTGGAACTTAAACATACAGTATATGGCTGGTCTCGGTACTTTAAAGAAAACATACACACCAGTATTCCATTTCTCCTAAACATTTTAAGCATCGAAGTCTTTAACTAACGCGATACCGGAGTCAACAAGCATACTTTTAGAATTTGATTAAAAGGGAATATAATATGGAATCGCGTATCTCAAGAAATTAATAACGATATAATTATATTCATGTTGCAAAAGAACTGCAACGGACATAAAAACTCCCTTGCTTTTAACAGAGCGTTCCATAATTTCTAACTACGAAAATGCCAGGTGAAAGGATTTGTAAACATATTTTGTTAAAGCAAGTCAGAACCCATTCAGAGCCTACATTACATTTTAGCGTTTCATTCTGAGCAGAAGACCCTCACACCTGAAGAAGGGGGAGGTGTTTTTCGCTGGAAATCTCGCCTGCTTCTACTTTACAACCGGAGTGCTGGCTGTGACGAATTAAACCGGTATTACAGGTTACAATCACAGACCATGTGACATGGGAGTCAGGAAACTAACACAGCGCCACCAGATTTGATAACGCTATGAAAACGCTATAAAATAATGTGACTAGGCACAGAACAAGTTTACAGCACAGTACAAAAATGCTGACCATGACTTTAGAAGCATAAATTGCCTTACACTCAATTTAAACACAAGCTGTCTTTAGCCCTCTAAGGTGGTTCATACAGAAATGTAGAGATCCAGGCTCAGAACACACAGCTTCATTAGCGAATACATATGCAGGACAACTAGAGAAGACGTTTTACAGAGGATGGATTTTTAGAAACATCCCATCAGTGACATCACTGAAGTCAACTCCTAGGTACTGTAACTGTCGTGTGGATAGTTTCACAAGAATCAGACAAAGGTTTAAGCATCGCTTGTTCTAGATAAAACTGCAAAAAAAAACAACAACCCATAATGTACTTCTTTGCGGCTCTGTTTGCCCAAATCATATATTCACAACGTGAAATCTAGAAAATAATATTACGTAACCAAAATCCGCAATATGGAAACAGAACCTGTGTAATTGTTGATAGATGATGTACTCGTAACATTTTTTCAAGACGAACTACAACATTTAAAAAATGACTTGTATGTACTTGATATCTCTAATCAATCCACGGGTCCCAGCACGAAACGAAAGTAAAACGCATACCGTTTCGCGCTTCTTATTAGTTGCTCAAAAGTAATTTGACCGTATGAAATGCATAATATAAACCTAGAAACATATACGTGAGTAGTACTTAAGCACTGTAGTATCGGTGTTAAGACATACCTCTCAAATACTGTAAATCAAGTTAAAAATATCTCAAGATTCTGGTCATAATGAAACCATGTTTCGTGTATGTTTTCTTTAAAGTACCGAGACCAGCCATATACTGTATGTTTATGTTCCAAAATTAATATCGTTTATGGCCTTCACACGCGTTGCAGTATGCTCCTATTGTTTTTATGCTCAGCTACTAAGATTTCCCTTCAGTGGTAAAATTAGATATGAATATTCAATACTTAAACGGGCACAGTTAAGACATTAAATATACATATACATACTGTATACAGTACAGTTTGCATACGGTAATATGTTTATGTCCCTAAATCAATCTCTTTTATGAGCATGTGAAAGGCATGGTGAATCACTGTACTTTGCATGATTGGAAAAAAATGCGTGATTGCGAAATGCTGTGGCGTTACTTTTACAAAGACGGTCAATGAAAAAAAGAATGTGGACCAGGGCAATACTTTGAGTTTACAGCTTGTCCAAGGTCATTTATTATTAATACTATTATTAATATCTTCGTTAAAGACTTTGATGGCTACAGCTCAAACATGAGAGGTTGAGCTTTATTAGCTCCACCTTGCGGAAATTCCGGATACTATTATTTTGCTAGCGGTATTTACCGGTAACTCGCGGTATTTACCGGTAGCTTGCGGTAGACTGCGTACAGCATACCGGAAAATAATGCGGTATCGCCCGCGCATTTTGAATGGCTGCATCTGTATGGGACACGCGCGTGCCCATAGGTGCACGTCTCCTACGTCAGGCTGCTTCACCCATGTGCACCCGACTGGAGAGGGAATGGAGCAAGCTTTTTGTCAGGAGTGGGATTCGAACCCACGCCTCCAGGGGAGACTGCGACCTGAACGCAGCGCCTTAGACCGCTCGGCCATCCTGACGCCAGCCCTCTCCCCCAAAGCGGTCTGATGAGCCACCGCGATCCCACTACGCTCTTCGAGTATCGCACTGTTATTAATACTACAGTGTGACTCCAGCATTAAAATGTTTGGAAAATGTGTCGGCCTTTATAATCCAGTGTAGAGCAGCGTGTGATGATTTGTGCTACAAAACACCAAGCGCTCAAAGTGACGTCTGCGTTTGTCACTGAAACTTTCAACTCTTTCATCACTTATGTAGGAAATACAAAGAGCAGTTAGGTGGAATGCGTAGGATGGCCGTCAGCAGAGTGGCGCAGCGAAAGTGTGCTGGGCCCATAACCCAGAGGTCGATGGATCGAAACCATCCTCTGCTACATGTGTCTTACGCATGGTTCATAAGCATTCCATTGGATTAGCAAAGTGCATTAAAGTAGTGTGGATCTCCCTTTCCTTAAGTTCTGTTCTGAGTTTCTCTCTCGTGTGTGTTTGTGCAAGCTTGACACTTGCGGGACTCTTTCATCTTCACCAATACGGAGATGACCAAATGTGTCTTCGGTTGTTCTGAGATCTTTGATAGTTTCTTCGAATGCTTCAAGTGAACCTCGAAATCGAAGCAGTTATGTTTATATTGATTTCTCGCATTAATCATTATTAACCAGGAACAGCCAGCACAGTCGGTCGCATTAGTAATTATGTCACGTCTCTACTTAGCAGAGCATTCAAAGACCCACTGGAAGCAGGAAAGCACTAAGACACTGCAAAACTGAACTCGGGAAAATCATACTGGGAGCTCTGAGCGATGTCTGCATCCAAGCCATCCAATACGGACTCTGAGACCTTGGAATATCAACACTATGATGCGCTACCTTTTCCCTGGAGCAAAACGATGGAATTAGAAGAATGCTTACCGCAGGATACAACTGTGCCGTTGTTATTTGGAGCACGGTTTTCACTTGCATGAAAACTACAGCAGAACGTAGAAGGATGATCACAGAGGAGTCCACGCGGGCATGCTGAGGAGATTGTAGGTCGTACATTTCAATGATTACTGACATTTGCGCTGCTTGAGGTACAGTAATCAACAAAGAACAGGGTGTGCTACTCTCGAATCCGGTCACCACATGATGAAAAGCCAGGAAGTATACCTTGTCCAATTGACGTCAACAGGGACACGTTAACCCCTTGCTTCCCTGGCGCCCGGCTAGCTCAGTCGGTAGAGCATGAGACTCTTAATCTCAGGGTCGTGGGTTCGAGCCCCACGTTGGGCGGTGCCCGTCTCCTTATTAACAAAGTTTCGTGCTCATCCTTGACCCTCTTACACCTTGATGGTACCGAGCACTAAACTTTAATGCACAGGTGTGATGAAACTGAGATGAAAAGGGCTTATCTAGCTCTTTGCCCGAGAGATAAATCAAAGGTTCCGCAGACAATCCGTTGGCTCCGGTCACTCTGACGCAGATAGGAGCTGCAGCCATCATAACTTGTATGAAAACTGATAAGAGCTCCTGTCTATTTACAGTTTCATTTACTCTAGCCTTTCCTTAAACACTGCGTGTACGAAGGCTAAGAAATTGCAGAGCTATTCTAATACAATAACTATTTGGAATCTTTTCGCCATAACAGTTTCACTGTGATTTTGCAGGTAACACGTACGTACGTAACATTTTGAACCGCACTGGAAAAATATGGGAAAGAAATGGCGAAAAGCAACTCTTCAACACGTGGCAATATCTTCCTGAGCGGAGTCCTGTTCTCGAAGCTCGACACTCTGCAAGAGTCACTTCTCCCAACTTGCGCCCGCAGGTTTCCGTAGTGTGCCTGCAAAGAGCCATCCGTTTGAGACAGGCGCACGTTCCGATTTCATTGAACTAAGCTAGATGCACAATTTCGAATGCAGCCTTCATCACAAACGACAGTTCATTTCTCGAAAGCTTGTCATGTAAAAAAAGGAAACAAAGAACGAAAACATACAGCTGACAATCTTCTGAAGCTGCAGATTTAGCTTTTGAGAAATGGACATTTTATGTATGCAGATGCTTTTCAAGCGCTGGTTTTAGAACGTCGCTGTGCTTCCAGCATCATTCTCAGCCTTCTAAACTGCCTATCGAGGTGCCGATCACTTTGTAAAGCGCTTGAGAGGCCAGAGCTGCTCAAACTGCTCTTGCCGTTTCCTTCAATCAAAAGCACTATTTTTTTCGTTGTATGGAAAGCTTTTCAAGTCTTGCATCGACACGCACCTTTCCTGAAATGTCCAAAGGGTGAATGTTTCGCAAAGAAATCCAGTCTACCTTTAGGGGGCATGATGTTGAAATCGGAACAAGCCCTGGGTGGGCTTGAACCAGCAGCCGTTCAGTTAACAGCTGCACAGAAACGCCCCCCGCTTGCTTTGTATCATTCGCAAGTTTCTGGTTAAAGAGTAAAAAAGGCTGGAATTCTTTTCCAGAAGCAGCCGGCAGGATTTCTTCTGCACCCACCCAGAAAAGCCAAGAATTGTATTTCATCTGTCGCAAGCTGTATGTTCCAGAAAGAGAATGAATACTTGCATTAAACTGAATCAAGCCGACAGACACGCACCTGAAGTGGAAATCTAATAAGTAAATTGATTCTTAAAATGTAGAGAGCTTTGAAAAAAATATATTGGTGCTTTTAGATAATATATTTCAAGGATGTAATTGCTGTGCTACAGTACGTGCAGAATTTTAGAAAACAGTGCGTCAACAAAGTACACTGTTTGGGTAACTTTAGAAGACAATGTACCAAAACAATATATGCTGTCTGGGTCGTTAGAATTAGCCGAAAGTAACTGATAAGCTTTGAATAACAAATCTAGTGCTTCTTCTCTCGTTCTATGTTGTAATCTGTTTTGTCTTAGGGAAAGGGGAAGCTTTTGAAGGGACAAAGCACTGAGCTTTTTTACAGCGCAACGTCTTATAAAAACCCTGTACTGCTTGTAACAAATTGAGTCTCCGGTTGCACTTTGCGAAGTGGCAACAGGGCTCCCAATATTGCAATATTGAAATAAAGACCTTACTCAGGTGAGAACTCTCTCTTGTGGCTTCCTTGATAGTTAAATTTCCACGACACACCGCCGTTGTTTTTCTCCATGGGAAGTTTGTCGTTAAGGAAAAACATCGCTGTCATTTTCTTGCCAGCCGGCGGCATTTCTTGTGCAGCGATGAGCCAGATTTGTATTTCGGATTTCGGAAGTTGTGTGAATTTCTTGAAGCTGAAAGTCAACTCGCTCCAGAAAAGAAATGTGCAGTCGCATGAAAGCCGTGCCTGCTTATTAAACCGCAGGACCTGAGCTTGCGTTCTGTTTCTCATCGCGTTCGCAAAGGCGATTCCTGCCTCTAACACTGCTATGTCTGCGATTCAAAGTGCCGTGTGGAGCAGCTTCTAAAGTCTTGTTCACGCTCCTCCGATGTTGCTTTCTCTCTGCCTAACGAAGTTCCATTTTGGTGTCGGAGCGGGGAGACCTAATCATTCCAGCTTTAAGCCACCCTTCAATCTTCTGAGGGGTGTCTGAGTGCTAGCATGTCATTTGCCTTTTTTTTTTTTGAAACGGAGAGCGACGTTGAAAAAGGTTACCTCCGCCGCCTCGCCCTCCGTGTTAAATGATCGCAAGACGGTGGCGGCGGCGCTCCCTGTAGTTGTGGCCGAGCGGTTAAGGCGATGGACTAGAAAGCCATTGGGCTCTCCCCGCGGCGGGTCGAATCCTGCCGACTACGGCGTCCTTCTCGTGTCGCCGTGCGCCTGCCCAGAAAAAGGCGGAGTGCCGTTTCTCTCTTCCTGCTTCTTGTACAAACGCTAAATCGCTTGGACCTGCTGCCTTGGAAGTCATGTCTTCAGCGTCCCCCAGCGACATTTCACACTTGGAAGCAGACAACCACGCTTTTGGCATTGGCATGCCTTGCGCCCTACTTCCAGCCTTTGAAGATCTAATTATTCAAACTGAAAGAACCGACTGAATAGGTGTTTGCAGTGCACCAGGAGGAGCAGTGACCATAGCAGTGGAGGGGTGAGGATGGCGCAGATGGAAACGTTTTCATGCGCTCCTCTGGGAGGAATGAAAATAAAAGGCGAAACCGGAAACAGTAGTAGCCGCAAGAGGAAGTGTCTTCAAGCGCCAAGCAAGCGCTCCTCGTTAGTATAGTGGTGCGTATTCCCGCCCGTCACGTGGGAGACCAGGGATGGATTGCTTGACGGCGAGCCGGGTTGCTTTTCTCCCATCAGATTCCAACCGCTAATGCTAACGCAGTTTGTGGGAGCTTACGTGCTTCTCCTTTTCCGTCATTTTCGGACGACTATTCCAAAGGGGTAACCTGATGGAATAGGGGCCTGAAGACACGAGGCATTCTTAAACCAGCACTGGGCTGCACGGCCTTCTGTTGCGATCAGATTATATTCGAGTGAAAAAGCCAGAGCAGCCGCTTCCATCCTATGGAGTACGAGCTAAATCAGGAGAGGTATGGGACACGCGCGTGCCCATAGGTGCACGTCTCCTACGTCAGGCTGCTTCACCCATGTGCACCCGACTGGAGAGGGAATAGAGCAAGCTTTTTGTCAGGAGTGGGATTCGAACCCACGCCTCCAGGGGAGACTGCGACCTGAACGCAGCGCCTTAGACCGCTCGGCCATCCTGACGCCAGCCCTCTCCCCCAAAGCGGTCTGATGAGCCACCGCGATCCCACTACGCTCTTCGAGTATCGCACTGTTATTAATACTACAGTGTGACTCCAGCATTAAAATGTTTGGAAAATGTGTCGGCCTTTATAATCCAGTGTAGAGCAGCGTGTGATGATTTGTGCTACAAAACACCAAGCGCTCAAAGTGACGTCTGCGTTTGTCACTGAAACTTTCAACTCTTTCATCACTTATGTAGGAAATACAAAGAGCAGTTAGGTGGAACGCGTAGGATGGCCGTCAGCAGAGTGGCGCAGCGGAAGTGTGCTGGGCCCATAACCCAGAGGTCGATGGATCGAAACCATCCTCTGCTACATGTGTCTTACGCATGGTTCATAAGCATTCCATTGGGTTAGCAAAGTGCATTAAAGTAGTGTGGATCTCCCTTTCCTTAAGTTCTGTTCTGAGTTTCTCTCTCGTGTGTGTTTGTGCAAGCTTGACACTTGCGGGACTCTTTCATCTTCACCAATACGGAGATGACCAAATGTGTCTTCGGTTGTTCTGAGATCTTTGATAGTTTCTTCGAATGCTTCAAGTGAACCTCGAAATCGAAGCAGTTATGTTTATATTGATTTCTCGCATTAATCATTATTAACCAGGAACAGCCAGCACAGTCGGTCGCATTAGTAATTATGTCACGTCTCTACTTAGCAGAGCATTCAAAGACCCACTGGAAGCAGGAAAGCACTAAGACACTGCAAAACTGAACTCGGGAAAATCATACTGGGAGCTCTGAGCGATGTCTGCATCCAAGCCATCCAATACGGACTCTGAGACCTTGGAATATCAACACTATGATGCGCTACCTTTTCCCTGGAGCAAAACGATGGAATTAGAAGAATGCTTACCGCAGGATACAACTGTGCCGTTGTTATTTGGAGCACGGTTTTCACTTGCATGAAAACTACAGCAGAACGTAGAAGGATGATCACAGAGGAGTCCACGCGGGCATGCTGAGGAGATTGTAGGTCGTACATTTCAATGATTACTGACATTTGCGCTGCTTGAGGTACAGTAATCAACAAAGAACAGGGTGTGCTACTCTCGAATCCGGTCACCACATGATGAAAAGCCAGGAAGTATACCTTGTCCAATTGACGTCAACAGGGACACGTTAACCCCTTGCTTCCCTGGCGCCCGGCTAGCTCAGTCGGTAGAGCATGAGACTCTTAATCTCAGGGTCGTGGGTTCGAGCCCCACGTTGGGCGGTGCCTGTCTCCTTATTAACAAAGTTTCGTGCTCATCCTTGACCCTCTTACACCTTGATGGTACCGAGCACTAAACTTTAATGCACAGGTGTGATGAAACTGAGATGAAAAGGGCTTATCTAGCTCTTTGCCCGAGAGATAAATCAAAGGTTCCGCAGACAATCCGTTGGCTCCGGTCACTCTGACGCAGATAGGAGCTGCAGCCATCATAACTTGTATGAAAACTGATAAGAGCTCCTGTCTATTTACAGTTTCATTTACTCTAGCCTTTCCTTAAACACTGCGTGTACGAAGGCTAAGAAATTGCAGAGCTATTCTAATACAATAACTATTTGGAATCTTTTCGCCATAACAGTTTCACTGTGATTTTGCAGGTAACACGTACGTACGTAACATTTTGAACCGCACTGGAAAAATATGGGAAAGAAATGGCGAAAAGCAACTCTTCAACACGTGGCAATATCTTCCTGAGCGGAGTCCTGTTCTCGAAGCTCGACACTCTGCAAGAGTCACTTCTCCCAACTTGCGCCCGCAGGTTTCCGTAGTGTGCCTGCAAAGAGCCATCCGTTTGAGACAGGCGCACGTTCCGATTTCATTGAACTAAGCTAGATGCACAATTTCGAATGCAGCCTTCATCACAAACGACAGTTCATTTCTCGAAAGCTTGTCATGTAAAAAAAGGAAACAAAGAACGAAAACATACAGCTGACAATCTTCTGAAGCTGCAGATTTAGCTTTTGAGAAATGGACATTTTATGTATGCAGATGCTTTTCAAGCGCTGGTTTTAGAACGTCGCTGTGCTTCCAGCATCATTCTCAGCCTTCTAAACTGCCTATCGAGGTGCCGATCACTTTGTAAAGCGCTTGAGAGGCCAGAGCTGCTCAAACTGCTCTTGCCGTTTCCTTCAATCAAAAGCACTATTTTTTTCGTTGTATGGAAAGCTTTTCAAGTCTTGCATCGACACGCACCTTTCCTGAAATGTCCAAAGGGTGAATGTTTCGCAAAGAAATCCAGTCTACCTTTAGGGGGCATGATGTTGAAATCGGAACAAGCCCTGGGTGGGCTTGAACCAGCAGCCGTTCAGTTAACAGCTGCACAGAAACGCCCCCCGCTTGCTTTGTATCATTCGCAAGTTTCTGGTTAAAGAGTAAAAAAGGCTGGAATTCTTTTCCAGAAGCAGCCGGCAGGATTTCTTCTGCACCCACCCAGAAAAGCCAAGAATTGTATTTCATCTGTCGCAAGCTGTATGTTCCAGAAAGAGAATGAATACTTGCATTAAACTGAATCAAGCCGACAGACACGCACCTGAAGTGGAAATCTAATAAGTAAATTGATTCTTAAAATGTAGAGAGCTTTGAAAAAAATATATTGGTGCTTTTAGATAATATATTTCAAGGATGTAATTGCTGTGCTACAGTACGTGCAGAATTTTAGAAAACAGTGCGTCAACAAAGTACACTGTTTGGGTAACTTTAGAAGACAATGTACCAAAACAATATATGCTGTCTGGGTCGTTAGAATTAGCCGAAAGTAACTGATAAGCTTTGAATAACAAATCTAGTGCTTCTTCTCTCGTTCTATGTTGTAATCTGTTTTGTCTTAGGGAAAGGGGAAGCTTTTGAAGGGACAAAGCACTGAGCTTTTTTACAGCGCAACGTCTTATAAAAACCCTGTACTGCTTGTAACAAATTGAGTCTCCGGTTGCACTTTGCGAAGTGGCAACAGGGCTCCCAATATTGCAATATTGAAATAAAGACCTTACTCAGGTGAGAACTCTCTCTTGTGGCTTCCTTGATAGTTAAATTTCCACGACACACCGCCGTTGTTTTTCTCCATCGGAAGTTTGTCGTTAAGGAAAAACATCGCTGTCATTTTCTTGCCAGCCGGCGGCATTTCTTGTGCAGCGATGAGCCAGATTTGTATTTCGGATTTCGGAAGTTGTGTGAATTTCTTGAAGCTGAAAGTCAACTCGCTCCAGAAAAGAAATGTGCAGTCGCATGAAAGCCGTGCCTGCTTATTAAACCGCAGGACCTGAGCTTGCGTTCTGTTTCTCATCGCGTTCGCAAAGGCGATTCCTGCCTCTAACACTGCTATGTCTGCGATTCAAAGTGCCGTGTGGAGCAGCTTCTAAAGTCTTGTTCACGCTCCTCCGATGTTGCTTTCTCTCTGCCTAACGAAGTTCCATTTTGGTGTCGGAGCGGGGAGACCTAATCATTCCAGCTTTAAGCCACCCTTCAATCTTCTGAGGGGTGTCTGAGTGCTAGCATGTCATTTGCCTTTTTTTTTTTTGAAACGGAGAGCGACGTTGAAAAAGGTTACCTCCGCCGCCTCGCCCTCCGTGTTAAATGATCGCAAGACGGTGGCGGCGGCGCTCCCTGTAGTTGTGGCCGAGCGGTTAAGGCGATGGACTAGAAAGCCATTGGGCTCTCCCCGCGGCGGGTCGAATCCTGCCGACTACGGCGTCCTTCTCGTGTCGCCGTGCGCCTGCCCAGAAAAAGGCGGAGTGCCGTTTCTCTCTTCCTGCTTCTTGTACAAACGCTAAATCGCTTGGACCTGCTGCCTTGGAAGTCATGTCTTCAGCGTCCCCCAGCGACATTTCACACTTGGAAGCAGACAACCACGCTTTTGGCATTGGCATGCCTTGCGCCCTACTTCCAGCCTTTGAAGATCTAATTATTCAAACTGAAAGAACCGACTGAATAGGTGTTTGCAGTGCACCAGGAGGAGCAGTGACCATAGCAGTGGAGGGGTGAGGATGGCGCAGATGGAAACGTTTTCATGCGCTCCTCTGGGAGGAATGAAAATAAAAGGCGAAACCGGAAACAGTAGTAGCCGCAAGAGGAAGTGTCTTCAAGCGCCAAGCAAGCGCTCCTCGTTAGTATAGTGGTGCGTATTCCCGCCCGTCACGTGGGAGACCAGGGATGGATTGCTTGACGGCGAGCCGGGTTGCTTTTCTCCCATCAGATTCCAACCGCTAATGCTAACGCAGTTTGTGGGAGCTTACGTGCTTCTCCTTTTCCGTCATTTTCGGACGACTATTCCAAAGGGGTAACCTGATGGAATAGGGGCCTGAAGACACGAGGCATTCTTAAACCAGCACTGGGCTGCACGGCCTTCTGTTGCGATCAGATTATATTCGAGTGAAAAAGCCAGAGCAGCCGCTTCCATCCTATGGAGTACGAGCTAAATCAGGAGAGGTATGGGACACGCGCGTGCCTATAGGTGCACGTCTCCTACGTCAGGCTGCTTCACCCATGTGCACCCGACTGGAGAGGGAATGGAGCAAGCTTTTTGTCAGGAGTGGGATTCGAACCCACGCCTCCAGGGGAGACTGCGACCTGAACGCAGCGCCTTAGACCGCTCGGCCATCCTGACGCCAGCCCTCTCCCCCAAAGCGGTCTGATGAGCCACCGCGATCCCACTACGCTCTTCGAGTATCGCACTGTTATTAATACTACAGTGTGACTCCAGCATTAAAATGTTTGGAAAATGTGTCGGCCTTTATAATCCAGTGTAGAGCAGCGTGTGATGATTTGTGCTACAAAACACCAAGCGCTCAAAGTGACGTCTGCGTTTGTCACTGAAACTTTCAACTCTTTCATCACTTATGTAGGAAATACAAAGAGCAGTTAGGTGGAACGCGTAGGATGGCCGTCAGCAGAGTGGCGCAGCGGAAGTGTGCTGGGCCCATAACCCAGAGGTCGATGGATCGAAACCATCCTCTGCTACATGTGTCTTACGCATGGTTCATAAACATTCCATTGGGTTAGTAAAGTGCATTAAAGTAGTGTGGATCTCCCTTTCCTTAAGTTCTGTTCTGAGTTTCTCTCTCGTGTGTGTTTGTGCAAGCTTGACACTTGCGGGACTCTTTCATCTTCACCAATACGGAGATGACCAAATGTGTCTTCGGTTGTTCTGAGATCTTTGATAGTTTCTTCGAATGCTTCAAGTGAACCTCGAAATCGAAGCAGTTATGTTTATATTGATTTCTCGCATTAATCATTATTAACCAGGAACAGCCAGCACAGTCGGTCGCATTAGTAATTATGTCACGTCTCTACTTAGCAGAGCATTCAAAGACCCACTGGAAGCAGGAAAGCACTAAGACACTGCAAAACTGAACTCGGGAAAATCATACTGGGAGCTCTGAGCGATGTCTGCATCCAAGCCATCCAATACGGACTCTGAGACCTTGGAATATCAACACTATGATGCGCTACCTTTTCCCTGGAGCAAAACGATGGAATTAGAAGAATGCTTACCGCAGGATACAACTGTGCCGTTGTTATTTGGAGCACGGTTTTCACTTGCATGAAAACTACAGCAGAACGTAGAAGGATGATCACAGAGGAGTCCACGCGGGCATGCTGAGGAGATTGTAGGTCGTACATTTCAATGATTACTGACATTTGCGCTGCTTGAGGTACAGTAATCAACAAAGAACAGGGTGTGCTACTCTCGAATCCGGTCACCACATGATGAAAAGCCAGGAAGTATACCTTGTCCAATTGACGTCAACAGGGACACGTTAACCCCTTGCTTCCCTGGCGCCCGGCTAGCTCAGTCGGTAGAGCATGAGACTCTTAATCTCAGGGGCGTGGGTTCGAGCCCCACGTTGGGCGGTGCCCGTCTCCTTATTAACAAAGTTTCGTGCTCATCCTTGACCCTCTTACACCTTGATGGTACCGAGCACTAAACTTTAATGCACAGGTGTGATGAAACTGAGATGAAAAGGGCTTATCTAGCTCTTTGCCCGAGAGATAAATCAAAGGTTCCGCAGACAATCCGTTGGCTCCGGTCACTCTGACGCAGATAGGAGCTGCAGCCATCATAACTTGTATGAAAACTGATAAGAGCTCCTGTCTATTTACAGTTTCATTTACTCTAGCCTTTCCTTAAACACTGCGTGTACGAAGGCTAAGAAATTGCAGAGCTATTCTAATACAATAACTATTTGGAATCTTTTCGCCATAACAGTTTCACTGTGATTTTGCAGGTAACACGTACGTACGTAACATTTTGAACCGCACTGGAAAAATATGGGAAAGAAATGGCGAAAAGCAACTCTTCAACACGTGGCAATATCTTCCTGAGCGGAGTCCTGTTCTCGAAGCTCGACACTCTGCAAGAGTCACTTCTCCCAACTTGCGCCCGCAGGTTTCCGTAGTGTGCCTGCAAAGAGCCATCCGTTTGAGACAGGCGCACGTTCCGATTTCATTGAACTAAGCTAGATGCACAATTTCGAATGCAGCCTTCATCACAAACGACAGTTCATTTCTCGAAAGCTTGTCATGTAAAAAAAGGAAACAAAGAACGAAAACATACAGCTGACAATCTTCTGAAGCTGCAGATTTAGCTTTTGAGAAATGGACATTTTATGTATGCAGATGCTTTTCAAGCGCTGGTTTTAGAACGTCGCTGTGCTTCCAGCATCATTCTCAGCCTTCTAAACTGCCTATCGAGGTGCCGATCACTTTGTAAAGCGCTTGAGAGGCCAGAGCTGCTCAAACTGCTCTTGCCGTTTCCTTCAATCAAAAGCACTATTTTTTTCGTTGTATGGAAAGCTTTTCAAGTCTTGCATCGACACGCACCTTTCCTGAAATGTCCAAAGGGTGAATGTTTCGCAAAGAAATCCAGTCTACCTTTAGGGGGCATGATGTTGAAATCGGAACAAGCCCTGGGTGGGCTTGAACCAGCAGCCGTTCAGTTAACAGCTGCACAGAAACGCCCCCCGCTTGCTTTGTATCATTCGCAAGTTTCTGGTTAAAGAGTAAAAAAGGCTGGAATTCTTTTCCAGAAGCAGCCGGCAGGATTTCTTCTGCACCCACCCAGAAAAGCCAAGAATTGTATTTCATCTGTCGCAAGCTGTATGTTCCAGAAAGAGAATGAATACTTGCATTAAACTGAATCAAGCCGACAGACACGCACCTGAAGTGGAAATCTAATAAGTAAATTGATTCTTAAAATGTAGAGAGCTTTGAAAAAAATATATTGGTGCTTTTAGATAATATATTTCAAGGATGTAATTGCTGTGCTACAGTACGTGCAGAATTTTAGAAAACAGTGCGTCAACAAAGTACACTGTTTGGGTAACTTTAGAAGACAATGTACCAAAACAATATATGCTGTCTGGGTCGTTAGAATTAGCCGAAAGTAACTGATAAGCTTTGAATAACAAATCTAGTGCTTCTTCTCTCGTTCTATGTTGTAATCTGTTTTGTCTTAGGGAAAGGGGAAGCTTTTGAAGGGACAAAGCACTGAGCTTTTTTACAGCGCAACGTCTTATAAAAACCCTGTACTGCTTGTAACAAATTGAGTCTCCGGTTGCACTTTGCGAAGTGGCAACAGGGCTCCCAATATTGCAATATTGAAATAAAGACCTTACTCAGGTGAGAACTCTCTCTTGTGGCTTCCTTGATAGTTAAATTTCCACGACACACCGCCGTTGTTTTTCTCCATCGGAAGTTTGTCGTTAAGGAAAAACATCGCTGTCATTTTCTTGCCAGCCGGCGGCATTTCTTGTGCAGCGATGAGCCAGATTTGTATTTCGGATTTCGGAAGTTGTGTGAATTTCTTGAAGCTGAAAGTCAACTCGCTCCAGAAAAGAAATGTGCAGTCGCATGAAAGCCGTGCCTGCTTATTAAACCGCAGGACCTGAGCTTGCGTTCTGTTTCTCATCGCGTTCGCAAAGGCGATTCCTGCCTCTAACACTGCTATGTCTGCGATTCAAAGTGCCGTGTGGAGCAGCTTCTAAAGTCTTGTTCACGCTCCTCCGATGTTGCTTTCTCTCTGCCTAACGAAGTTCCATTTTGGTGTCGGAGCGGGGAGACCTAATCATTCCAGCTTTAAGCCACCCTTCAATCTTCTGAGGGGTGTCTGAGTGCTAGCATGTCATTTGCCTTTTTTTTTTTTGAAACGGAGAGCGACGTTGAAAAAGGTTACCTCCGCCGCCTCGCCCTCCGTGTTAAATGATCGCAAGACGGTGGCGGCGGCGCTCCCTGTAGTTGTGGCCGAGCGGTTAAGGCGATGGACTAGAAAGCCATTGGGCTCTCCCCGCGGCGGGTCGAATCCTGCCGACTACGGCGTCCTTCTCGTGTCGCCGTGCGCCTGCCCAGAAAAAGGCGGAGTGCCGTTTCTCTCTTCCTGCTTCTTGTACAAACGCTAAATCGCTTGGACCTGCTGCCTTGGAAGTCATGTCTTCAGCGTCCCCCAGCGACATTTCACACTTGGAAGCAGACAACCACGCTTTTGGCATTGGCATGCCTTGCGCCCTACTTCCAGCCTTTGAAGATCTAATTATTCAAACTGAAAGAACCGACTGAATAGGTGTTTGCAGTGCACCAGGAGGAGCAGTGACCATAGCAGTGGAGGGGTGAGGATGGCGCAGATGGAAACGTTTTCATGCGCTCCTCTGGGAGGAATGAAAATAAAAGGCGAAACCGGAAACAGTAGTAGCCGCAAGAGGAAGTGTCTTCAAGCGCCAAGCAAGCGCTCCTCGTTAGTATAGTGGTGCGTATTCCCGCCCGTCACGTGGGAGACCAGGGATGGATTGCTTGACGGCGAGCCGGGTTGCTTTTCTCCCATCAGATTCCAACCGCTAATGCTAACGCAGTTTGTGGGAGCTTACGTGCTTCTCCTTTTCCGTCATTTTCGGACGACTATTCCAAAGGGGTAACCTGATGGAATAGGGGCCTGAAGACACGAGGCATTCTTAAACCAGCACTGGGCTGCACGGCCTTCTGTTGCGATCAGATTATATTCGAGTGAAAAAGCCAGAGCAGCCGCTTCCATCCTATGGAGTACGAGCTAAATCAGGAGAGGTATGGGACACGCGCGTGCCTATAGGTGCACGTCTCCTACGTCAGGCTGCTTCACCCATGTGCACCCGACTGGAGAGGGAATGGAGCAAGCTTTTTGTCAGGAGTGGGATTCGAACCCACGCCTCCAGGGGAGACTGCGACCTGAACGCAGCGCCTTAGACCGCTCGGCCATCCTGACGCCAGCCCTCTCCCCCAAAGCGGTCTGATGAGCCACCGCGATCCCACTACGCTCTTCGAGTATCGCACTGTTATTAATACTACAGTGTGACTCCAGCATTAAAATGTTTGGAAAATGTGTCGGCCTTTATAATCCAGTGTAGAGCAGCGTGTGATGATTTGTGCTACAAAACACCAAGCGCTCAAAGTGACGTCTGCGTTTGTCACTGAAACTTTCAACTCTTTCATCACTTATGTAGGAAATACAAAGAGCAGTTAGGTGGAACGCGTAGGATGGCCGTCAGCAGAGTGGCGCAGCGGAAGTGTGCTGGGCCCATAACCCAGAGGTCGATGGATCGAAACCATCCTCTGCTACATGTGTCTTACGCATGGTTCATAAACATTCCATTGGGTTAGCAAAGTGCATTAAAGTAGTGTGGATCTCCCTTTCCTTAAGTTCTGTTCTGAGTTTCTCTCTCGTGTGTGTTTGTGCAAGCTTGACACTTGCGGGACTCTTTCATCTTCACCAATACGGAGATGACCAAATGTGTCTTCGGTTGTTCTGAGATCTTTGATAGTTTCTTCGAATGCTTCAAGTGAACCTCGAAATCGAAGCAGTTATGTTTATATTGATTTCTCGCATTAATCATTATTAACCAGGAACAGCCAGCACAGTCGGTCGCATTAGTAATTATGTCACGTCTCTACTTAGCAGAGCATTCAAAGACCCACTGGAAGCAGGAAAGCACTAAGACACTGCAAAACTGAACTCGGGAAAATCATACTGGGAGCTCTGAGCGATGTCTGCATCCAAGCCATCCAATACGGACTCTGAGACCTTGGAATATCAACACTATGATGCGCTACCTTTTCCCTGGAGCAAAACGATGGAATTAGAAGAATGCTTACCGCAGGATACAACTGTGCCGTTGTTATTTGGAGCACGGTTTTCACTTGCATGAAAACTACAGCAGAACGTAGAAGGATGATCACAGAGGAGTCCACGCGGGCATGCTGAGGAGATTGTAGGTCGTACATTTCAATGATTACTGACATTTGCGCTGCTTGAGGTACAGTAATCAACAAAGAACAGGGTGTGCTACTCTCGAATCCGGTCACCACATGATGAAAAGCCAGGAAGTATACCTTGTCCAATTGACGTCAACAGGGACACGTTAACCCCTTGCTTCCCTGGCGCCCGGCTAGCTCAGTCGGTAGAGCATGAGACTCTTAATCTCAGGGGCGTGGGTTCGAGCCCCACGTTGGGCGGTGCCCGTCTCCTTATTAACAAAGTTTCGTGCTCATCCTTGACCCTCTTACACCTTGATGGTACCGAGCACTAAACTTTAATGCACAGGTGTGATGAAACTGAGATGAAAAGGGCTTATCTAGCTCTTTGCCCGAGAGATAAATCAAAGGTTCCGCAGACAATCCGTTGGCTCCGGTCACTCTGACGCAGATAGGAGCTGCAGCCATCATAACTTGTATGAAAACTGATAAGAGCTCCTGTCTATTTACAGTTTCATTTACTCTAGCCTTTCCTTAAACACTGCGTGTACGAAGGCTAAGAAATTGCAGAGCTATTCTAATACAATAACTATTTGGAATCTTTTCGCCATAACAGTTTCACTGTGATTTTGCAGGTAACACGTACGTACGTAACATTTTGAACCGCACTGGAAAAATATGGGAAAGAAATGGCGAAAAGCAACTCTTCAACACGTGGCAATATCTTCCTGAGCGGAGTCCTGTTCTCGAAGCTCGACACTCTGCAAGAGTCACTTCTCCCAACTTGCGCCCGCAGGTTTCCGTAGTGTGCCTGCAAAGAGCCATCCGTTTGAGACAGGCGCACGTTCCGATTTCATTGAACTAAGCTAGATGCACAATTTCGAATGCAGCCTTCATCACAAACGACAGTTCATTTCTCGAAAGCTTGTCATGTAAAAAAAGGAAACAAAGAACGAAAACATACAGCTGACAATCTTCTGAAGCTGCAGATTTAGCTTTTGAGAAATGGACATTTTATGTATGCAGATGCTTTTCAAGCGCTGGTTTTAGAACGTCGCTGTGCTTCCAGCATCATTCTCAGCCTTCTAAACTGCCTATCGAGGTGCCGATCACTTTGTAAAGCGCTTGAGAGGCCAGAGCTGCTCAAACTGCTCTTGCCGTTTCCTTCAATCAAAAGCACTATTTTTTTCGTTGTATGGAAAGCTTTTCAAGTCTTGCATCGACACGCACCTTTCCTGAAATGTCCAAAGGGTGAATGTTTCGCAAAGAAATCCAGTCTACCTTTAGGGGGCATGATGTTGAAATCGGAACAAGCCCTGGGTGGGCTTGAACCAGCAGCCGTTCAGTTAACAGCTGCACAGAAACGCCCCCCGCTTGCTTTGTATCATTCGCAAGTTTCTGGTTAAAGAGTAAAAAAGGCTGGAATTCTTTTCCAGAAGCAGCCGGCAGGATTTCTTCTGCACCCACCCAGAAAAGCCAAGAATTGTATTTCATCTGTCGCAAGCTGTATGTTCCAGAAAGAGAATGAATACTTGCATTAAACTGAATCAAGCCGACAGACACGCACCTGAAGTGGAAATCTAATAAGTAAATTGATTCTTAAAATGTAGAGAGCTTTGAAAAAAATATATTGGTGCTTTTAGATAATATATTTCAAGGATGTAATTGCTGTGCTACAGTACGTGCAGAATTTTAGAAAACAGTGCGTCAACAAAGTACACTGTTTGGGTAACTTTAGAAGACAATGTACCAAAACAATATATGCTGTCTGGGTCGTTAGAATTAGCCGAAAGTAACTGATAAGCTTTGAATAACAAATCTAGTGCTTCTTCTCTCGTTCTATGTTGTAATCTGTTTTGTCTTAGGGAAAGGGGAAGCTTTTGAAGGGACAAAGCACTGAGCTTTTTTACAGCGCAACGTCTTATAAAAACCCTGTACTGCTTGTAACAAATTGAGTCTCCGGTTGCACTTTGCGAAGTGGCAACAGGGCTCCCAATATTGCAATATTGAAATAAAGACCTTACTCAGGTGAGAACTCTCTCTTGTGGCTTCCTTGATAGTTAAATTTCCACGACACACCGCCGTTGTTTTTCTCCATCGGAAGTTTGTCGTTAAGGAAAAACATCGCTGTCATTTTCTTGCCAGCCGGCGGCATTTCTTGTGCAGCGATGAGCCAGATTTGTATTTCGGATTTCGGAAGTTGTGTGAATTTCTTGAAGCTGAAAGTCAACTCGCTCCAGAAAAGAAATGTGCAGTCGCATGAAAGCCGTGCCTGCTTATTAAACCGCAGGACCTGAGCTTGCGTTCTGTTTCTCATCGCGTTCGCAAAGGCGATTCCTGCCTCTAACACTGCTATGTCTGCGATTCAAAGTGCCGTGTGGAGCAGCTTCTAAAGTCTTGTTCACGCTCCTCCGATGTTGCTTTCTCTCTGCCTAACGAAGTTCCATTTTGGTGTCGGAGCGGGGAGACCTAATCATTCCAGCTTTAAGCCACCCTTCAATCTTCTGAGGGGTGTCTGAGTGCTAGCATGTCATTTGCCTTTTTTTTTTTTGAAACGGAGAGCGACGTTGAAAAAGGTTACCTCCGCCGCCTCGCCCTCCGTGTTAAATGATCGCAAGACGGCGGCGGCGGCGCTCCCTGTAGTTGTGGCCGAGCGGTTAAGGCGATGGACTAGAAAGCCATTGGGCTCTCCCCGCGCCGGGTCGAATCCTGCCGACTACGGCGTCCTTCTCGTGTCGCCGTGCGCCTGCCCAGAAAAAGGCGGAGTGCCGTTTCTCTCTTCCTGCTTCTTGTACAAACGCTAAATCGCTTGGACCTGCTGCCTTGGAAGTCATGTCTTCAGCGTCCCCCAGCGACATTTCACACTTGGAAGCAGACAACCACGCTTTTGGCATTGGCATGCCTTGCGCCCTACTTCCAGCCTTTGAAGATCTAATTATTCAAACTGAAAGAACCGACTGAATAGGTGTTTGCAGTGCACCAGGAGGAGCAGTGACCATAGCAGTGGAGGGGTGAGGATGGCGCAGATGGAAACGTTTTCATGCGCTCCTCTGGGAGGAATGAAAATAAAAGGCGAAACCGGAAACAGTAGTAGCCGCAAGAGGAAGTGTCTTCAAGCGCCAAGCAAGCGCTCCTCGTTAGTATAGTGGTGCGTATTCCCGCCCGTCACGTGGGAGACCAGGGATGGATTGCTTGACGGCGAGCCGGGTTGCTTTTCTCCCATCAGATTCCAACCGCTAATGCTAACGCAGTTTGTGGGAGCTTACGTGCTTCTCCTTTTCCGTCATTTTCGGACGACTATTCCAAAGGGGTAACCTGATGGAATAGGGGCCTGAAGACACGAGGCATTCTTAAACCAGCACTGGGCTGCACGGCCTTCTGTTGCGATCAGATTATATTCGAGTGAAAAAGCCAGCGCAGCCGCTTCCATCCTATGGAGTACGAGCTAAATCAGGAGAGGTATGGGACACGCGCGTGCCTATAGGTGCACGTCTCCTACGTCAGGCTGCTTCACCCATGTGCACCCGACTGGAGAGGGAATGGAGCAAGCTTTTTGCCAGGAGTGGGATTCGAACCCACGCCTCCAGGGGAGACTGCGACCTGAACGCAGCGCCTTAGACCGCTCGGCCATCCTGACGCCAGCCCTCTCCCCCAAAGCGGTCTGATGAGCCACCGCGATCCCACTACGCTCTTCGAGTATCGCACTGTTATTAATACTACAGTGTGACTCCAGCATTAAAATGTTTGGAAAATGTGTCGGCCTTTATAATCCAGTGTAGAGCAGCGTGTGATGATTTGTGCTACAAAACACCAAGCGCTCAAAGTGACGTCTGCGTTTGTCACTGAAACTTTCAACTCTTTCATCACTTATGTAGGAAATACAAAGAGCAGTTAGGTGGAACGCGTAGGATGGCCGTCAGCAGAGTGGCGCAGCGGAAGTGTGCTGGGCCCATAACCCAGAGGTCGATGGATCGAAACCATCCTCTGCTACATGTGTCTTACGCATGGTTCATAAGCATTCCATTGGGTTAGCAAAGTGCATTAAAGTAGTGTGGATCTCCCTTTCCTTAAGTTCTGTTCTGAGTTTCTCTCTCGTGTGTGTTTGTGCAAGCTTGACACTTGCGGGACTCTTTCATCTTCACCAATACGGAGATGACCAAATGTGTCTTCGGTTGTTCTGAGATCTTTGATAGTTTCTTCGAATGCTTCAAGTGAACCTCGAAATCGAAGCAGTTATGTTTATATTGATTTCTCGCATTAATCATTATTAACCAGGAACAGCCAGCACAGTCGGTCGCATTAGTAATTATGTCACGTCTCTACTTAGCAGAGCATTCAAAGACCCACTGGAAGCAGGAAAGCACTAAGACACTGCAAAATTGAACTCGGGAAAATCATACTGGGAGCTCTGAGCGATGTCTGCATCCAAGCCATCCAATACGGACTCTGAGACCTTGGAATATCAACACTATGATGCGCTACCTTTTCCCTGGAGCAAAACGATGGAATTAGAAGAATGCTTACCGCAGGATACAACTGTGCCGTTGTTATTTGGAGCACGGTTTTCACTTGCATGAAAACTACAGCAGAACGTAGAAGGATGATCACAGAGGAGTCCACGCGGGCATGCTGAGGAGATTGTAGGTCGTACATTTCAATGATTACTGACATTTGCGCTGCTTGAGGTACAGTAATCAACAAAGAACAGGGTGTGCTACTCTCGAATCCGGTCACCACATGATGAAAAGCCAGGAAGTATACCTTGTCCAATTGACGTCAACAGGGACACGTTAACCCCTTGCTTCCCTGGCGCCCGGCTAGCTCAGTCGGTAGAGCATGAGACTCTTAATCTCAGGGTCGTGGGTTCGAGCCCCACGTTGGGCGGTGCCCGTCTCCTTATTAACAAAGTTTCGTGCTCATCCTTGACCCTCTTACACCTTGATGGTACCGAGCACTAAACTTTAATGCACAGGTGTGATGAAACTGAGATGAAAAGGGCTTATCTATCTCTTTGCCCGAGAGATAAATCAAAGGTTCCGCAGACAATCCGTTGGCTCCGGTCACTCTGACGCAGATAGGAGCTGCAGCCATCATAACTTGTATGAAAACTGATAAGAGCTCCTGTCTATTTACAGTTTCATTTACTCTAGCCTTTCCTTAAACACTGCGTGTACGAAGGCTAAGAAATTGCAGAGCTATTCTAATACAATAACTATTTGGAATCTTTTCGCCATAACAGTTTCACTGTGATTTTGCAGGTAACACGTACGTACGTAACATTTTGAACCGCACTGGAAAAATATGGGAAAGAAATGGCGAAAAGCAACTCTTCAACACGTGGCAATATCTTCCTGAGCGGAGTCCTGTTCTCGAAGCTCGACACTCTGCAAGAGTCACTTCTCCCAACTTGCGCCCGCAGGTTTCCGTAGTGTGCCTGCAAAGAGCCATCCGTTTGAGACAGGCGCACGTTCCGATTTCATTGAACTAAGCTAGATGCACAATTTCGAATGCAGCCTTCATCACAAACGAAAGTTCATTTCTCGAAAGCTTGTCATTTAAAAAAAGGAAACAAAGAACGAAAACATACAGCTGACAATCTTCTGAAGCTGCAGATTTAGCTTTTGAGAAATGGACATTTTATGTATGCAGATGCTTTTCAAGCGCTGGTTTTAGAACGTCGCTGTGCTTCCAGCATCATTCTCAGCCTTCTAAACTGCCTATCGAGGTGCCGATCACTTTGTAAAGCGCTTGAGAGGCCAGAGCTGCTCAAACTGCTCTTGCCGTTTCCTTCAATCAAAAGCACTATTTTTTTCGTTGTATGGAAAGCTTTTCAAGTCTTGCATCGACACGCACCTTTCCTGAAATGTCCAAAGGGTGAATGTTTCGCAAAGAAATCCAGTCTACCTTTAGGGGGCATGATGTTGAAATCGGAACAAGCCCTGGGTGGGCTTGAACCAGCAGCCGTTCAGTTAACAGCTGCACAGAAACGCCCCCCGCTTGCTTTGTATCATTCGCAAGTTTCTGGTTAAAGAGTAAAAAAGGCTGGAATTCTTTTCCAGAAGCAGCTGGCAGGATTTCTTCTGCACCCACCCAGAAAAGCCAAGAATTGTATTTCATCTGTCGCAAGCTGTATGTTCCAGAAAGAGAATGAATACTTGCATTAAACTGAATCAAGCCGACAGACACGCACCTGAAGTGGAAATCTAATAAGTAAATTGATTCTTAAAATGTAGAGAGCTTTGAAAAAAATATATTGGTGCTTTTAGATAATATATTTCAAGGATGTAATTGCTGTGCTACAGTACGTGCAGAATTTTAGAAAACAGTGCGTCAACAAAGTACACTGTTTGGGTAACTTTAGAAGACAATGTACCAAAACAATATATGCTGTCTGGGTCGTTAGAATTAGCCGAAAGTAACTGATAAGCTTTGAATAACAAATCTAGTGCTTCTTCTCTCGTTCTATGTTGTAATCTGTTTTGTCTTAGGGAAAGGGGAAGCTTTTGAAGGGACAAAGCACTGAGCTTTTTTACAGCGCAACGTCTTATAAAAACCCTGTACTGCTTGTAACAAATTGAGTCTCCGGTTGCACTTTGCGAAGTGGCAACAGGGCTCCCAATATTGCAATATTGAAATAAAGACCTTACTCAGGTGAGAACTCTCTCTTGTGGCTTCCTTGATAGTTAAATTTCCACGACATACCGCCGTTGTTTTTCTCCATCGGAAGTTTGTCGTTAAGGAAAAACATCGCTGTCATTTTCTTGCCAGCCGGCGGCATTTCTTGTGCAGCGATGAGCCAGATTTGTATTTCGGATTTCGGAAGTTGTGTGAATTTCTTGAAGCTGAAAGTCAACTCGCTCCAGAAAAGAAATGTGCAGTCGCATGAAAGCCGTGCCTGCTTATTAAACCGCAGGACCTGAGCTTGCGTTCTGTTTCTCATCGCGTTCGCAAAGGCGATTCCTGCCTCTAACACTGCTATGTCTGCGATTCAAAGTGCCGTGTGGAGCAGCTTCTAAAGTCTTGTTCACGCTCCTCCGATGTTGCTTTCTCTCTGCCTAACGAAGTTCCATTTTGGTGTCGGAGCGGGGAGACCTAATCATTCCAGCTTTAAGCCACCCTTCAATCTTCTGAGGGGTGTCTGAGTGCTAGCATGTCATTTGCCTTTTTTTTGAAACGGAGAGCGACGTTGAAAAAGGTTACCTCCGCCGCCTCGCCCTCCGTGTTAAATGATCGCAAGACGGCGCGGCGGCGCTCCCTGTAGTTGTGGCCGAGCGGTTAAGGCGATGGACTAGAAAGCCATTGGGCTCTCCCCGCGCCGGGTCGAATCCTGCCGACTACGGCTTCCTTCTCGTGTCGCCGTGCGCCTGCCCAGAAAAAGGCGGAGTGCCGTTTCTCTCTTCCTGCTTCTTGTACAAACGCTAAATCGCTTGGACCTGCTGCCTTGGAAGTCATGTCTTCAGCGTCCCCCAGCGACATTTCACACTTGGAAGCAGACAACCACGCTTTTGGCATTGGCATGCCTTGCGCCCTACTTCCAGCCTTTGAAGATCTAACTATTCAAACTGAAAGAACCGACTGAATAGGTGTTTGCAGTGCACCAGGAGGAGCAGTGACCATAGCAGTGGAGGGGTGAGGATGGCGCAGATGGAAACGTTTTCATGCGCTCCTCTGGGAGGAATGAAAATAAAAGGCGAAACCGGAAACAGTAGTAGCCGCAAGAGGAAGTGTCTTCAAGCGCCAAGCAAGCGCTCCTCGTTAGTATAGTGGTGCGTATTCCCGCCCGTCACGTGGGAGACCAGGGATGGATTGCTTGACGGCGAGCCGGGTTGCTTTTCTCCCATCAGATTCCAACCGCTAATGCTAACGCAGTTTGTGGGAGCTTACGTGCTTCTCCTTTTCCGTCATTTTCGGACGACTATTCCAAAGGGGTAACCTGATGGAATAGGGGCCTGAAGACACGAGGCATTCTTAAACCAGCACTGGGCTGCACGGCCTTCTGTTGCGATCAGATTATATTCGAGTGAAAAAGCCAGCGCAGCCGCTTCCATCCTATGGAGTACGAGCTAAATCAGGAGAGGTATGGGACACGCGCGTGCCTATAGGTGCACGTCTCCTACGTCAGGCTGCTTCACCCATGTGCACCCGACTGGAGAGGGAATGGAGCAAGCTTTTTGCCAGGAGTGGGATTCGAACCCACGCCTCCAGGGGAGACTGCGACCTGAACGCAGCGCCTTAGACCGCTCGGCCATCCTGACGCCAGCCCTCTCCCCCAAAGCGGTCTGATGAGCCACCGCGATCCCACTACGCTCTTCGAGTATCGCACTGTTATTAATACTACAGTGTGACTCCAGCATTAAAATGTTTGGAAAATGTGTCGGCCTTTATAATCCAGTGTAGAGCAGCGTGTGATGATTTGTGCTACAAAACACCAAGCGCTCAAAGTGACGTCTGCGTTTGTCACTGAAACTTTCAACTCTTTCATCACTTATGTAGGAAATACAAAGAGCAGTTAGGTGGAACGCGTAGGATGGCCGTCAGCAGAGTGGCGCAGCGGAAGCGTGCTGGGCCCATAACCCAGAGGTCGATGGATCGAAACCATCCTCTGCTACATGTGTCTTACGCATGGTTCATAAGCATTCCATTGGGTTAGCAAAGTGCATTAAAGTAGTGTGGATCTCCCTTTCCTTAAGTTCTGTTCTGAGTTTCTCTCTTGTGTGTGTTTGTGCAAGCTTGACACTTGCGGGACTCTTTCATCTTCACCAATACGGAGATGACCAAATGTGTCTTCGGTTGTTCTGAGATCTTTGATAGTTTCTTCGAATGCTTCAAGTGAACCTCGAAATCGAAGCAGTTATGTTTATATTGATTTCTCGCATTAATCATTATTAACCAGGAACAGCCAGCACAGTCGGTCGCATTAGTAATTATGTCACGTCTCTACTTAGCAGAGCATTCAAAGACCCACTGGAAGCAGGAAAGCACTAAGACACTGCAAAACTGAACTCGGGAAAATCATACTGGGAGCTCTGAGCGATGTCTGCATCCAAGCCATCCAATACGGACTCTGAGACCTTGGAATATCAACACTATGATGCGCTACCTTTTCCCTGGAGCAAAACGATGGAATTAGAAGAATGCTTACCGCAGGATACAACTGTGCCGTTGTTATTTGGAGCACGGTTTTCACTTGCATGAAAACTACAGCAGAACGTAGAAGGATGATCACAGAGGAGTCCACGCGGGCATGCTGAGGAGATTGTAGGTCGTACATTTCAATGATTACTGACATTTGCGCTGCTTGAGGTACAGTAATCAACAAAGAACAGGGTGTGCTACTCTCGAATCCGGTCACCACATGATGAAAAGCCAGGAAGTATACCTTGTCCAATTGACGTCAACAGGGACACGTTAACCCCTTGCTTCCCTGGCGCCCGGCTAGCTCAGTCGGTAGAGCATGAGACTCTTAATCTCAGGGTCGTGGGTTCGAGCCCCACGTTGGGCGGTGCCCGTCTCCTTATTAACAAAGTTTCGTGCTCATCCTTGACCCTCTTACACCTTGATGGTACCGAGCACTAAACTTTAATGCACAGGTGTGATGAAACTGAGATGAAAAGGGCTTATCTATCTCTTTGCCCGAGAGATAAATCAAAGGTTCCGCAGACAATCCGTTGGCTCCGGTCACTCTGACGCAGATAGGAGCTGCAGCCATCATAACTTGTATGAAAACTGATAAGAGCTCCTGTCTATTTACAGTTTCATTTACTCTAGCCTTTCCTTAAACACTGCGTGTACGAAGGCTAAGAAATTGCAGAGCTATTCTAATACAATAACTATTTGGAATCTTTTCGCCATAACAGTTTCACTGTGATTTTGCAGGTAACACGTACGTACGTAACATTTTGAACCGCACTGGAAAAATATGGGAAAGAAATGGCGAAAAGCAACTCTTCAACACGTGGCAATATCTTCCTGAGCGGAGTCCTGTTCTCGAAGCTCGACACTCTGCAAGAGTCACTTCTCCCAACTTGCGCCCGCAGGTTTCCGTAGTGTGCCTGCAAAGAGCCATCCGTTTGAGACAGGCGCACGTTCCGATTTCATTGAACTAAGCTAGATGCACAATTTCGAATGCAGCCTTCATCACAAACGACAGTTCATTTCTCGAAAGCTTGTCATGTAAAAAAAGGAAACAAAGAACGAAAACATACAGCTGACAATCTTCTGAAGCTGCAGATTTAGCTTTTGAGAAATGGACATTTTATGTATGCAGATGCTTTTCAAGCGCTGGTTTTAGAACGTCGCTGTGCTTCCAGCATCATTCTCAGCCTTCTAAACTGCCTATCGAGGTGCCGATCACTTTGTAAAGCGCTTGAGAGGCCAGAGCTGCTCAAACTGCTCTTGCCGTTTCCTTCAATCAAAAGCACTATTTTTTTCGTTGTATGGAAAGCTTTTCAAGTCTTGCATCGACACGCACCTTTCCTGAAATGTCCAAAGGGTGAATGTTTCGCAAAGAAATCCAGTCTACCTTTAGGGGGCATGATGTTGAAATCGGAACAAGCCCTGGGTGGGCTTGAACCAGCAGCCGTTCAGTTAACAGCTGCACAGAAACGCCCCCCGCTTGCTTTGTATCATTCGCAAGTTTCTGGTTAAAGAGTAAAAAAGGCTGGAATTCTTTTCCAGAAGCAGCCGGCAGGATTTCTTCTGCACCCACCCAGAAAAGCCAAGAATTGTATTTCATCTGTCGCAAGCTGTATGTTCCAGAAAGAGAATGAATACTTGCATTAAACTGAATCAAGCCGACAGACACGCACCTGAAGTGGAAATCTAATAAGTAAATTGATTCTTAAAATGTAGAGAGCTTTGAAAAAAATATATTGGTGCTTTTAGATAATATATTTCAAGGATGTAATTGCTGTGCTACAGTACGTGCAGAATTTTAGAAAACAGTGCGTCAACAAAGTACACTGTTTGGGTAACTTTAGAAGACAATGTACCAAAACAATATATGCTGTCTGGGTCGTTAGAATTAGCCGAAAGTAACTGATAAGCTTTGAATAACAAATCTAGTGCTTCTTCTCTCGTTCTATGTTGTAATCTGTTTTGTCTTAGGGAAAGGGGAAGCTTTTGAAGGGACAAAGCACTGAGCTTTTTTACAGCGCAACGTCTTATAAAAACCCTGTACTGCTTGTAACAAATTGAGTCTCCGGTTGCACTTTGCGAAGTGGCAACAGGGCTCCCAATATTGCAATATTGAAATAAAGACCTTACTCAGGTGAGAACTCTCTCTTGTGGCTTCCTTGATAGTTAAATTTCCACGACACACCGCCGTTGTTTTTCTCCATCGGAAGTTTGTCGTTAAGGAAAAACATCGCTGTCATTTTCTTGCCAGCCGGCGGCAGTTCTTGTGCAGCGATGAGCCAGATTTGTATTTCGGATTTCGGAAGTTGTGTGAATTTCTTGAAGCTGAAAGTCAACTCGCTCCAGAAAAGAAATGTGCAGTCGCATGAAAGCCGTGCCTGCTTATTAAACCGCAGGACCTGAGCTTGCGTTCTGTTTCTCATCGCGTTCGCAAAGGCGATTCCTGCCTCTAACACTGCTATGTCTGCGATTCAAAGTGCCGTGTGGAGCAGCTTCTAAAGTCTTGTTCACGCTCCTCCGATGTTGCTTTCTCTCTGCCTAACGAAGTTCCATTTTGGTGTCGGAGCGGGGAGACCTAATCATTCCAGCTTTAAGCCACCCTTCAATCTTCTGAGGGGTGTCTGAGTGCTAGCATGTCATTTGCCTTTTTTTTGAAACGGAGAGCGACGTTGAAAAAGGTTACCTCCGCCGCCTCGCCCTCCGTGTTAAATGATCGCAAGACGGCGGCGGCGGCGCTCCCTGTAGTTGTGGCCGAGCGGTTAAGGCGATGGACTAGAAAGCCATTGGGCTCTCCCCGCGCCGGGTCGAATCCTGCCGACTACGGCTTCCTTCTCGTGTCGCCGTGCGCCAGCCCAGAAAAAGGCGGAGTGCCGTTTCTCTCTTCCTGCTTCTTGTACAAACGCTAAATCGCTTGGACCTGCTGCCTTGGAAGTCATGTCTTCAGCGTCCCCCAGCGACATTTCACACTTGGAAGCAGACAACCACGCTTTTGGCATTGGCATGCCTTGCGCCCTACTTCCAGCCTTTGAAGATCTAACTATTCAAACTGAAAGAACCGACTGAATAGGTGTTTGCAGTGCACCAGGAGGAGCAGTGACCATAGCAGTGGAGGGGTGAGGATGGCGCAGATGGAAACGTTTTCATGCGCTCCTCTGGGAGGAATGAAAATAAAAGGCGAAACCGGAAACAGTAGTAGCCGCAAGAGGAAGTGTCTTCAAGCGCCAAGCAAGCGCTCCTCGTTAGTATAGTGGTGCGTATTCCCGCCCGTCACGTGGGAGACCAGGGATGGATTGCTTGACGGCGAGCCGGGTTGCTTTTCTCCCATCAGATTCCAACCGCTAATGCTAACGCAGTTTGTGGGAGCTTACGTGCTTCTCCTTTTCCGTCATTTTCGGACGACTATTCCAAAGGGGTAACCTGATGGAATAGGGGCCTGAAGACACGAGGCATTCTTAAACCAGCACTGGGCTGCACGGCCTTCTGTTGCGATCAGATTATATTCGAGTGAAAAAGCCAGAGCAGCCGCTTCCATCCTATGGAGTACGAGCTAAATCAGGAGAGGTATGGGACACGCGCGTGCCTATAGGTGCACGTCTCCTACGTCAGGCTGCTTCACCCATGTGCACCCGACTGGAGAGGGAATGGAGCAAGCTTTTTGTCAGGAGTGGGATTCGAACCCACGCCTCCAGGGGAGACTGCGACCTGAACGCAGCGCCTTAGACCGCTCGGCCATCCTGACGCCAGCCCTCTCCCCCAAAGCGGTCTGATGAGCCACCGCGATCCCACTACGCTCTTCGAGTATCGCACTGTTATTAATACTACAGTGTGACTCCAGCATTAAAATGTTTGGAAAATGTGTCGGCCTTTATAATCCAGTGTAGAGCAGCGTGTGATGATTTGTGCTACAAAACACCAAGCGCTCAAAGTGACGTCTGCGTTTGTCACTGAAACTTTCAACTTTCATCACTTATGTAGGAAATACAAAGAGCAGTTAGGTGGAACGCGTAGGATGGCCGTCAGCAGAGTGGCGCAGCGGAAGCGTGCTGGGCCCATAACCCAGAGGTCGATGGATCGAAACCATCCTCTGCTACATGTGTCTTACGCATGGTTCATAAGCATTCCATTGGGTTAGCAAAGTGCATTAAAGTAGTGTGGATCTCCCTTTCCTTAAGTTCTGTTCTGAGTTTCTCTCTCGTGTGTGTTTGTGCAAGCTTGACACTTGCGGGACTCTTTCATCTTCACCAATACGGAGATGACCAAATGTGTCTTCGGTTGTTCTGAGATCTTTGATAGTTTCTTCGAATGCTTCAAGTGAACCTCGAAATCGAAGCAGTTATGTTTATATTGATTTCTCGCATTAATCATTATTAACCAGGAACAGCCAGCACAGTCGGTCGCATTAGTAATTATGTCACGTCTCTACTTAGCAGAGCATTCAAAGACCCACTGGAAGCAGGAAAGCACTAAGACACTGCAAAACTGAACTCGGGAAAATCATACTGGGAGCTCTGAGCGATGTCTGCATCCTAGCCATCCAATACGGACTCTGAGACCTTGGAATATCAACACTATGATGCGCTACCTTTTCCCTGGAGCAAAACGATGGAATTAGAAGAATGCTTACCGCAGGATACAACTGTGCCGTTGTTATTTGGAGCACGGTTTTCACTTGCATGAAAACTACAGCAGAACGTAGAAGGATGATCACAGAGGAGTCCACGCGGGCATGCTGAGGAGATTGTAGGTCGTACATTTCAATGATTACTGACATTTGCGCTGCTTGAGGTACAGTAATCAACAAAGAACAGGGTGTGCTACTCTCGAATCCGGTCACCACATGATGAAAAGCCAGGAAGTATACCTTGTCCAATTGACGTCAACAGGGACACGTTAACCCCTTGCTTCCCTGGCGCCCGGCTAGCTCAGTCGGTAGAGCATGAGACTCTTAATCTCAGGGTCGTGGGTTCGAGCCCCACGTTGGGCGGTGCCCGTCTCCTTATTAACAAAGTTTCGTGCTCATCCTTGACCCTCTTACACCTTGATGGTACCGAGCACTAAACTTTAATGCACAGGTGTGATGAAACTGAGATGAAAAGGGCTTATCTATCTCTTTGCCCGAGAGATAAATCAAAGGTTCCGCAGACAATCCGTTGGCTCCGGTCACTCTGACGCAGATAGGAGCTGCAGCCATCATAACTTGTATGAAAACTGATAAGAGCTCCTGTCTATTTACAGTTTCATTTACTCTAGCCTTTCCTTAAACACTGCGTGTACGAAGGCTAAGAAATTGCAGAGCTATTCTAATACAATAACTATTTGGAATCTTTTCGCCATAACAGTTTCACTGTGATTTTGCAGGTAACACGTACGTACGTAACATTTTGAACCGCACTGGAAAAATATGGGAAAGAAATGGCGAAAAGCAACTCTTCAACACGTGGCAATATCTTCCTGAGCGGAGTCCTGTTCTCGAAGCTCGACACTCTGCAAGAGTCACTTCTCCCAACTTGCGCCCGCAGGTTTCCGTAGTGTGCCTGCAAAGAGCCATCCGTTTGAGACAGGCGCACGTTCCGATTTCATTGAACTAAGCTAGATGCACAATTTCGAATGCAGCCTTCATCACAAACGACAGTTCATTTCTCGAAAGCTTGTCATGTAAAAAAAGGAAACAAAGAACGAAAACATACAGCTGACAATCTTCTGAAGCTGCAGATTTAGCTTTTGAGAAATGGACATTTTATGTATGCAGATGCTTTTCAAGCGCTGGTTTTAGAACGTCGCTGTGCTTCCAGCATCATTCTCAGCCTTCTAAACTGCCTATCGAGGTGCCGATCACTTTGTAAAGCGCTTGAGAGGCCAGAGCTGCTCAAACTGCTCTTGCCGTTTCCTTCAATCAAAAGCACTATTTTTTTCGTTGTATGGAAAGCTTTTCAAGTCTTGCATCGACACGCACCTTTCCTGAAATGTCCAAAGGGTGAATGTTTCGCAAAGAAATCCAGTCTACCTTTAGGGGGCATGATGTTGAAATCGGAACAAGCCCTGGGTGGGCTTGAACCAGCAGCCGTTCAGTTAACAGCTGCACAGAAACGCCCCCCGCTTGCTTTGTATCATTCGCAAGTTTCTGGTTAAAGAGTAAAAAAGGCTGGAATTCTTTTCCAGAAGCAGCCGGCAGGATTTCTTCTGCACCCACCCAGAAAAGCCAAGAATTGTATTTCATCTGTCGCAAGCTGTATGTTCCAGAAAGAGAATGAATACTTGCATTAAACTGAATCAAGCCGACAGACACGCACCTGAAGTGGAAATCTAATAAGTAAATTGATTCTTAAAATGTAGAGAGCTTTGAAAAAAATATATTGGTGCTTTTAGATAATATATTTCAAGGATGTAATTGCTGTGCTACAGTACGTGCAGAATTTTAGAAAACAGTGCGTCAACAAAGTACACTGTTTGGGTAACTTTAGAAGACAATGTACCAAAACAATATATGCTGTCTGGGTCGTTAGAATTAGCCGAAAGTAACTGATAAGCTTTGAATAACAAATCTAGTGCTTCTTCTCTCGTTCTATGTTGTAATCTGTTTTGTCTTAGGGAAAGGGGAAGCTTTTGAAGGGACAAAGCACTGAGCTTTTTTACAACGCAACGTCTTATAAAAACCCTGTACTGCTTGTAACAAATTGAGTCTCCGGTTGCACTTTGCGAAGTGGCAACAGGGCTCCCAATATTGCAATATTGAAATAAAGACCTTACTCAGGTGAGAACTCTCTCTTGTGGCTTCCTTGATAGTTAAATTTCCACGACACACCGCCGTTGTTTTTCTCCATCGGAAGTTTGTCGTTAAGGAAAAACATCGCTGTCATTTTCTTGCCAGCCGGCGGCATTTCTTGTGCAGCGATGAGCCAGATTTGTATTTCGGATTTCGGAAGTTGTGTGAATTTCTTGAAGCTGAAAGTCAACTCGCTCCAGAAAAGAAATGTGCAGTCGCATGAAAGCCGTGCCTGCTTATTAAACCGCAGGACCTGAGCTTGCGTTCTGTTTCTCATCGCGTTCGCAAAGGCGATTCCTGCCTCTAACACTGCTATGTCTGCGATTCAAAGTGCCGTGTGGAGCAGCTTCTAAAGTCTTGTTCACGCTCCTCCGATGTTGCTTTCTCTCTGCCTAACGAAGTTCCATTTTGGTGTCGGAGCGGGGAGACCTAATCATTCCAGCTTTAAGCCACCCTTCAATCTTCTGAGGGGTGTCTGAGTGCTAGCATGTCATTTGCCTTTTTTTTGAAACGGAGAGCGACGTTGAAAAAGGTTACCTCCGCCGCCTCGCCCTCCGTGTTAAATGATCGCAAGACGGCGGCGGCGGCGCTCCCTGTAGTTGTGGCCGAGCGGTTAAGGCGATGGACTAGAAAGCCATTGGGCTCTCCCCGCGCCGGGTCGAATCCTGCCGACTACGGCTTCCTTCTCGTGTCGCCGTGCGCCTGCCCAGAAAAAGGCGGAGTGCCGTTTCTCTCTTCCTGCTTCTTGTACAAACGCTAAATCGCTTGGACCTGCTGCCTTGGAAGTCATGTCTTCAGCGTCCCCCAGCGACATTTCACACTTGGAAGCAGACAACCACGCTTTTGGCATTGGCATGCCTTGCGCCCTACTTCCAGCCTTTGAAGATCTAACTATTCAAACTGAAAGAACCGACTGAATAGGTGTTTGCAGTGCACCAGGAGGAGCAGTGACCATAGCAGTGGAGGGGTGAGGATGGCGCAGATGGAAACGTTTTCATGCGCTCCTCTGGGAGGAATGAAAATAAAAGGCGAAACCGGAAACAGTAGTAGCCGCAAGAGGAAGTGTCTTCAAGCGCCAAGCAAGCGCTCCTCGTTAGTATAGTGGTGCGTATTCCCGCCCGTCACGTGGGAGACCAGGGATGGATTGCTTGACGGCGAGCCGGGTTGCTTTTCTCCCATCAGATTCCAACCGCTAATGCTAACGCAGTTTGTGGGAGCTTACGTGCTTCTCCTTTTCCGTCATTTTCGGACGACTATTCCAAAGGGGTAACCTGATGGAATAGGGGCCTGAAGACACGAGGCATTCTTAAACCAGCACTGGGCTGCACGGCCTTCTGTTGCGATCAGATTATATTCGAGTGAAAAAGCCAGAGCAGCCGCTTCCATCCTATGGAGTACGAGCTAAATCAGGAGAGGTATGGGACACGCGCGTGCCTATAGGTGCACGTCTCCTACGTCAGGCTGCTTCACCCATGTGCACCCGACTGGAGAGGGAATGGAGCAAGCTTTTTGTCAGGAGTGGGATTCGAACCCACGCCTCCAGGGGAGACTGCGACCTGAACGCAGCGCCTTAGACCGCTCGGCCATCCTGACGCCAGCCCTCTCCCCCAAAGCGGTCTGATGAGCCACCGCGATCCCACTACGCTCTTCGAGTATCGCACTGTTATTAATACTACAGTGTGACTCCAGCATTAAAATGTTTGGAAAATGTGTCGGCCTTTATAATCCAGTGTAGAGCAGCGTGTGATGATTTGTGCTACAAAACACCAAGCGCTCAAAGTGACGTCTGCGTTTGTCACTGAAACTTTCAACTCTTTCATCACTTATGTAGGAAATACAAAGAGCAGTTAGGTGGAACGCGTAGGATGGCTGTCAGCAGAGTGGCGCAGCGGAAGTGTGCTGGGCCCATAACCCAGAGGTCGATGGATCGAAACCATCCTCTGCTACATGTGTCTTACGCATGGTTCATAAGCATTCCATTGGGTTAGCAAAGTGCATTAAAGTAGTGTGGATCTCCCTTTCCTTAAGTTCTGTTCTGAGTTTCTCTCTTGTGTGTGTTTGTGCAAGCTTGACACTTGCGGGACTCTTTCATCTTCACCAATACGGAGATGACCAAATGTGTCTTCGGTTGTTCTGAGATCTTTGATAGTTTCTTCGAATGCTTCAAGTGAACCTCGAAATCGAAGCAGTTATGTTTATATTGATTTCTCGCATTAATCATTATTAACCAGGAACAGCCAGCACAGTCGGTCGCATTAGTAATTATGTCACGTCTCTACTTAGCAGAGCATTCAAAGACCCACTGGAAGCAGGAAAGCACTAAGACACTGCAAAACTGAACTCGGGAAAATCATACTGGGAGCTCTGAGCGATGTCTGCATCCAAGCCATCCAATACGGACTCTGAGACCTTGGAATATCAACACTATGATGCGCTACCTTTTCCCTGGAGCAAAACGATGGAATTAGAAGAATGCTTACCGCAGGATACAACTGTGCCGTTGTTATTTGGAGCACGGTTTTCACTTGCATGAAAACTACAGCAGAACGTAGAAGGATGATCACAGAGGAGTCCACGCGGGCATGCTGAGGAGATTGTAGGTCGTACATTTCAATGATTACTGACATTTGCGCTGCTTGAGGTACAGTAATCAACAAAGAACAGGGTGTGCTACTCTCGAATCCGGTCACCACATGATGAAAAGCCAGGAAGTATACCTTGTCCAATTGACGTCAACAGGGACACGTAAACCCCTTGCTTCCCCGGCGCCCGGCTAGCTCAGTCGGTAGAGCATGAGACTCTTAATCTCAGGGTCGTGGGTTCGAGCCCCACGTTGGGCGGTGCCCGTCTCCTTATTAACAAAGTTTCGTGCTCATCCTTGACCCTCTTACACCTTGATGGTACCGAGCACTAAACTTTAATGCACAGGTGTGATGAAACTGAGATGAAAAGGGCTTATCTATCTCTTTGCCCGAGAGATAAATCAAAGGTTCCGCAGACAATCCGTTGGCTCCGGTCACTCTGACGCAGATAGGAGCTGCAGCCATCATAACTTGTATGAAAACTGATAAGAGCTCCTGTCTATTTACAGTTTCATTTACTCTAGCCTTTCCTTAAACACTGCGTGTACGAAGGCTAAGAAATTGCAGAGCTATTCTAATACAATAACTATTTGGAATCTTTTCGCCATAACAGTTTCACTGTGATTTTGCAGGTAACACGTACGTACGTAACATTTTGAACCGCACTGGAAAAATATGGGAAAGAAATGGCGAAAAGCAACTCTTCAACACGTGGCAATATCTTCCTGAGCGGAGTCCTGTTCTCGAAGCTCGACACTCTGCAAGAGTCACTTCTCCCAACTTGCGCCCGCAGGTTTCCGTAGTGTGCCTGCAAAGAGCCATCCGTTTGAGACAGGCGCACGTTCCGATTTCATTGAACTAAGCTAGATGCACAATTTCGAATGCAGCCTTCATCACAAACGACAGTTCATTTCTCGAAAGCTTGTCATGTAAAAAAAGGAAACAAAGAACGAAAACATACAGCTGACAATCTTCTGAAGCTGCAGATTTAGCTTTTGAGAAATGGACATTTTATGTATGCAGATGCTTTTCAAGCGCTGGTTTTAGAACGTCGCTGTGCTTCCAGCATCATTCTCAGCCTTCTAAACTGCCTATCGAGGTGCCGATCACTTTGTAAAGCGCTTGAGAGGCCAGAGCTGCTCAAACTGCTCTTGCCGTTTCCTTCAATCAAAAGCACTATTTTTTTCGTTGTATGGAAAGCTTTTCAAGTCTTGCATCGACACGCACCTTTCCTGAAATGTCCAAAGGGTGAATGTTTCGCAAAGAAATCCAGTCTACCTTTAGGGGGCATGATGTTGAAATCGGAACAAGCCCTGGGTGGGCTTGAACCAGCAGCCGTTCAGTTAACAGCTGCACAGAAACGCCCCCCGCTTGCTTTGTATCATTCGCAAGTTTCTGGTTAAAGAGTAAAAAAGGCTGGAATTCTTTTCCAGAAGCAGCCGGCAGGATTTCTTCTGCACCCACCCAGAAAAGCCAAGAATTGTATTTCATCTGTCGCAAGCTGTATGTTCCAGAAAGAGAATGAATACTTGCATTAAACTGAATCAAGCCGACAGACACGCACCTGAAGTGGAAATCTAATAAGTAAATTGATTCTTAAAATGTAGAGAGCTTTGAAAAAAATATATTGGTGCTTTTAGATAATATATTTCAAGGATGTAATTGCTGTGCTACAGTACGTGCAGAATTTTAGAAAACAGTGCGTCAACAAAGTACACTGTTTGGGTAACTTTAGAAGACAATGTACCAAAACAATATATGCTGTCTGGGTCGTTAGAATTAGCCGAAAGTAACTGATAAGCTTTGAATAACAAATCTAGTGCTTCTTCTCTCGTTCTATGTTGTAATCTGTTTTGTCTTAGGGAAAGGGGAAGCTTTTGAAGGGACAAAGCACTGAGCTTTTTTACAGCGCAACGTCTTATAAAAACCCTGTACTGCTTGTAACAAATTGAGTCTCCGGTTGCACTTTGCGAAGTGGCAACAGGGCTCCCAATATTGCAATATTGAAATAAAGACCTTACTCAGGTGAGAACTCTCTCTTGTGGCTTCCTTGATAGTTAAATTTCCACGACACACCGCCGTTGTTTTTCTCCATCGGAAGTTTGTCGTTAAGGAAAAACATCGCTGTCATTTTCTTGCCAGCCGGCGGCATTTCTTGTGCAGCGATGAGCCAGATTTGTATTTCGGATTTCGGAAGTTGTGTGAATTTCTTGAAGCTGAAAGTCAACTCGCTCCAGAAAAGAAATGTGCAGTCGCATGAAAGCCGTGCCTGCTTATTAAACCGCAGGACCTGAGCTTGCGTTCTGTTTCTCATCGCGTTCGCAAAGGCGATTCCTGCCTCTAACACTGCTATGTCTGCGATTCAAAGTGCCGTGTGGAGCAGCTTCGAAAGTCTTGTTCACGCTCCTCCGATGTTGCTTTCTCTCTGCCTAACGAAGTTCCATTTTGGTGTCGGAGCGGGGAGACCTAATCATTCCAGCTTTAAGCCACCCTTCAATCTTCTGAGGGGTGTCTGAGTGCTAGCATGTCATTTGCCTTTTTTTTTTTTGAAACGGAGAGCGACGTTGAAAAAGGTTACCTCCGCCGCCTCGCCCTCCGTGTTAAATGATCGCAAGACGGCGGCGGCGGCGCTCCCTGTAGTTGTGGCCGAGCGGTTAAGGCGATGGACTAGAAAGCCATTGGGCTCTCCCCGCGCCGGGTCGAATCCTGCCGACTACGGCGTCCTTCTCGTGTCGCCGTGCGCCTGCCCAGAAAAAGGCGGAGTGCCGTTTCTCTCTTCCTGCTTCTTGTACAAACGCTAAATCGCTTGGACCTGCTGCCTTGGAAGTCATGTCTTCAGCGTCCCCCAGCGACATTTCACACTTGGAAGCAGACAACCACGCTTTTGGCATTGGCATGCCTTGCGCCCTACTTCCAGCCTTTGAAGATCTAATTATTCAAACTGAAAGAACCGACTGAATAGGTGTTTGCAGTGCACCAGGAGGAGCAGTGACCATAGCAGTGGAGGGGTGAGGATGGCGCAGATGGAAACGTTTTCATGCGCTCCTCTGGGAGGAATGAAAATAAAAGGCGAAACCGGAAACAGTAGTAGCCGCAAGAGGAAGTGTCTTCAAGCGCCAAGCAAGCGCTCCTCGTTAGTATAGTGGTGCGTATTCCCGCCCGTCACGTGGGAGACCAGGGATGGATTGCTTGACGGCGAGCCGGGTTGCTTTTCTCCCATCAGATTCCAACCGCTAATGCTAACGCAGTTTGTGGGAGCTTACGTGCTTCTCCTTTTCCGTCATTTTCGGACGACTATTCCAAAGGGGTAACCTGATGGAATAGGGGCCTGAAGACACGAGGCATTCTTAAACCAGCACTGGGCTGCACGGCCTTCTGTTGCGATCAGATTATATTCGAGTGAAAAAGCCAGAGCAGCCGCTTCCATCCTATGGAGTACGAGCTAAATCAGGAGAGGTATGGGACACGCGCGTGCCTATAGGTGCACGTCTCCTACGTCAGGCTGCTTCACCCATGTGCACCCGACTGGAGAGGGAATGGAGCAAGCTTTTTGTCAGGAGTGGGATTCGAACCCACGCCTCCAGGGGAGACTGCGACCTGAACGCAGCGCCTTAGACCGCTCGGCCATCCTGACGCCAGCCCTCTCCCCCAAAGCGGTCTGATGAGCCACCGCGATCCCACTACGCTCTTCGAGTATCGCACTGTTATTAATACTACAGTGTGACTCCAGCATTAAAATGTTTGGAAAATGTGTCGGCCTTTATAATCCAGTGTAGAGCAGCGTGTGATGATTTGTGCTACAAAACACCAAGCGCTCAAAGTGACGTCTGCGTTTGTCACTGAAACTTTCAACTCTTTCATCACTTATGTAGGAAATACAAGAGCAGTTAGGTGGAACACGTAGGATGGCCGTCAGCAGAGTGGCGCAGCGGAAGCGTGCTGGGCCCATAACCCAGAGGTCGATGGATCGAAACCATCCTCTGCTACATGTGTCTTACGCATGGTTCATAAGCATTCCATTGGGTTAGCAAAGTGCATTAAAGTAGTGTGGATCTCCCTTTCCTTAAGTTCTGTTCTGAGTTTCTCTCTCGTGTGTGTTTGTGCAAGCTTGACACTTGCGGGACTCTTTCATCTTCACCAATACGGAGATGACCAAATGTGTCTTCGGTTGTTCTGAGATCTTTGATAGTTTCTTCGAATGCTTCAAGTGAGCCTCGAAATCGAAGCAGTTATGTTTATATTGATTTCTCGCATTAATCATTATTAACCAGGAACAGCCAGCACAGTCGGTCGCATTAGTAATTATGTCACGTCTCTACTTAGCAGAGCATTCAAAGACCCACTGGAAGCAGGAAAGCACTAAGACACTGCAAAACTGAACTCGGGAAAATCATACTGGGAGCTCTGAGCGATGTCTGCATCCAAGCCATCCAATACGGACTCTGAGACCTTGGAATATCAACACTATGATGCGCTACCTTTTCCCTGGAGCAAAACGATGGAATTAGAAGAATGCTTACCGCAGGATACAACTGTGCCGTTGTTATTTGGAGCACGGTTTTCACTTGCATGAAAACTACAGCAGAACGTAGAAGGATGATCACAGAGGAGTCCACGCGGGCATGCTGAGGAGATTGTAGGTCGTACATTTCAATGATTACTGACATTTGCGCTGCTTGAGGTACAGTAATCAACAAAGAACAGGGTGTGCTACTCTCGAATCCGGTCACCACATGATGAAAAGCCAGGAAGTATACCTTGTCCAATTGACGTCAACAGGGACACGTTAACCCCTTGCTTCCCTGGCGCCCGGCTAGCTCAGTCGGTAGAGCATGAGACTCTTAATCTCAGGGGCGTGGGTTCGAGCCCCACGTTGGGCGGTGCCCGTCTCCTTATTAACAAAGTTTCGTGCTCATCCTTGACCCTCTTACACCTTGATGGTACCGAGCACTAAACTTTAATGCACAGGTGTGATGAAACTGAGATGAAAAGGGCTTATCTAGCTCTTTGCCCGAGAGATAAATCAAAGGTTCCGCAGACAATCCGTTGGCTCCGGTCACTCTGACGCAGATAGGAGCTGCAGCCATCATAACTTGTATGAAAACTGATAAGAGCTCCTGTCTATTTACAGTTTCATTTACTCTAGCCTTTCCTTAAACACTGCGTGTACGAAGGCTAAGAAATTGCAGAGCTATTCTAATACAATAACTATTTGGAATCTTTTCGCCATAACAGTTTCACTGTGATTTTGCAGGTAACACGTACGTACGTAACATTTTGAACCGCACTGGAAAAATATGGGAAAGAAATGGCGAAAAGCAACTCTTCAACACGTGGCAATATCTTCCTGAGCGGAGTCCTGTTCTCGAAGCTCGACACTCTGCAAGAGTCACTTCTCCCAACTTGCGCCCGCAGGTTTCCGTAGTGTGCCTGCAAAGAGCCATCCGTTTGAGACAGGCGCACGTTCCGATTTCATTGAACTAAGCTAGATGCACAATTTCGAATGCAGCCTTCATCACAAACGACAGTTCATTTCTCGAAAGCTTGTCATGTAAAAAAAGGAAACAAAGAACGAAAACATACAGCTGACAATCTTCTGAAGCTGCAGATTTAGCTTTTGAGAAATGGACATTTTATGTATGCAGATGCTTTTCAAGCGCTGGTTTTAGAACGTCGCTGTGCTTCCAGCATCATTCTCAGCCTTCTAAACTGCCTATCGAGGTGCCGATCACTTTGTAAAGCGCTTGAGAGGCCAGAGCTGCTCAAACTGCTCTTGCCGTTTCCTTCAATCAAAAGCACTATTTTTTTCGTTGTATGGAAAGCTTTTCAAGTCTTGCATCGACACGCACCTTTCCTGAAATGTCCAAAGGGTGAATGTTTCGCAAAGAAATCCAGTCTACCTTTAGGGGGCATGATGTTGAAATCGGAACAAGCCCTGGGTGGGCTTGAACCAGCAGCCGTTCAGTTAACAGCTGCACAGAAACGCCCCCCGCTTGCTTTGTATCATTCGCAAGTTTCTGGTTAAAGAGTAAAAAAGGCTGGAATTCTTTTCCAGAAGCAGCCGGCAGGATTTCTTCTGCACCCACCCAGAAAAGCCAAGAATTGTATTTCATCTGTCGCAAGCTGTATGTTCCAGAAAGAGAATGAATACTTGCATTAAACTGAATCAAGCCGACAGACACGCACCTGAAGTGGAAATCTAATAAGTAAATTGATTCTTAAAATGTAGAGAGCTTTGAAAAAAATATATTGGTGCTTTTAGATAATATATTTCAAGGATGTAATTGCTGTGCTACAGTACGTGCAGAATTTTAGAAAACAGTGCGTCAACAAAGTACACTGTTTGGGTAACTTTAGAAGACAATGTACCAAAACAATATATGCTGTCTGGGTCGTTAGAATTAGCCGAAAGTAACTGATAAGCTTTGAATAACAAATCTAGTGCTTCTTCTCTCGTTCTATGTTGTAATCTGTTTTGTCTTAGGGAAAGGGGAAGCTTTTGAAGGGACAAAGCACTGAGCTTTTTTACAGCGCAACGTCTTATAAAAACCCTGTACTGCTTGTAACAAATTGAGTCTCCGGTTGCACTTTGCGAAGTGGCAACAGGGCTCCCAATATTGCAATATTGAAATAAAGACCTTACTCAGGTGAGAACTCTCTCTTGTGGCTTCCTTGATAGTTAAATTTCCACGACACACCGCCGTTGTTTTTCTCCATCGGAAGTTTGTCGTTAAGGAAAAACATCGCTGTCATTTTCTTGCCAGCCGGCGGCATTTCTTGTGCAGCGATGAGCCAGATTTGTATTTCGGATTTCGGAAGTTGTGTGAATTTCTTGAAGCTGAAAGTCAACTCGCTCCAGAAAAGAAATGTGCAGTCGCATGAAAGCCGTGCCTGCTTATTAAACCGCAGGACCTGAGCTTGCGTTCTGTTTCTCATCGCGTTCGCAAAGGCGATTCCTGCCTCTAACACTGCTATGTCTGCGATTCAAAGTGCCGTGTGGAGCAGCTTCGAAAGTCTTGTTCACGCTCCTCCGATGTTGCTTTCTCTCTGCCTAACGAAGTTCCATTTTGGTGTCGGAGCGGGGAGACCTAATCATTCCAGCTTTAAGCCACCCTTCAATCTTCTGAGGGGTGTCTGAGTGCTAGCATGTCATTTGCCTTTTTTTTTTTTGAAACGGAGAGCGACGTTGAAAAAGGTTACCTCCGCCGCCTCGCCCTCCGTGTTAAATGATCGCAAGACGGCGGCGGCGGCGCTCCCTGTAGTTGTGGCCGAGCGGTTAAGGCGATGGACTAGAAAGCCATTGGGCTCTCCCCGCGCCGGGTCGAATCCTGCCGACTACGGCGTCCTTCTCGTGTCGCCGTGCGTTTGCCCAGAAAAAGGCGGAGTGCCGTTTCTCTCTTCCTGCTTCTTGTACAAACGCTAAATCGCTTGGACCTGCTGCCTTGGAAGTCATGTCTTCAGCGTCCCCCAGCGACATTTCACACTTGGAAGCAGACAACCACGCTTTTGGCATTGGCATGCCTTGCGCCCTACTTCCAGCCTTTGAAGATCTAATTATTCAAACTGAAAGAACCGACTGAATAGGTGTTTGCAGTGCACCAGGAGGAGCAGTGACCATAGCAGTGGAGGGGTGAGGATGGCGCAGATGGAAACGTTTTCATGCGCTCCTCTGGGAGGAATGAAAATAAAAGGCGAAACCGGAAACAGTAGTAGCCGCAAGAGGAAGTGTCTTCAAGCGCCAAGCAAGCGCTCCTCGTTAGTATAGTGGTGCGTATTCCCGCCCGTCACGTGGGAGACCAGGGATGGATTGCTTGACGGCGAGCCGGGTTGCTTTTCTCCCATCAGATTCCAACCGCTAATGCTAACGCAGTTTGTGGGAGCTTACGTGCTTCTCCTTTTCCGTCATTTTCGGACGACTATTCCAAAGGGGTAACCTGATGGAATAGGGGCCTGAAGACACGAGGCATTCTTAAACCAGCACTGGGCTGCACGGCCTTCTGTTGCGATCAGATTATATTCGAGTGAAAAAGCCAGAGCAGCCGCTTCCATCCTATGGAGTACGAGCTAAATCAGGAGAGGTATGGGACACGCGCGTGCCTATAGGTGCACGTCTCCTACGTCAGGCTGCTTCACCCATGTGCACCCGACTGGAGAGGGAATGGAGCAAGCTTTTTGTCAGGAGTGGGATTCGAACCCACGCCTCCAGGGGAGACTGCGACCTGAACGCAGCGCCTTAGACCGCTCGGCCATCCTGACGCCAGCCCTCTCCCCCAAAGCGGTCTGATGAGCCACCGCGATCCCACTACGCTCTTCGAGTATCGCACTGTTATTAATACTACAGTGTGACTCCAGCATTAAAATGTTTGGAAAATGTGTCGGCCTTTATAATCCAGTGTAGAGCAGCGTGTGATGATTTGTGCTACAAAACACCAAGCGCTCAAAGTGACGTCTGCGTTTGTCACTGAAACTTTCAACTCTTTCATCACTTATGTAGGAAATACAAAGAGCAGTTAGGTGGAACGCGTAGGATGGCTGTCAGCAGAGTGGCGCAGTGGAAGCGTGCTGGGCCCATAACCCAGAGGTCGATGGATCGAAACCATCCTCTGCTACATGTGTCTTACGCATGGTTCATAAGCATTCCATTGGGTTAGCAAAGTGCATTAAAGTAGTGTGGATCTCCCTTTCCTTAAGTTCTGTTCTGAGTTTCTCTCTCGTGTGTGTTTGTGCAAGCTTGACACTTGCGGGACTCTTTCATCTTCACCAATACGGAGATGACCAAATGTGTCTTCGGTTGTTCTGAGATCTTTGATAGTTTCTTCGAATGCTTCAAGTGAACCTCGAAATCGAAGCAGTTATGTTTATATTGATTTCTCGCATTAATCATTATTAACCAGGAACAGCCAGCACAGTCGGTCGCATTAGTAATTATGTCACGTCTCTACTTAGCAGAGCATTCAAAGACCCACTGGAAGCAGGAAAGCACTAAGACACTGCAAAACTGAACTCGGGAAAATCATACTGGGAGCTCTGAGCGATGTCTGCATCCAAGCCATCCAATACGGACTCTGAGACCTTGGAATATCAACACTATGATGCGCTACCTTTTCCCTGGAGCAAAACGATGGAATTAGAAGAATGCTTACCGCAGGATACAACTGTGCCGTTGTTATTTGGAGCACGGTTTTCACTTGCATGAAAACTACAGCAGAACGTAGAAGGATGATCACAGAGGAGTCCACGCGGGCATGCTGAGGAGATTGTAGGTCGTACATTTCAATGATTACTGACATTTGCGCTGCTTGAGGTACAGTAATCAACAAAGAACAGGGTGTGCTACTCTCGAATCCGGTCACCACATGATGAAAAGCCAGGAAGTATACCTTGTCCAATTGACGTCAACAGGGACACGTTAACCCCTTGCTTCCCTGGCGCCCGGCTAGCTCAGTCGGTAGAGCATGAGACTCTTAATCTCAGGGGCGTGGGTTCGAGCCCCACGTTGGGCGGTGCCCGTCTCCTTATTAACAAAGTTTCGTGCTCATCCTTGACCCTCTTACACCTTGATGGTACCGAGCACTAAACTTTAATGCACAGGTGTGATGAAACTGAGATGAAAAGGGCTTATCTATCTCTTTGCCCGAGAGATAAATCAAAGGTTCCGCAGACAATCCGTTGGCTCCGGTCACTCTGACGCAGATAGGAGCTGCAGCCATCATAACTTGTATGAAAACTGATAAGAGCTCCTGTCTATTTACAGTTTCATTTACTCTAGCCTTTCCTTAAACACTGCGTGTACGAAGGCTAAGAAATTGCAGAGCTATTCTAATACAATAACTATTTGGAAACTTTTCGCCATAACAGTTTCACTGTGATTTTGCAGGTAACACGTACGTACGTAACATTTTGAACCGCACTGGAAAAATATGGGAAAGAAATGGCGAAAAGCAACTCTTCAACACGTGGCAATATCTTCCTGAGCGGAGTCCTGTTCTCGAAGCTCGACACTCTGCAAGAGTCACTTCTCCCAACTTGCGCCCGCAGGTTTCCGTAGTGTGCCTGCAAAGAGCCATCCGTTTGAGACAGGCGCACGTTCCGATTTCATTGAACTAAGCTAGATGCACAATTTCGAATGCAGCCTTCATCACAAACGACAGTTCATTTCTCGAAAGCTTGTCATGTAAAAAAAGGAAACAAAGAACGAAAACATACAGCTGACAATCTTCTGAAGCTGCAGATTTAGCTTTTGAGAAATGGACATTTTATGTATGCAGATGCTTTTCAAGCGCTGGTTTTAGAACGTCGCTGTGCTTCCAGCATCATTCTCAGCCTTCTAAACTGCCTATCGAGGTGCCGATCACTTTGTAAAGCGCTTGAGAGGCCAGAGCTGCTCAAACTGCTCTTGCCGTTTCCTTCAATCAAAAGCACTATTTTTTTCGTTGTATGGAAAGCTTTTCAAGTCTTGCATCGACACGCACCTTTCCTGAAATGTCCAAAGGGTGAATGTTTCGCAAAGAAATCCAGTCTACCTTTAGGGGGCATGATGTTGAAATCGGAACAAGCCCTGGGTGGGCTTGAACCAGCAGCCGTTCAGTTAACAGCTGCACAGAAACGCCCCCCGCTTGCTTTGTATCATTCGCAAGTTTCTGGTTAAAGAGTAAAAAAGGCTGGAATTCTTTTCCAGAAGCAGCCGGCAGGATTTCTTCTGCACCCACCCAGAAAAGCCAAGAATTGTATTTCATCTGTCGCAAGCTGTATGTTCCAGAAAGAGAATGAATACTTGCATTAAACTGAATCAAGCCGACAGACACGCACCTGAAGTGGAAATCTAATAAGTAAATTGATTCTTAAAATGTAGAGAGCTTTGAAAAAAATATATTGGTGCTTTTAGATAATATATTTCAAGGATGTAATTGCTGTGCTACAGTACGTGCAGAATTTTAGAAAACAGTGCGTCAACAAAGTACACTGTTTGGGTAACTTTAGAAGACAATGTACCAAAACAATATATGCTGTCTGGGTCGTTAGAATTAGCCGAAAGTAACTGATAAGCTTTGAATAACAAATCTAGTGCTTCTTCTCTCGTTCTATGTTGTAATCTGTTTTGTCTTAGGGAAAGGGGAAGCTTTTGAAGGGACAAAGCACTGAGCTTTTTTACAGCGCAACGTCTTATAAAAACCCTGTACTGCTTGTAACAAATTGAGTCTCCGGTTGCACTTTGCGAAGTGGCAACAGGGCTCCCAATATTGCAATATTGAAATAAAGACCTTACTCAGGTGAGAACTCTCTCTTGTGGCTTCCTTGATAGTTAAATTTCCACGACACACCGCCGTTGTTTTTCTCCATCGGAAGTTTGTCGTTAAGGAAAAACATCGCTGTCATTTTCTTGCCAGCCGGCGGCATTTCTTGTGCAGCGATGAGCCAGATTTGTATTTCGGATTTCGGAAGTTGTGTGAATTTCTTGAAGCTGAAAGTCAACTCGCTCCAGAAAAGAAATGTGCAGTCGCATGAAAGCCGTGCCTGCTTATTAAACCGCAGGACCTGAGCTTGCGTTCTGTTTCTCATCGCGTTCGCAAAGGCGATTCCTGCCTCTAACACTGCTATGTCTGCGATTCAAAGTGCCGTGTGGAGCAGCTTCTAAAGTCTCGTTCACGCTCCTCCGATGTTGCTTTCTCTCTGCCTAACGAAGTTCCATTTTGGTGTCGGAGCGGGGAGACCTAATCATTCCAGCTTTAAGCCACCCTTCAATCTTCTGAGGGGTGTCTGAGTGCTAGCATGTCATTTGCCTTTTTTTTTTTTGAAACGGAGAGCGACGTTGAAAAAGGTTACCTCCGCCGCCTCGCCCTCCGTGTTAAATGATCGCAAGACGGCGGCGGCGGCGCTCCCTGTAGTTGTGGCCGAGCGGTTAAGGCGATGGACTAGAAAGCCATTGGGCTCTCCCCGCGGCGGGTCGAATCCTGCCGACTACGGCGTCCTTCTCGTGTCGCCGTGCGCCTGCCCAGAAAAAGGCGGAGTGCCGTTTCTCTCTTCCTGCTTCTTGTACAAACGCTAAATCGCTTGGACCTGCTGCCTTGGAAGTCATGTCTTCAGCGTCCCCCAGCGACATTTCACACTTGGAAGCAGACAACCACGCTTTTGGCATTGGCATGCCTTGCGCCCTACTTCCAGCCTTTGAAGATCTAATTATTCAAACTGAAAGAACCGACTGAATAGGTGTTTGCAGTGCACCAGGAGGAGCAGTGACCATAGCAGTGGAGGGGTGAGGATGGCGCAGATGGAAACGTTTTCATGCGCTCCTCTGGGAGGAATGAAAATAAAAGGCGAAACCGGAAACAGTAGTAGCCGCAAGAGGAAGTGTCTTCAAGCGCCAAGCAAGCGCTCCTCGTTAGTATAGTGGTGCGTATTCCCGCCCGTCACGTGGGAGACCAGGGATGGATTGCTTGACGGCGAGCCGGGTTGCTTTTCTCCCATCAGATTCCAACCGCTAATGCTAACGCAGTTTGTGGGAGCTTACGTGCTTCTCCTTTTCCGTCATTTTCGGACGACTATTCCAAAGGGGTAACCTGATGGAATAGGGGCCTGAAGACACGAGGCATTCTTAAACCAGCACTGGGCTGCACGGCCTTCTGTTGCGATCAGATTATATTCGAGTGAAAAAGCCAGAGCAGCCGCTTCCATCCTATGGAGTACGAGCTAAATCAGGAGAGGTATGGGACACGCGCGTGCCTATAGGTGCACGTCTCCTACGTCAGGCTGCTTCACCCATGTGCACCCGACTGGAGAGGGAATGGAGCAAGCTTTTTGTCAGGAGTGGGATTCGAACCCACGCCTCCAGGGGAGACTGCGACCTGAACGCAGCGCCTTAGACCGCTCGGCCATCCTGACGCCAGCCCTCTCCCCCAAAGCGGTCTGATGAGCCACCGCGATCCCACTACGCTCTTCGAGTATCGCACTGTTATTAATACTACAGTGTGACTCCAGCATTAAAATGTTTGGAAAATGTGTCGGCCTTTATAATCCAGTGTAGAGCAGCGTGTGATGATTTGTGCTACAAAACACCAAGCGCTCAAAGTGACGTCTGCGTTTGTCACTGAAACTTTCAACTCTTTCATCACTTATGTAGGAAATACAAAGAGCAGTTAGGTGGAACGCGTAGGATGGCCGTCAGCAGAGTGGCGCAGTGGAAGCGTGCTGGGCCCATAACCCAGAGGTCGATGGATCGAAACCATCCTCTGCTACATGTGTCTTACGCATGGTTCATAAGCATTCCATTGGGTTAGCAAAGTGCATTAAAGTAGTGTGGATCTCCCTTTCCTTAAGTTCTGTTCTGAGTTTCTCTCTCGTGTGTGTTTGTGCAAGCTTGACACTTGCGGGACTCTTTCATCTTCACCAATACGGAGATGACCAAATGTGTCTTCGGTTGTTCTGAGATCTTTGATAGTTTCTTCGAATGCTTCAAGTGAACCTCGAAATCGAAGCAGTTATGTTTATATTGATTTCTCGCATTAATCATTATTAACCAGGAACAGCCAGCACAGTCGGTCGCATTAGTAATTATGTCACGTCTCTACTTAGCAGAGCATTCAAAGACCCACTGGAAGCAGGAAAGCACTAAGACACTGCAAAACTGAACTCGGGAAAATCATACTGGGAGCTCTGAGCGATGTCTGCATCCAAGCCATCCAATACGGACTCTGAGACCTTGGAATATCAACACTATGATGCGCTACCTTTTCCCTGGAGCAAAACGATGGAATTAGAAGAATGCTTACCGCAGGATACAACTGTGCCGTTGTTATTTGGAGCACGGTTTTCACTTGCATGAAAACTACAGCAGAACGTAGAAGGATGATCACAGAGGAGTCCACGCGGGCATGCTGAGGAGATTGTAGGTCGTACATTTCAATGATTACTGACATTTGCGCTGCTTGAGGTACAGTAATCAACAAAGAACAGGGTGTGCTACTCTCGAATCCGGTCACCACATGATGAAAAGCCAGGAAGTATACCTTGTCCAATTGACGTCAACAGGGACACGTTAACCCCTTGCTTCCCTGGCGCCCGGCTAGCTCAGTCGGTAGAGCATGAGACTCTTAATCTCAGGGGCGTGGGTTCGAGCCCCACGTTGGGCGGTGCCCGTCTCCTTATTAACAAAGTTTCGTGCTCATCCTTGACCCTCTTACACCTTGATGGTACCGAGCACTAAACTTTAATGCACAGGTGTGATGAAACTGAGATGAAAAGGGCTTATCTATCTCTTTGCCCGAGAGATAAATCAAAGGTTCCGCAGACAATCCGTTGGCTCCGGTCACTCTGACGCAGATAGGAGCTGCAGCCATCATAACTTGTATGAAAACTGATAAGAGCTCCTGTCTATTTACAGTTTCATTTACTCTAGCCTTTCCTTAAACACTGCGTGTACGAAGGCTAAGAAATTGCAGAGCTATTCTAATACAATAACTATTTGGAATCTTTTCGCCATAACAGTTTCACTGTGATTTTGCAGGTAACACGTACGTACGTAACATTTTGAACCGCACTGGAAAAATATGGGAAAGAAATGGCGAAAAGCAACTCTTCAACACGTGGCAATATCTTCCTGAGCGGAGTCCTGTTCTCGAAGCTCGACACTCTGCAAGAGTCACTTCTCCCAACTTGCGCCCGCAGGTTTCCGTAGTGTGCCTGCAAAGAGCCATCCGTTTGAGACAGGCGCACGTTCCGATTTCATTGAACTAAGCTAGATGCACAATTTCGAATGCAGCCTTCATCACAAACGACAGTTCATTTCTCGAAAGCTTGTCATGTAAAAAAAGGAAACAAAGAACGAAAACATACAGCTGACAATCTTCTGAAGCTGCAGATTTAGCTTTTGAGAAATGGACATTTTATGTATGCAGATGCTTTTCAAGCGCTGGTTTTAGAACGTCGCTGTGCTTCCAGCATCATTCTCAGCCTTCTAAACTGCCTATCGAGGTGCCGATCACTTTGTAAAGCGCTTGAGAGGCCAGAGCTGCTCAAACTGCTCTTGCCGTTTCCTTCAATCAAAAGCACTATTTTTTTCGTTGTATGGAAAGCTTTTCAAGTCTTGCATCGACACGCACCTTTCCTGAAATGTCCAAAGGGTGAATGTTTCGCAAAGAAATCCAGTCTACCTTTAGGGGGCATGATGTTGAAATCGGAACAAGCCCTGGGTGGGCTTGAACCAGCAGCCGTTCAGTTAACAGCTGCACAGAAACGCCCCCCGCTTGCTTTGTATCATTCGCAAGATTCTGGTTAAAGAGTAAAAAAGGCTGGAATTCTTTTCCAGAAGCAGCCGGCAGGATTTCTTCTGCACCCACCCAGAAAAGCCAAGAATTGTATTTCATCTGTCGCAAGCTGTATGTTCCAGAAAGAGAATGAATACTTGCATTAAACTGAATCAAGCCGACAGACACGCACCTGAAGTGGAAATCTAATAAGTAAATTGATTCTTAAAATGTAGAGAGCTTTGAAAAAAATATATTGGTGCTTTTAGATAATATATTTCAAGGATGTAATTGCTGTGCTACAGTACGTGCAGAATTTTAGAAAACAGTGCGTCAACAAAGTACACTGTTTGGGTAACTTTAGAAGACAATGTACCAAAACAATATATGCTGTCTGGGTCGTTAGAATTAGCCGAAAGTAACTGATAAGCTTTGAATAACAAATCTAGTGCTTCTTCTCTCGTTCTATGTTGTAATCTGTTTTGTCTTAGGGAAATGGGAAGCTTTTGAAGGGACAAAGCACTGAGCTTTTTTACAGCGCAACGTCTTATAAAAACCCTGTACTGCTTGTAACAAATTGAGTCTCCGGTTGCACTTTGCGAAGTGGCAACAGGGCTCCCAATATTGCAATATTGAAATAAAGACCTTACTCAGGTGAGAACTCTCTCTTGTGGCTTCCTTGATAGTTAAATTTCCACGACAGAATTGGCACCCCAGATGGGACACTAACCTGAGCGCGGACGGCTGCTGAAACTCCATCCGGAGCCGGACAATTTTAGCAAATTGGACGAACCTCGGAGGATAAACTGTTTGTCCTTCCTGAGACGCGTCTGGAGAATTCACGGCTGTCTGACGTCAGTAAGTGATCCTTTTAACGAACTTTTGTTTTAAGACGATTTATAAGAATTTTTTCTGTGGTCTTATAGCAGAGAAAGAGCAGGCCGGTGAGGGTGTTCTCACGCGGGTTTGATGAGTCCGGGACTCATAAAGAACTTATCTTAACACAGACGTGTGGATTTTGCTCTGCGGAGTAGTTAATGTGATAAGGTTCTAAAGTAAGGCACCGATCGGTAAAAATGGGAAATGAAAATTCGAAGACGGAAACAGGACCGAGCGGTCCAGCGAAGTACATGTACAGGGAATTTGGAGAAAGGGGAATAAAGTGTCTTCCACCGTGGAGTAAGTTAGGTTTTCCAGAAAATGGTAGTTTTAGTACCAGGCAGATACAACAACTAGAAGAACAGTTAAAGTTAAAGAAATGTAATGCATCTTGTTATGTATGTGCTTTAATGCCTCATTCTACAGCCTCACCCATTTCTCTCCTGGTTAGAATCACTGTTTGGGCCAGGGGGAATGTTTTTCTTTAAGTTACTAACACCGATTATAGGGGCTGTGATACTTGTCTTCCTGTTTTTATGTTGCTATATGACATGTATTATTCCAATGCTTTTCAAATATGGTAATGAATATGTTTGCGCATCAGTATGTTCTGATAAGAACGCAAGAATCCGAAGTATGGGAGCCTCCTGGGAGTCCATATGAAGAATCTAACTTTTAATCATTTTCAAGAATAAAAAGGAGGGAATTGAAGTGGAAATCTAATAAGTAAATTGATTCTTAAAATGTAGAGAGCTTTGAAAAAAATATATTGGTGCTTTTAGATAATATATTTCAAGGATGTAATTGCTGTGCTACAGTACGTGCAGAATTTTAGAAAACAGTGCGTCAACAAAGTACACTGTTTGGGTTACTTTAGAAGACAATGTACCAAAACAATATATGCTGTCTGGTTCGTTAGAATTAGCCGAAAGTAACTGATAAGCTTTGAGTAACAAATCTAGTGCTTCTTCTCTCGCTCTATGATGCAATCTATTTTGTCTTAGGGAAAGGGGAAGTTTTTGAAGGGACAAAGCACTGAGCTTTTTTACAGCGCAACGTCTTATAAAAACCCTGTACTGCTTGTGACAAATTGAGTCTCTGGTTGCACTTTGCGAAGTGGCAACAGGGCTCCCAATATTGCAATATTGAAATAAAGACCTTACTCAGGTGAGAACTCTCTCTTGTGGCTTCCTTGATAGTTAAATTTCCACGACACACCGCCGTTGTTTTTCTCCATCGGAAGTTTGTCGTTAAGGAAAAACATCGCTGTCATTTTCTTGCCAGCCGGCGGCATTTCTTGTGCAGCGATGAGCCAGATTTGTATTTCGGATTTCGGAAGTTGTGTGAATTTCTTGAAGCTGAAAGTCAACTCGCTCCAGAAAAGAAATGTGCAGTCGCATGAAAGCCGTGCCTGCTTATTAAACCGCAGGACCTGAGCTTGCGTTCTGTTTCTCATCGCGTTCGCAAAGGCGATTCCTGCCTCTAACACTGCTATGTCTGCGATTCAAAGTGCCGTGTGGAGCAGCTTCTAAAGTCTCGTTCACGCTCCTCCGATGTTGCTTTCTCTCTGCCTAACGAAGTTCCATTTTGGTGTCGGAGCGGGGAGACCTAATCATTCCAGCTTTAAGCCACCCTTCAATCTTCTGAGGGGTGTCTGAGTGCTAGCATGTCATTTGCCTTTTTTTTTTTTGAAACGGAGAGCGACGTTGAAAAAGGTTACCTCCGCCGCCTCGCCCTCCGTGTTAAATGATCGCAAGACGGCGGCGGCGGCGCTCCCTGTAGTTGTGGCCGAGCGGTTAAGGCGATGGACTAGAAAGCCATTGGGCTCTCCCCGCGCCGGGTCGAATCCTGCCGACTACGGCGTCCTTCTCGTGTCGCCGTGCGCCTGCCCAGAAAAAGGCGGAGTGCCGTTTCTCTCTTCCTGCTTCTTGTACAAACGCTAAATCGCTTGGACCTGCTGCCTTGGAAGTCATGTCTTCAGCGTCCCCCAGCGACATTTCACACTTGGAAGCAGACAACCACGCTTTTGGCATTGGCATGCCTTGCGCCCTACTTCCAGCCTTTGAAGATCTAATTATTCAAACTGAAAGAACCGACTGAATAGGTGTTTGCAGTGCACCAGGAGGAGCAGTGACCATAGCAGTGGAGGGGTGAGGATGGCGCAGATGGAAACGTTTTCATGCGCTCCTCTGGGACGAATGAAAATAAAAGGCGAAACCGGAAACAGTAGTAGCCGCAAGAGGAAGTGTCTTCAAGCGCCAAGCAAGCGCTCCTCGTTAGTATAGTGGTGCGTATTCCCGCCCGTCACGTGGGAGACCAGGGATGGATTGCTTGACGGCGAGCCGGGTTGCTTTTCTCCCATCAGATTCCAACCGCTAATGCTAACGCAGTTTGTGGGAGCTTACGTGCTTCTCCTTTTCCGTCATTTTCGGACGACTATTCCAAAGGGGTAACCTGATGGAATAGGGGCCTGAAGACACGAGGCATTCTTAAACCAGCACTGGGCTGCACGGCCTTCTGTTGCGATCAGATTATATTCGAGTGAAAAAGCCAGAGCAGCCGCTTCCATCCTATGGAGTACGAGCTAAATCAGGAGAGGTATGGGACACGCGCGTGCCTATAGGTGCACGTCTCCTACGTCAGGCTGCTTCACCCATGTGCACCCGACTGGAGAGGGAATGGAGCAAGCTTTTTGTCAGGAGTGGGATTCGAACCCACACCTCCAGGGGAGACTGCGACCTGAACGCAGCGCCTTAGACCGCTCGGCCATCCTGACGCCAGCCCTCTCCCCCAAAGCGGTCTGATGAGCCACCGCGATCCCACTACGCTCTTCGAGTATCGCACTGTTATTAATACTACAGTGTGACTCCAGCATTAAAATGTTTGGAAAATGTGTCGGCCTTTATAATCCAGTGTAGAGCAGCGTGTGATGATTTGTGCTACAAAACACCAAGCGCTCAAAGTGACGTCTGCGTTTGTCACTGAAACTTTCAACTCTTTCATCACTTATGTAGGAAATACAAAGAGCAGTTAGGTGGAACGCGTAGGATGGCTGTCAGCAGAGTGGCGCAGTGGAAGCGTGCTGGGCCCATAACCCAGAGGTCGATGGATCGAAACCATCCTCTGCTACATGTGTCTTACGCATGGTTCATAAGCATTCCATTGGGTTAGCAAAGTGCATTAAAGTAGTGTGGATCTCCCTTTCCTTAAGTTCTGTTCTGAGTTTCTCTCTCGTGTGTGTTTGTGCAAGCTTGACACTTGCGGGACTCTTTCATCTTCACCAATACGGAGATGACCAAATGTGTCTTCGGTTGTTCTGAGATCTTTGATAGTTTCTTCGAATGCTTCAAGTGAACCTCGAAATCGAAGCAGTTATGTTTATATTGATTTCTCGCATTAATCATTATTAACCAGGAACAGCCAGCACAGTCGGTCGCATTAGTAATTATGTCACGTCTCTACTTAGCAGAGCATTCAAAGACCCACTGGAAGCAGGAAAGCACTAAGACACTGCAAAACTGAACTCGGGAAAATCATACTGGGAGCTCTGAGCGATGTCTGCATCCAAGCCATCCAATACGGACTCTGAGACCTTGGAATATCAACACTATGATGCGCTACCTTTTCCCTGGAGCAAAACGATGGAATTAGAAGAATGCTTACCGCAGGATACAACTGTGCCGTTGTTATTTGGAGCACGGTTTTCACTTGCATGAAAACTACAGCAGAACGTAGAAGGATGATCACAGAGGAGTCCACGCGGGCATGCTGAGGAGATTGTAGGTCGTACATTTCAATGATTACTGACATTTGCGCTGCTTGAGGTACAGTAATCAACAAAGAACAGGGTGTGCTACTCTCGAATCCGGTCACCACATGATGAAAAGCCAGGAAGTATACCTTGTCCAATTGACGTCAACAGGGACACGTTAACCCCTTGCTTCCCTGGCGCCCGGCTAGCTCAGTCGGTAGAGCATGAGACTCTTAATCTCAGGGGCGTGGGTTCGAGCCCCACGTTGGGCGGTGCCCGTCTCCTTATTAACAAAGTTTCGTGCTCATCCTTGACCCTCTTACACCTTGATGGTACCGAGCACTAAACTTTAATGCACAGGTGTGATGAAACTGAGATGAAAAGGGCTTATCTATCTCTTTGCCCGAGAGATAAATCAAAGGTTCCGCAGACAATCCGTTGGCTCCGGTCACTCTGACGCAGATAGGAGCTGCAGCCATCATAACTTGTATGAAAACTGATAAGAGCTCCTGTCTATTTACAGTTTCATTTACTCTAGCCTTTCCTTAAACACTGCGTGTACGAAGGCTAAGAAATTGCAGAGCTATTCTAATACAATAACTATTTGGAATCTTTTCGCCATAACAGTTTCACTGTGATTTTGCAGGTAACACGTACGTACGTAACATTTTGAACCGCACTGGAAAAATATGGGAAAGAAATGGCGAAAAGCAACTCTTCAACACGTGGCAATATCTTCCTGAGCGGAGTCCTGTTCTCGAAGCTCGACACTCTGCAAGAGTCACTTCTCCCAACTTGCGCCCGCAGGTTTCCGTAGTGTGCCTGCAAAGAGCCATCCGTTTGAGACAGGCGCACGTTCCGATTTCATTGAACTAAGCTAGATGCACAATTTCGAATGCAGCCTTCATCACAAACGACAGTTCATTTCTCGAAAGCTTGTCATGTAAAAAAAGGAAACAAAGAACGAAAACATACAGCTGACAATCTTCTGAAGCTGCAGATTTAGCTTTTGAGAAATGGACATTTTATGTATGCAGATGCTTTTCAAGCGCTGGTTTTAGAACGTCGCTGTGCTTCCAGCATCATTCTCAGCCTTCTAAACTGCCTATCGAGGTGCCGATCACTTTGTAAAGCGCTTGAGAGGCCAGAGCTGCTCAAACTGCTCTTGCCGTTTCCTTCAATCAAAAGCACTATTTTTTTCGTTGTATGGAAAGCTTTTCAAGTCTTGCATCGACACGCACCTTTCCTGAAATGTCCAAAGGGTGAATGTTTCGCAAAGAAATCCAGTCTACCTTTAGGGGGCATGATGTTGAAATCGGAACAAGCCCTGGGTGGGCTTGAACCAGCAGCCGTTCAGTTAACAGCTGCACAGAAACGCCCCCCGCTTGCTTTGTATCATTCGCAAGTTTCTGGTTAAAGAGTAAAAAAGGCTGGAATTCTTTTCCAGAAGCAGCCGGCAGGATTTCTTCTGCACCCACCCAGAAAAGCCAAGAATTGTATTTCATCTGTCGCAAGCTGTATGTTCCAGAAAGAGAATGAATACTTGCATTAAACTGAATCAAGCCGACAGACACGCACCTGAAGTGGAAATCTAATAAGTAAATTGATTCTTAAAATGTAGAGAGCTTTGAAAAAAATATATTGGTGCTTTTAGATAATATATTTCAAGGATGTAATTGCTGTGCTACAGTACGTGCAGAATTTTAGAAAACAGTGCGTCAACAAAGTACACTGTTTGGGTAACTTTAGAAGACAATGTACCAAAACAATATATGCTGTCTGGGTCGTTAGAATTAGCCGAAAGTAACTGATAAGCTTTGAATAACAAATCTAGTGCTTCTTCTCTCGTTCTATGTTGTAATCTGTTTTGTCTTAGGGAAAGGGGAAGCTTTTGAAGGGACAAAGCACTGAGCTTTTTTACAGCGCAACGTCTTATAAAAACCCTGTACTGCTTGTAACAAATTGAGTCTCCGGTTGCACTTTGCGAAGTGGCAACAGGGCTCCCAATATTGCAATATTGAAATAAAGACCTTACTCAGGTGAGAACTCTCTCTTGTGGCTTCCTTGATAGTTAAATTTCCACGACACACCGCCGTTGTTTTTCTCCATCGGAAGTTTGTCGTTAAGGAAAAACATCGCTGTCATTTTCTTGCCAGCCGGCGGCATTTCTTGTGCAGCGATGAGCCAGATTTGTATTTCGGATTTCGGAAGTTGTGTGAATTTCTTGAAGCTGAAAGTCAACTCGCTCCAGAAAAGAAATGTGCAGTCGCATGAAAGCCGTGCCTGCTTATTAAACCGCAGGACCTGAGCTTGCGTTCTGTTTCTCATCGCGTTCGCAAAGGCGATTCCTGCCTCTAACACTGCTATGTCTGCGATTCAAAGTGCCGTGTGGAGCAGCTTCTAAAGTCTCGTTCACGCTCCTCCGATGTTGCTTTCTCTCTGCCTAACGAAGTTCCATTTTGGTGTCGGAGCGGGGAGACCTAATCATTCCAGCTTTAAGCCACCCTTCAATCTTCTGAGGGGTGTCTGAGTGCTAGCATGTCATTTGCCTTTTTTTTTTTTGAAACGGAGAGCGACGTTGAAAAAGGTTACCTCCGCCGCCTCGCCCTCCGTGTTAAATGATCGCAAGACGGCGGCGGCGGCGCTCCCTGTAGTTGTGGCCGAGCGGTTAAGGCGATGGACTAGAAAGCCATTGGGCTCTCCCCGCGCCGGGTCGAATCCTGCCGACTACGGCGTCCTTCTCGTGTCGCCGTGCGCCTGCCCAGAAAAAGGCGGAGTGCCGTTTCTCTCTTCCTGCTTCTTGTACAAACGCTAAATCGCTTGGACCTGCTGCCTTGGAAGTCATGTCTTCAGCGTCCCCCAGCGACATTTCACACTTGGAAGCAGACAACCACGCTTTTGGCATTGGCATGCCTTGCGCCCTACTTCCAGCCTTTGAAGATCTAATTATTCAAACTGAAAGAACCGACTGAATAGGTGTTTGCAGTGCACTGTGATTTTGCAGGTAACACGTACAGATGCAGCCATTCAAAATGCGCGGGCGATACCGCATTATTTTCCGGTACGCTGTACGCAGTCTACCGCAAGCTACCGGTAAATACCGCTAGCAAAATAATAGTATCCGGAATTTCCGCAAGGTGGAGCTAATAAAGCTCAACCTCTCATGTTTGAGCTGTAGCCATCAAAGTCTTTAACGAAGATATTAATAATAGTATTAATAATAAATGACCTTGGACAAGCTGTAAACTCAAAGTATTGCCCTGGTCCACATTCTTTTTTTCATTGACCGTCTTTGTAAAAGTAACGCCACAGCATTTCGCAATCACGCATTTTTTTCCAATCATGCAAAGTATAGTGATTCACCATGCCTTTCACATGCTCATAAAAGAGATTGATTTAGGGACATAAACATATTACCGTATGCAAACTGTACTGTATACAGTATGTATATGTATATTTAATGTCTTAACTGTGCCCGTTTAAGTATTGAATATTCATATCTAATTTTACCACTGAAGGGAAATCTTAGTAGCTGAGCATAAAAACAATAGGAGCATACTGCAACGCGTGTGAAGGCCATAAACGATATTAATTTTGGAACATAAACATACAGTATATGGCTGGTCTCGGTACTTTAAAGAAAACATACACGAAACATGGTTTCATTATGACCAGAATCTTGAGATATTTTTAACTTGATTTACAGTATTTGAGAGGTATGTCTTAACACCGATACTACAGTGCTTAAGTACTACTCACGTATATGTTTCTAGGTTTATATTATGCATTTCATACGGTCAAATTACTTTTGAGCAACTAATAAGAAGCGCGAAACGGTATGCGTTTTACTTTCGTTTCGTGCTGGGACCCGTGGATTGATTAGAGATATCAAGTACATACAAGTCATTTTTTAAATGTTGTAGTTCGTCTTGAAAAAATGTTACGAGTACATCATCTATCAACAATTACACAGGTTCTGTTTCCATATTGCGGATTTTGGTTACGTAATATTATTTTCTAGATTTCACGTTGTGAATATATGATTTGGGCAAACAGAGCCGCAAAGAAGTACATTATGGGTTGTTGTTTTTTTTTGCAGTTTTATCTAGAACAAGCGATGCTTAAACCTTTGTCTGATTCTTGTGAAACTATCCACACGACAGTTACAGTACCTAGGAGTTGACTTCAGTGATGTCACTGATGGGATGTTTCTAAAAATCCATCCTCTGTAAAACGTCTTCTCTAGTTGTCCTGCATATGTATTCGCTAATGAAGCTGTGTGTTCTGAGCCTGGATCTCTACATTTCTGTATGAACCAGCTTAGAGGGCTAAAGACAGCTTGTGTTTAAATTGAGTGTAAGGCAATTTATGCTTCTAAAGTCATGGTCAGCATTTTTGTACTGTGCTGTAAACTTGTTCTGTGCCTAGTCACATTATTTTATAGCGTTTTCATAGCGTTATCAAATCTGGTGGCGCTGTGTTAGTTTCCTGACTCCCATGTCACATGGTCTGTGATTGTAACCTGTAATACCGGTTTAATTCGTCACAGCCAGCACTCCGGTTGTAAAGTAGAAGCAGGCGAGATTTCCAGCGAAAAACACCTCCCCCTTCTTCAGGTGTGAGGGTCTTCTGCTCAGAATGAAACGCTAAAATGTAATGTAGGCTCTGAATGGGTTCTGACTTGCTTTAACAAAATATGTTTACAAATCCTTTCACCTGGCATTTTCGTAGTTAGAAATTATGGAACGCTCTGTTAAAAGCAAGGGAGTTTTTATGTCCGTTGCAGTTCTTTTGCAACATGAATATAATTATATCGTTATTAATTTCTTGAGATACGCGATTCCATATTATATTCCCTTTTAATCAAATTCTAAAAGTATGCTTGTTGACTCCGGTATCGCGTTAGTTAAAGACTTCGATGCTTAAAATGTTTAGGGAGAAATGGAATACTGGTGTGTATGTTTTCTTTAAAGTACCGAGACCAGCCATATACTGTATGTTTAAGTTCCAAAATGAATATCGTTTATGGACTTCACACGCGTTGCAGTATGCTCCTATTCTTTTTATGCTCAGGCACTAAGTAAAAGGAGATGCTTCATATTGCTTGACTAATTTTAAAAACTAAGTTAGAAATGCAGACGCTCCCTCGGTGCGCTGCTCTGGTGCGCCGGCTCTTACACAGTGCCTGTCTGCCGTAAGCGTTACAATATACATACCCAACACTGCTTGTACCCATCTGTCATGCAAATAAAACACCTTGAATTGAATTGAATTGAGGGGAGAGGGGGGAATACTAAAGCCAATACTGGCTCAATACCCTCGATGGGCTTTGACGTGCTAATGCGTTGGTTTAACAGTCCGGGTGTGGCAGGCTTCCAATGTCAACTCGACTCGATTGGAAGACAATGAACGTATTTTGTGATATTTAGAAATATAAATTTGTTTGGTGCGAGTGAGGTTTTATTTAATCTCTGACCAAGGGAAACGTTTCATTTTTTCAAAGAAATGTTTGTTAAAAAATAAAGTCATAGTTCTATGGGATTCAATCACAGACCATGTGACATGGGAGTCAGGAAACTACTGTAACACACAGCGCCACCGGATTTAATAACGCAATAAAAACGCTATAAAATAATGTGACTAGGCACAGAAAAAGTTTACAGCACAGTACAATAATAAATGCTGACCATGACTTTAGAAGCATAAATTACCTTACACTCAATTTAAACACAAGCTGTCTTTCTGTATGAACCTCTAAGCTGGTTCATACAGAAAATGTAGAAATGCATTAGCCTGATTATGATTAAAAAACACATAATTAAACACGCGTTTGCGATTTAAATCAGAACACGATTTAAATCAATATAAATGTTTATATTGTAACGCATACTGTCCAGCCTCCATTTCTCTATAAAAATTTACTCTGTTGCACACACACACACAATAGAAGGAGGAACCGCTGTCAGAAGGGAAGATATGTTCAAAATATCGCAAATATCGTTCATGTTGCGATATTTTGAAATATAAAAGTCAATTGATTGTCCATAATATCGCTATTCTATTTTTTCGAAGAAATGTTTGTTAAAAGAAAAGTCCGGCACCAGCTGGATTCGATCACACAACCTCCCAGTTGCTAGTCACGCACCTAGACCAGTCGGCTAGAAGACAGCTCACATGAACAGGCAAGCGAAAAAGCCCTACACAGCCCTGTCGCAGCACACGAATACCGTTATTAAATTCTTTAGATACGCGATTCCATATTATATTCCCTTTTAATCAAATTCTAAAAGTATGCTTGTTGACTCCGGTATCATGTTAGTTAAAGACTTCAAAGCTTAAAATGTTTAGGGAGAAATGGAATACTGGTGTGTATTTTTTTCTTTAAAGTACCAAGACCAGCTACAGTATATACTGTATGTTTATGTTCCAAAATTAATATCGTTTATGGCCTTCACACGCGTTACAGTATGCTCCTATTCTTTTTATGCTCAGCTACTAAGATTTCCCTTCAGTGGTAAAATTCAATATCTACAACGGGCACAGCAAAGACGTTTTTACTGTAAGTCTTTCTACGACAGACCAACGGACCACGAGTGCCCCTGTCGGTCAACCAATCACGTACTGCGGTGCCACGCGTCATCTTGCGTCATACTGAGCGACGTCACCTGCGGTACGTGTCTGTGACGCGCACTTTGAATGGCTGCATCTGTACGTACGTAACATTTTGAACCGCACTGGAAAAATATGGGAAAGAAATGGCGAAAAGCAACTCTTCAACACGTGGCAATATCTTCCTGAGCGGAGTCCTGTTCTCGAAGCTCGACACTCTGCAAGAGTCACTTCTCCCAACTTGCGCCCGCAGGTTTCCGTAGTGTGCCTGCAAAGAGCCATCCGTTTGAGACAGGCGCACGTTCCGATTTCATTGAACTAAGCTAGATGCACAATTTTGAATGCAGCCTTCATCACAAACGACAGTTCATTTCTCGAAAGCTTGTCATGTAAAAAAAGGAAACAAAGAACGAAAACATACAGCTGACAATCTTCTGAAGCTGCAGATTTAGCTTTTGAGAAATGGACATTTTATGTATGCAGATGCTTTTCAAGCGCTGGTTTTAGAACGTCGCTGTGCTTCCAGCATCATTCTCAGCCTTCTAAACTGCCTATCGAGGTGCCGATCACTTTGTAAAGCGCTTGAGAGGCCAGAGCTGCTCAAACTGCTCTTGCCGTTTCCTTCAATCAAAAGCACTATTTTTTTCGTTGTATGGAAAGTTTTTCAAGTCTTGCATCGACACGCACCTTTCCTGAAATGTCCAAAGGGTGAATGTTTCGCAAAGAAATCCAGTCTACCTTTAGGGGGCATGATGTTGAAATCGGAACAAGCCCTGGGTGGGCTTGAACCAGCAGCCGTTCAGTTAACAGCTGCACAGAAACGCCCCCCGCTTGCTTTGTATCATTCGCAAGTTTCTGGTTAAAGAGTAAAAAAGGCTGGAATTCTTTTCCAGAAGCAGCCGGCAGGATTTCTTCTGCACCCACCCAGAAAAGCCAAGAATTGTATTTCATCTGTCGCAAGCTGTATGTTCCAGAAAGAGAATGAATACTTGCATTAAACTGAATCAAGCCGACAGACACGCACCTGAAGTGGAAATCTAATAAGTAAATTGATTCTTAAAATGTAGAGAGCTTTGAAAAAAATATATTGGTGCTTTTAGATAATATATTTCAAGGATGTAATTGCTGTGCTACAGTACGTGCAGAATTTTAGAAAACAGTGCGTCAACAAAGTACACTGTTTGGGTAACTTTAGAAGACAATGTACCAAAACAATATATGCTGTCTGGGTCGTTAGAATTAGCCGAAAGTAACTGATAAGCTTTGAATAACAAATCTAGTGCTTCTTCTCTCGTTCTATGTTGTAATCTGTTTTGTCTTAGGGAAAGGGGAAGCTTTTGAAGGGACAAAGCACTGAGCTTTTTTACAGCGCAACGTCTTATAAAAACCCTGTACTGCTTGTAACAAATTGAGTCTCCGGTTGCACTTTGCGAAGTGGCAACAGGGCTCCCAATATTGCAATATTGAAATAAAGACCTTACTCAGGTGAGAACTCTCTCTTGTGGCTTCCTTGATAGTTAAATTTCCACGACAGAATTGGCACCCCAGATGGGACACTAACCTGAGCGCGGACGGCTGCTGAAACTCCATCCGGAGCCGGACAATTTTAGCAAATTGGACGAACCTCGGAGGATAAACTGTTTGTCCTTCCTGAGACGCGTCTGGAGAATTCACGGCTGTCTGACGTCAGTAAGTGATCCTTTTAACGAACTTTTGTTTTAAGACGATTTATAAGAATTTTTTCTGTGGTCTTATAGCAGAGAAAGAGCAGGCCGGTGAGGGTGTTCTCACGCGGGTTTGATGAGTCCGGGACTCATAAAGAACTTATCTTAACACAGACGTGTGGTTTTTGCTCTGCGGAGTAGTTAATGTGATAAGGTTCTAAAGTAAGGCACCGATCGGTAAAAATGGGAATTGAAAATTCGAAGACGGAAACAGGACCGAGCGGTCCAGCGAAGTACATGTACAGGGAATTTGGAGAAAGGGGAATAAAGTGTCTTCCATCGTGGAGTAAGTTAGGTTTTCCAGAAAATGGTAGTTTTAGTACCAGGCAGATACAACAACTAGAAGAACAGTTAAAGTTAAAGAAATGTAATGCATCTTGTTATGTATGTGCTTTAATGCCTCATTCTACAGCCTCACCCATTTCTCTCCTGGTTAGAATCACTGTTTGGGCCAGGGGAAATGTTTTTCTTTAAGTTACTAACACCGATTATAGGGGCTGTGATACTTGTCTTCCTGTTTTTATGTTGCTATATGACATGTATTATTCCAATGCTTTTCAAATATGGTAATGAATATGTTTGCGCATCAGTATGTTCTGATAAGAACGCAAGAATCCGAAGTATGGGAGCCTCCTGGGAGTCCATATGAAGAATCTAACTTTTAATCATTTTCAAGAATAAAAAGGAGGGAATTGAAGTGGAAATCTAATAAGTAAATTGATTCTTAAAATGTAGAGAGCTTTGAAAAAAATATATTGGTGCTTTTAGATAATATATTTCAAGGATGTAATTGCTGTGCTACAGTACGTGCAGAATTTTAGAAAACAGTGCGTCAACAAAGTACACTGTTTGGGTTACTTTAGAAGACAATGTACCAAAACAATATATGCTGTCTGGTTCGTTAGAATTAGCCGAAAGTAACTGATAAGCTTTGAATAACAAATCTAGTGCTTCTTCTCTCGCTCTATGATGTAATCTGTTTTGTCTTAGGGAAAGGGGAAGTTTTTGAAGGGACAAAGCACTGAGCTTTTTTACAGCGCAACGTCTTATAAAAACCCTGTACTGCTTGTGACAAATTGAGTCTCTGGTTGCACTTTGCGAAGTGGCAACAGGGCTCCCAATATTGCAATATTGAAATAAAGACCTTACTCAAGTGAGAACTCTCTCTTGTGGCTTCCTTGATAGTTAAATTTCGACGACACACCGCCGTTGTTTTTCTCCATCGGAAGTTTGTCGTTAAGGAAAAACATCGCTGTCATTTTCTTGCCAGCCGGCGGCATTTCTTGTGCAGCGATGAGCCAGATTTGTATTTCGGATTTCGGAAGTTGTGTGAATTTCTTGAAGCTGAAAGTCAACTCGCTCCAGAAAAGAAATGTGCAGTCGCATGAAAGCCGTGCCTGCTTATTAAACCGCAGGACCTGAGCTTGCGTTCTGTTTCTCATCGCGTTCGCAAAGGCGATTCCTGCCTCTAACACTGCTATGTCTGCGATTCAAAGTGCCGTGTGGAGCAGCTTCTAAAGTCTTGTTCACGCTCCTCCGATGTTGCTTTCTCTGTGCCTAACGAAGTTCCATTTTGGTGTCGGAGCGGGGAGACCTAATCATTCCAGCTTTAAGCCACCCTTCAATCTTCTGAGGGGTGTCTGAGTGCTAGCATGTCATTTGATTTTTTTTTTTTTTGAAACGGAGAGCGACGTTGAAAAAGGTTACCTCCGCCGCCTCGCCCTCCGTGTTAAATGATCGCAAGACGGCGGCGGCGGCGGTCCCTGTAGTTGTGGCCGAGCGGTTAAGGCGATGGACTCGAAAGCCAGTTCGCTTCTCGCGCCGGGTCGAATCCTGCCGACTACGGCGTCCTTCTCGTGTCGCCGTGCGCCTGCCCAGAAAAAGGCGGAGTGCCGTTTCTCTCTTCCTGCTTCTTGTACAAACGCTAAATCGCTTGGACCTGCTGCCTTGGAAGTCATGTCTTCAGCGTCCCCCAGCGACATTTCACACTTGGAAGCAGACAACCACGCTTTTGGCATTGGCATGCCTTGCGCCCTACTTCCAGCCTTTGAAGATCTAATTATTCAAACTGAAAGAACCGACTGAATAGGTGTTTGCAGTGCACCAGGAGGAGCAGTGACCATAGCAGTGGAGGGGTGAGGATGGCGCAGATGGAAACGTTTTCATGCGCTCCTCTGGGAGGAATGAAAATAAAAGGCGAAACCGGAAACAGTAGTAGCCGCAAGAGGAAGTGTCTTCAAGCGCCAAGCAAGCGCTCCTCGTTAGTATAGTGGTGCGTATTCCCGCCCGTCACGTGGGAGACCAGGGATGGATTGCTTGACGGCGAGCCGGGTTGCTTTTCTCCCATCAGATTCCAACCGCTAATGCTAACGCAGTTTGTGGGAGCTTACGTGCTTCTCCTTTTCCGTCATTTTCGGACGACTATTCCAAAGGGGTAACCTGATGGAATAGGGGCCTGAAGACACGAGGCATTCTTAAACCAGCACTGGGCTGCACGGCCTTCTGTTGCGATCAGATTATATTCGAGTGAAAAAGCCAGAGCAGCCGCTTCCATCCTATGGAGTACGAGCTAAACCAGGAGAGGTATGGGACACGCGCGTGCCTATAGGTGCACGTCTCCTACGTCAGGCTGCTTCACCCATGTGCACCCGACTGGAGAGGGAATGGAGCAAGCTTTTTGTCAGGAGTGGGATTCGAACCCACGCCTCCAGGGGAGACTGCGACCTGAACGCAGCGCCTTAGACCGCTCGGCCATCCTGACGCCAGCCCCCTCCCCCAAAGCGGTCTGATGAGCCACCGCGATCCCACTACGCTCTTCGAGTATCGCACTGTTATTAATACTACAGTGTGACTCCAGCATTAAAATGTTTGGAAAATGTGTCGGCCTTTATAATCCAGTGTAGAGCAGCGTGTGATGATTTGTGCTACAAAACACCAAGCGCTCAAAGTGACGTCTGCGTTTGTCACTGAAACTTTCAACTCTTTCATCACTTATGTAGGAAATACAAAGAGCAGTTAGGTGGAACGCGGAGGATGGCCGTCAGCAGAGTGGCGCAGCGGAAACGTGCTGGGCCTATAACCCAGAGGTCGATGGATCGAAACCATCCTCTGCTACATGTGTCTTATGCATGGTTCATAAGCATTCCATCGGGTTAGCAAAGTGCATTAAAGTAGTGTGGATCTCCCTTTCCTTAAGTTCTGTTCTGAGTTTCTCTCTCGTGTGTGTTTGTGCAAGCTTGACACTTGCGGGACTCTTTCATCTTCACCAATACGGAGATGACCAAATGTGTCTTCGGTTGTTCTGAGATCTTTGATAGTTTCTTCGAATGCTTCAAGTGAACCTCGAAATCGAAGCAGTTATGTTTATATTGATTTCTCGCATTAATCATTATTAACCAGGAACAGCCAGCACAGTCGGTCGCATTAGTAATTATGTCACGTCTCTACTTAGCAGAGCATTCAAAGACCCACTGGAAGCAGGAAAGCACTAAGACACTGCAAAACTGAACTCGGGAAAATCATACTGGGAGCTCTGAGCGATGTCTGCATCCAAGCCATCCAATACGGACTCTGAGACCTTGGAATATCAACACTATGATGCGCTACCTTTTCCCTGGAGCAAAACGATGGAATTAGAAGAATGCTTACCGCAGGATACAACTGTGCCGTTGTTATTTGGAGCACGGTTTTCACTTGCATGAAAACTACAGCAGAACGTAGAAGGATGATCACAGAGGAGTCCACGCGGGCATGCTGAGGAGATTGTAGGTCGTACATTTCAATGATTACCGACATTTGCGCTGCTTGAGGTACAGTAATCAACAAAGAACAGGGTGTGCTACTCTCGAATCCGGTCACCACATGATGAAAAGCCAGGAAGTATACCTTGTCCAATTGACGTCAACAGGGACACGTTAACCCCTTGCTTCCCTGGCGCCCGGCTAGCTCAGTCGGTAGAGCATGAGACTCTTAATCTCAGGGTCGTGGGTTTGAGCCCCACGTTGGGCGGTGCCCGTCTCCTTATTAACAAAGTTTCGTGCTCATCCTTGACCCTCTTACACCTTGATGGTACCGAGCACTAAACTTTAATGCACAGGTGTGATGAAACTGAGATGAAAAGGGCTTATCTATCTCTTTGCCCGAGAGATAAATCAAAGGTTCCGCAGACAATCCGTTGGCTCCGGTCACTCTGACGCAGATAGGAGCTGCAGCCATCATAACTTGTATGAAAACTGATAAGAGCTCCTGTCTATTTACAGTTTCATTTACTCTAGCCTTTCCTTAAACACTGCGTGTACGAAGGCTAAGAAATTGCAGAGCTATTCTAATACAATAACTATTTGGAATCTTTTCGCCATAACAGTTTCACTGTGATTTTGCAGGTAACACGTACGTACGTAACATTTTGAACCGCACTGGAAAAATATGGGAAAGAAATGGCGAAAAGCAACTCTTCAACACGTGGCAATATCTTCCTGAGCGGAGTCCTGTTCTCGAAGCTCGGCACTCTGCAAGAGTCACTTCTCCCAACTTGCGCCCGCAGGTTTCCGTAGTGTGCCTGCAAAGAGCCATCCGTTTGAGACAGGCGCACGTTCCGATTTCATTGAACTAAGCTAGATGCACAATTTCGAATGCAGCCTTCATCACAAACGACAGTTCATTTCTCGAAAGCTTGTCATGTAAAAAAAGGAAACAAAGAACGAAAACATACAGCTGACAATCTTCTGAAGCTGCAGATTTAGCTTTTGAGAAATGGACATTTTATGTATGCAGATGCTTTTCAAGCGCTGGTTTTAGAATGTCACTGTGCTTCCAGCATCATTCTCAGCCTTCTAAACTGCCTATCGAGGTGCCGATCACTTTGTAAAGCGCTTGAGAGGCCAGAGCTGCTCAAACTGCTCTTGCCGTTTCCTTCAATCAAAAGCACTATTTTTTTCGTTGTATGGAAAGCTTTTCAAGTCTTGCATCGACACGCACCTTTCCTGAAATGTCCAAAGGGTGAATGTTTCGCAAAGAAATCCAGTCTACCTTTAGGGGGCATGATGTTGAAATCGGAACAAGCCCTGGGTGGGCTTGAACCAGCAGCCGTTCAGTTAACAGCTGCACAGAAACGCCCCCCGCTTGCTTTGTATCATTCGCAAGTTTCTGGTTAAAGAGTAAAAAAGGCTGGAATTCTTTTCCAGAAGCAGCCGGCAGGATTTCTTCTGCACCCACCCAGAAAAGCCAAGAATTGTATTTCATCTGTCGCAAGCTGTATGTTCCAGAAAGAGAATGAATACTTGCATTAAACTGAATCAAGCCGACAGACACGCACCTGAAGTGGAAATCTAATAAGTAAATTGATTCTTAAAATGTAGAGAGCTTTGAAAAAAATATATTGGTGCTTTTAGATAATATATTTCAAGGATGTAATTGCTGTGCTACAGTACGTGCAGAATTTTAGAAAACAGTGCGTCAACAAAGTACACTGTTTGGGTAACTTTAGAAGACAATGTACCAAAACAATATATGCTGCCTGGGTCGTTAGAATTAGCCGAAAGTAACTGATAAGCTTTGAATAACAAATCTAGTGCTTCTTCTCTCGTTCTATGTTGTAATCTGTTTTGTCTTAGGGAAAGGGGAAGCTTTTGAAGGGACAAAGCACTGAGCTTTTTTACAGCGCAACGTCTTATAAAAACCCTGTACTGCTTGTAACAAATTGAGTCTCCGGTTGCACTTTGCGAAGTGGCAACAGGGCTCCCAATATTGCAATATTGAAATAAAGACCTTACTCAGGTGAGAACTCTCTCTTGTGGCTTCCTTGATAGTTAAATTTCCACGACAGAATTGGCACCCCAGATGGGACACTAACCTGAGCGCGGACGGCTGCTGAAACTCCATCCGGAGCCGGACAATTTTAGCAAATTGGACGAACCTCGGAGGATAAACTGTTTGTCCTTCCTGAGACGCGTCTGGAGAATTCACGGCTGTCTGACGTCAGTAAGTGATCCTTTTAACGAACTTTTGTTTTAAGACGATTTATAAGAATTTTTTCTGTGGTCTTATAGCAGAGAAAGAGCAGGCCGGTGAGGGTGTTCTCACGCGGGTTTGATGAGTCCGGGACTCATAAAGAACTTATCTTAACACAGACGTGTGGTTTTTGCTCTGCGGAGTAGTTAATGTGATAAGGTTCTAAAGTAAGGCACCGATCGGTAAAAATGGGAAATGAAAATTCGAAGACGGAAACAGGACCGAGCGGTCCAGCGAAGTACATGTACAGGGAATTTGGAGAAAGGGGAATAAAGTGTCTTCCATCGTGGAGTAAGTTAGGTTTTCCAGAAAATGGTAGTTTTAGTACCAGGCAGATACAACAACTAGAAGAACAGTTAAAGTTAAAGAAATGTAATGCATCTTGTTATGTATGTGCTTTAATGCCTCATTCTACAGCCTCACCCATTTCTCTCCTGGTTAGAATCACTGTTTGGGCCAGGGGAAATGTTTTTCTTTAAGTTACTAACACCGATTATAGGGGCTGTGATACTTGTCTTCCTGTTTTTATGTTGCTATATGACATGTATTATTCCAATGCTTTTCAAATATGGTAATGAATATGTTTGCGCATCAGTATGTTCTGATAAGAACGCAAGAATCCGAAGTATGGGAGCCTCCTGGGAGTCCATATGAAGAATCTAACTTTTAATCATTTTCAAGAATAAAAAGGAGGGAATTGAAGTGGAAATCTAATAAGTAAATTGATTCTTAAAATGTAGAGAGCTTTGAAAAAAATATATTGGTGCTTTTAGATAATATATTTCAAGGATGTAATTGCTGTGCTACAGTACGTGCAGAATTTTAGAAAACAGTGCGTCAACAAAGTACACTGTTTGGGTTACTTTAGAAGACAATGTACCAAAACAATATATGCTGTCTGGTTCGTTAGAATTAGCCGAAAGTAACTGATAAGCTTTGAATAACAAATCTAGTGCTTCTTCTCTCGCTCTATGATGTAATCTGTTTTGTCTTAGGGAAAGGGGAAGTTTTTGAAGGGACAAAGCACTGAGCTTTTTTACAGCGCAACGTCTTATAAAAACCCTGTACTGCTTGTGACAAATTGAGTCTCTGGTTGCACTTTGCGAAGTGGCAACAGGGCTCCCAATATTGCAATATTGAAATAAAGACCTTACTCAGGTGAGAACTCTGTCTTGTGGCTTCCTTGATAGTTAAATTTCCACGACACACCGCCGTTGTTTTTCTCCATGGGAAGTTTGTCGTTAAGGAAAAACATCGCTGTCATTTTCTTGCCAGCCGGCGGCATTTCTTGTGCAGCGATGAGCCAGATTTGTATTTCGGATTTCGGAAGTTGTGTGAATTTCTTGAAGCTGAAAGTCAACTCGCTCCAGAAAAGAAATGTGCAGTCGCATGAAAGCCGTGCCTGCTTATTAAACCGCAGGACCTGAGCTTGCGTTCTGTTTCTCATCGCGTTCGCAAAGGCGATTCCTGCCTCTAACACTGCTATGTCTGCGATTCAAAGTGCCGTGTGGAGCAGCTTCGAAAGTCTTGTTCACGCTCCTCCGATGTTGCTTTCTCTCTGCCTAACGAAGTTCCATTTTGGTGTCGGAGCGGGGAGACCTAATCATTCCAGCTTTAAGCCACCCTTCAATCTTCTGAGGGGTGTCTGAGTGCTAGCATGTCATTTGCCTTTTTTTTTTTTTGAAACGGAGAGCGACGTTGAAAAAGGTTACCTCCGCCGCCTCGCCCTCCGTGTTAAATGATCGCAAGACGCCGGCGGCGGCGGCGCTCCCTGTAGTTGTGGCCGAGCGGTTAAGGCGATGGACTAGAAAGCCATTGGGCTCTCCCCGCGCCGGGTCGAATCCTGCCGACTACGGCGTCCTTCTCGTGTCGCCGTGCGCCTGCCCAGAAAAAGGCGGAGTGCCGTTTCCCTCTTCCTGCTTCTTGTACAAACGCTAAATCGCTTGGACCTGCTGCCTTGGAAGTCATGTCTTCAGCGTCCCCCAGCGACATTTCACACTTGGAAGCAGACAACCACGCTTTTGGCATTGGCATGCCTTGCGCCCTACTTCCAGCCTTTGAAGATCTAATTATTCAAACTGAAAGAACCGACTGAATAGGTGTTTGCAGTGCACCAGGAGGAGCAGTGACCATAGCAGTGGAGGGGTGAGGATGGCGCAGATGGAAACGTTTTCATGCGCTCCTCTGGGAGGAATGAAAATAAAAGGCGAAACCGGAAACAGTAGTAGCCGCAAGAGGAAGTGTCTTCAAGCGCCAAGCAAGCGCTCCTCGTTAGTATAGTGGTGCGTATTCCCGCCCGTCACGTGGGAGACCAGGGATGGATTGCTTGACGGCGAGCCGGGTTGCTTTTCTCCCATCAGATTCCAACCGCTAATGCTAACGCAGTTTGTGGGAGCTTACGTGCTTCTCCTTTTCCGTCATTTTCGGACGACTATTCCAAAGGGGTAACCTGATGGAATAGGGGCCTGAAGACACGAGGCATTCTTAAACCAGCACTGGGCTGCACGGCCTTCTGTTGCGATCAGATTATATTCGAGTGAAAAAGCCAGAGCAGCCACTTCCATCCTATGGAGTACGAGCTAAATCAGGAGAGGTATGGGACACGCGCGTGCCTATAGGTGCACGTCTCCTACGTCAGGCTGCTTCACCCATGTGCACCCGACTGGAGAGGGAATGGCGCAAGCTTTTTGTCAGGAGTGGGATTCGAACCCACGCCTCCAGGGGAGACTGCGACCTGAACGCAGCGCCTTAGACCGCTCGGCCATCCTGACGCCAGCCCCCTCCCCCAAAGCGGTCTGATGAGCCACCGCGATCCCACTACGCTCTTCGAGTATCGCACTGTTATTAATACTACAGTGTGACTCCAGCATTAAAATGTTTGGAAAATGTGTCGGCCTTTATAATCCAGTGTAGAGCAGCGTGTGATGATTTGTGCTACAAAACACCAAGCGCTCAAAGTGACGTCTGCGTTTGTCACTGAAACTTTCAACTCTTTCATCACTTATGTAGGAAATACAAAGAGCAGTTAGGTGGAACGCGTAGGATGGCCGTCAGCAGAGTGGCGCAGCGGAAGCGTGCTGGGCCCATAACCCAGAGGTCGATGGATCGAAACCATCCTCTGCTACATGTGTCTTATGCATGGTTCATAAGCATTCCATCGGGTTAGCAAAGTGCATTAAAGTAGTGTGGATCTCCCTTTCCTTAAGTTCTGTTCTGAGTTTCTCTCTCGTGTGTGTTTGTGCAAGCTTGACACTTGCGGGACTCTTTCATCTTCACCAATACGGAGATGACCAAATGTGTCTTTGGTTGTTCTGAGATCTTTGATAGTTTCTTCGAATGCTTCAAGTGAACCTCGAAATCGAAGCAGTTATGTTTATATTGATTTCTCGCATTAATCATTATTAACCAGGAACAGCCAGCACAGTCGGTCGCATTAGTAATTATGTCACGTCTCTACTTAGCAGAGCATTCAAAGACCCACTGGAAGCAGGAAAGCACTAAGACACTGCAAAACTGAACTCGGGAAAATCATACTGGGAGCTCTGAGCGATGTCTGCATCCAAGCCATCCAATACGGACTCTGAGACCTTGGAATATCAACACTATGATGCGCTACCTTTTCCCTGGAGCAAAACGATGGAATTAGAAGAATGCTTACCGCAGGATACAACTGTGCCGTTGTTATTTGGAGCACGGTTTTCACTTGCATGAAAACTACAGCAGAACGTAGAAGGATGATCACAGAGGAGTCCACGCGGGCATGCTGAGGAGATTGTAGGTCGTACATTTCAATGATTACTGACATTTGCGCTGCTTGAGGTACAGTAATCAACAAAGAACAGGGTGTGCTACTCTCGAATCCGGTCACCACATGATGAAAAGCCAGGAAGTATACCTTGTCCAATTGACGTCAACAGGGACACGTTAACCCCTTGCTTCCCTGGCGCCCGGCTAGCTCAGTCGGTAGAGCATGAGACTCTTAATCGCAGGGTCGTGGGTTCGAGCCCCACGTTGGGCGGTGCCCGTCTCCTTATTAACAAAGTTTCGTGCTCATCCTTGACCCTCTTACACCTTGATGGTACCGAGCACTAAACTTTAATGCACAGGTGTGATGAAACTGAGATGAAAAGGGCTTATCTAGCTCTTTGCCCGAGAGATAAATCAAAGGTTCCGCAGACAATCCGTTGGCTCCGGTCACTCTGACGCAGATAGGAGCTGCAGCCATCATAACTTGTATGAAAACTGATAAGAGCTCCTGTCTATTTACAGTTTCATTTACTCTAGCCTTTCCTTAAACACTGCGTGTACGAAGGCTAAGAAATTGCAGAGCTATTCTAATACAATAACTATTTGGAATCTTTTCGCCATAACAGTTTCACTGTGATTTTGCAGGTAACACGTACGTACGTAACATTTTGAACCGCACTGGAAAAATATGGGAAAGAAATGGCGAAAAGCAACTCTTCAACACGTGGCAATATCTTCCTGAGCGGAGTCCTGTTCTCGAAGCTCGGCACTCTGCAAGAGTCACTTCTCCCAACTTGCGCCCGCAGGTTGCCGTAGTGTGCCTGCAAAGAGCCATCCGTTTGAGACAGGCGCACGTTCCGATTTCATTGAACTAAGCTAGATGCACAATTTCGAATGCAGCCTTCATCACAAACGACAGTTCATTTCTCGAAAGCTTGTCATGTAAAAAAAGGAAACAAAGAACGAAAACATACAGCTGACAATCTTCTGAAGCTGCAGATTTAGCTTTTGAGAAATGGACATTTTATGTATGCAGATGCTTTTCAAGCGCTGGTTTTAGAATGTCGCTGTGCTTCCAGCATCATTCTCAGCCTTCTAAACTGCCTATCGAGGTGCCGATCACTTTGTAAAGCGCTTGAGAGGCCAGAGCTGCTCAAACTGCTCTTGCCGTTTCCTTCAATCAAAAGCACTATTTTTTTCGTTGTATGGAAAGCTTTTCAAGTCTTGCATCGACACGCACCTTTCCTGAAATGTCCAAAGGGTGAATGTTTCGCAAAGAAATCCAGTCTACCTTTAGGGGGCATGATGTTGAAATCGGAACAAGCCCTGGGTGGGCTTGAACCAGCAGCCGTTCAGTTAACAGCTGCACAGAAACGCCCCCCGCTTGCTTTGTATCATTCGCAAGTTTCTGGCTAAAGAGTAAAAAAGGCTGGAATTCTTTTCCAGAAGCAGCCGGCAGGATTTCTTCTGCACCCACCCAGAAAAGCCAAGAATTGTATTTCATCTGTCGCAAGCTGTATGTTCCAGAAAGAGAATGAATACTTGCATTAAACTGAATCAAGCCGACAGACACGCACCTGAAGTGGAAATCTAATAAGTAAATTGATTCTTAAAATGTAGAGAGCTTTGAAAAAAATATATTGGTGCTTTTAGATAATATATTTCAAGGATGTAATTGCTGTGCTACAGTACGTGCAGAATTTTAGAAAACAGTGCGTCAACAAAGTACACTGTTTGGGTAACTTTAGAAGACAATGTACCAAAACAATATATGCTGCCTGGGTCGTTAGAATTAGCCGAAAGTAACTGATAAGCTTTGAATAACAAATCTAGTGCTTCTTCTCTCGTTCTATGTTGTAATCTGTTTTGTCTTAGGGAAAGGGGAAGCTTTTGAAGGGACAAAGCACTGAGCTTTTTTACAGCGCAACGTCTTATAAAAACCCTGTACTGCTTGTAACAAATTGAGTCTCCGGTTGCACTTTGCGAAGTGGCAACAGGGCTCCCAATATTGCAATATTGAAATAAAGACCTTACTCAGGTGAGAACTCTCTCTTGTGGCTTCCTTGATAGTTAAATTTCCACGACAGAATTGGCACCCCAGATGGGACACTAACCTGAGCGCGGACGGCTGCTGAAACTCCATCCGGAGCCGGACAATTTTAGCAAATTGGACGAACCTCGGAGGATAAACTGTTTGTCCTTCCTGAGACGCGTCTGGAGAATTCACGGCTGTCTGACGTCAGTAAGTGATCCTTTTAACGAACTTTTGTTTTAAGACGATTTATAAGAATTTTTTCTGTGGTCTTATAGCAGAGAAAGAGCAGGCCGGTGAGGGTGTTCTCACGCGGGTTTGATGAGTCCGGGACTCATAAAGAACTTATCTTAACACAGACGTGTGGTTTTTGCTCTGCGGAGTAGTTAATGTGATAAGGTTCTAAAGTAAGGCACCGATCGGTAAAAATGGGAAATGAAAATTCGAAGACGGAAACAGGACCGAGCGGTCCAGCGAAGTACATGTACAGGGAATTTGGAGAAAGGGGAATAAAGTGTCTTCCATCGTGGAGTAAGTTAGGTTTTCCAGAAAATGGTAGTTTTAGTACCAGGCAGATACAACAACTAGAAGAACAGTTAAAGTTAAAGAAATGTAATGCATCTTGTTATGTATGTGCTTTAATGCCTCATTCTACAGCCTCACCCATTTCTCTCCTGGTTAGAATCACTGTTTGGGCCAGGGGAAATGTTTTTCTTTAAGTTACTAACACCGATTATAGGGGCTGTGATACTTGTCTTCCTGTTTTTATGTTGCTATATGACATGTATTATTCCAATGCTTTTCAAATATGGTAATGAATATGTTTGCGCATCAGTATGTTCTGATAAGAACGCAAGAATCCGAAGTATGGGAGCCTCCTGGGAGTCCATATGAAGAATCTAACTTTTAATCATTTTCAAGAATAAAAAGGAGGGAATTGAAGTGGAAATCTAATAAGTAAATTGATTCTTAAAATGTAGAGAGCTTTGAAAAAAATATATTGGTGCTTTTAGATAATATATTTCAAGGATGTAATTGCTGTGCTACAGTACGTGCAGAATTTTAGAAAACAGTGCGTCAACAAAGTACACTGTTTGGGTTACTTTAGAAGACAATGTACCAAAACAATATATGCTGTCTGGTTCGTTAGAATTAGCCGAAAGTAACTGATAAGCTTTGAATAACAAATCTAGTGCTTCTTCTCTCGCTCTATGATGTAATCTGTTTTGTCTTAGGGAAAGGGGAAGTTTTTGAAGGGACAAAGCACTGAGCTTTTTTACAGCGCAACGTCTTATAAAAACCCTGTACTGCTTGTGACAAATTGAGTCTCCGGTTGCACTTTGCGAAGTGGCAACAGGGCTCCCAATATTGCAATATTGAAATAAAGACCTTACTCAGGTGAGAACTCTCTCTTGTGGCTTCCTTGATAGTTAAATTTCCACGACACACCGCCGTTGTTTTTCTCCATCGGAAGTTTGTCGTTAAGGAAAAACATCGCTGTCATTTTCTTGCCAGCCGGCGGCATTTCTTGTGCAGCGATGAGCCAGATTTGTATTTCGGATTTCGGAAGTTGTGTGAATTTCTTGAAGCTGAAAGTCAACTCGCTCCAGAAAAGAAATGTGCAGTCGCATGAAAGCCGTGCCTGCTTATTAAACCGCAGGACCTGAGCTTGCGTTCTGTTTCTCATCGCGTTCGCAAAGGCGATTCCTGCCTCTAACACTGCTATGTCTGCGATTCAAAGTGCCGTGTGGAGCAGCTTCGAAAGTCTTGTTCACGCTCCTCCGATGTTGCTTTCTCTCTGCCTAACGAAGTTCCATTTTGGTGTCGGAGCGGGGAGACCTAATCATTCCAGCTTTAAGCCACCCTTCAATCTTCTGAGGGGTGTCTGAGTGCTAGCATGTCATTTGCCTTTTTTTTTTTTTGAAACGGAGAGCGACGTTGAAAAAGGTTACCTCCGCCGCCTCGCCCTCCGTGTTAAATGATCGCAAGACGCCGGCGGCGGCGGCGCTCCCTGTAGTTGTGGCCGAGCGGTTAAGGCGATGGACTAGAAAGCCATTGGGCTCTCCCCGCGCCCGGTCGAATCCTGCCGACTACGGCGTCCTTCTCGTGTCGCCGTGCGCCTGCCCAGAAAAAGGCGGAGTGCCGTTTCTCTCTTCCTGCTTCTTGTACAAACGCTAAATCGCTTGGACCTGCTGCCTTGGAAGTCATGTCTTCAGCGTCCCCCAGCGACATTTCACACTTGGAAGCAGACAACCACGCTTTTGGCATTGGCATGCCTTGCGCCCTACTTCCAGCCTTTGAAGATCTAATTATTCAAACTGAAAGAACCGACTGAATAGGTGTTTGCAGTGCACCAGGAGGAGCAGTGACCATAGCAGTGGAGGGGTGAGGATGGCGCAGATGGAAACGTTTTCATGCGCTCCTCTGGGAGGAATGAAAATAAAAGGCGAAACCGGAAACAGTAGTAGCCGCAAGAGGAAGTGTCTTCAAGCGCCAAGCAAGCGCTCCTCGTTAGTATAGTGGTGCGTATTCCCGCCCGTCACGTGGGAGACCAGGGATGGATTGCTTGACGGCGAGCCGGGTTGCTTTTCTCCCATCAGATTCCAACCGCTAATGCTAACGCAGTTTGTGGGAGCTTACGTGCTTCTCCTTTTCCGTCATTTTCGGACGACTATTCCAAAGGGGTAACCTGATGGAATAGGGGCCTGAAGACACGAGGCATTCTTAAACCAGCACTGGGCTGCACGGCCTTCTGTTGCGATCAGATTATATTCGAGTGAAAAAGCCAGAGCAGCCGCTTCCATCCTATGGAGTACGAGCTAAATCAGGAGAGGTATGGGACACGCGCGTGCCTATAGGTGCACGTCTCCTACGTCAGGCTGCTTCACCCATGTGCACCCGACTGGAGAGGGAATGGCGCAAGCTTTTTGTCAGGAGTGGGATTCGAACCCACGCCTCCAGGGGAGACTGCGACCTGAACGCAGCGCCTTAGACCGCTCGGCCATCCTGACGCCAGCCCCCTCCCCCAAAGCGGTCTGATGAGCCACCGCGATCCCACTACGCTCTTCGAGTATCGCACTGTTATTAATACTACAGTGTGACTCCAGCATTAAAATGTTTGGAAAATGTGTCGGCCTTTATAATCCAGTGTAGAGCAGCGTGTGATGATTTGTGCTACAAAACACCAAGCGCTCAAAGTGACGTCTGCGTTTGTCACTGAAACTTTCAACTCTTTCATCACTTATGTAGGAAATACAAAGAGCAGTTAGGTGGAACGCGTAGGATGGCTGTCAGCAGAGTGGCGCAGCGGAAGCATGCTGGGCCCATAACCCAGAGGTTGATGGATCAAAACCATCATCTGCTACATGTGTCTTACGCATGGTTCATAAGCATTCCATCGGGTTAGCAAAGTGCATTAAAGTAGTGTGGATCTCCCTTTCCTTAAGTTCTGTTCTGAGTTTCTCTCTCGTGTGTGTTTGTGCAAGCTTGACACTTGCGGGACTCTTTCATCTTCACCAATACGGAGATGACCAAATGTGTCTTCGGTTGTTCTGAGATCTTTGATAGTTTCTTCGAATGCTTCAAGTGAACCTCGAAATCGAAGCAGTTATGTTTATATTGATTTCTCGCATTAATCATTATTAACCAGGAACAGCCAGCACAGTCGGTCGCATTAGTAATTATGTCACGTCTCTACTTAGCAGAGCATTCAAAGACCCACTGGAAGCAGGAAAGCACTAAGACACTGCAAAACTGAACTCGGGAAAATCATACTGGGAGCTCTGAGCGATGTCTGCATCCAAGCCATCCAATACGGACTCTGAGACCTTGGAATATCAACACTATGATGCGCTACCTTTTCCCTGGAGCAAAACGATGGAATTAGAAGAATGCTTACCGCAGGATACAACTGTGCCGTTGTTATTTGGAGCACGGTTTTCACTTGCATGAAAACTACAGCAGAACGTAGAAGGATGATCACAGAGGAGTCCACGCGGGCATGCTGAGGAGATTGTAGGTCGTACATTTCAATGATTACTGACATTTGCGCTGCTTGAGGTACAGTAATCAACAAAGAACAGGGTGTGCTACTCTCGAATCCGGTCACCACATGATGAAAAGCCAGGAAGTATACCTTGTCCAATTGACGTCAACAGGGACACGTTAACCCCTTGCTTCCCTGGCGCCCGGCTAGCTCAGTCGGTCGAGCATGAGACTCTTAATCTCAGGGTCGTGGGTTCGAGCCCCACGTTGGGCGGTGCCCGTCTCCTTATTAACAAAGTTTCGTGCTCATCCTTGACCCTCTTACACCTTGATGGTACCGAGCACTAAACTTTAATGCACAGGTGTGATGAAACTGAGATGAAAAGGGCTTATCTAGCTCTTTGCCCGAGAGATAAATCAAAGGTTCCGCAGACAATCCGTTGGCTCCGGTCACTCTGACGCAGATAGGAGCTGCAGCCATCATAACTTGTATGAAAACTGATAAGAGCTCCTGTCTATTTACAGTTTCATTTACTCTAGCCTTTCCTTAAACACTGCGTGTACGAAGGCTAAGAAATTGCAGAGCTATTCTAATACAATAACTATTTGGAATCTTTTCGCCATAACAGTTTCACTGTGATTTTGCAGGTAACACGTACGTACGTAACATTTTGAACCGCACTGGAAAAATATGGGAAAGAAATGGCGAAAAGCAACTCTTCAACACGTGGCAATATCTTCCTGAGCGGAGTCCTGTTCTCGAAGCTCGGCACTCTGCAAGAGTCACTTCTCCCAACTTGCGCCCGCAGGTTTCCGTAGTGTGCCTGCAAAGAGCCATCCGTTTGAGACAGGCGCACGTTCCGATTTCATTGAACTAAGCTACTGTAGATGCACAATTTCGAATGCAGCCTTCATCACAAACGACAGTTCATTTCTCGAAAGCTTGTCATGTAAAAAAAGGAAACAAAGAACGAAAACATACAGCTGACAATCTTCTGAAGCTGCAGATTTAGCTTTTGAGAAATGGACATTTTATGTATGCAGATGCTTTTCAAGCGCTGGTTTTAGAACGTCGCTGTGCTTCCAGCATCATTCTCAGCCTTCTAAACTGCCTATCGAGGTGCCGATCACTTTGTAAAGCGCTTGAGAGGCCAGAGCTGCTCAAACTGCTCTTGCCGTTTCCTTCAATCAAAAGCACTATTTTTTTCGTTGTATGGAAAGCTTTTCAAGTCTTGCATCGACACGCACCTTTCCTGAAATGTCCAAAGGGTGAATGTTTCGCAAAGAAATCCAGTCTACCTTTAGGGGGCATGATGTTGAAATCGGAACAAGCCCTGGGTGGGCTTGAACCAGCAGCCGTTCAGTTAACAGCTGCACAGAAACGCCCCCCGCTTGCTTTGTATCATTCGCAAGTTTCTGGTTAAAGAGTAAAAAAGGCTGGAATTCTTTTCCAGAAGCAGCCGGCAGGATTTCTTCTGCACCCACCCAGAAAAGCCAAGAATTGTATTTCATCTGTCGCAAGCTGTATGTTCCAGAAAGAGAATGAATACTTGCATTAAACTGAATCAAGCCGACAGACACGCACCTGAAGTGGAAATCTAATAAGTCAATTGATTCTTAAAATGTAGAGAGCTTTGAAAAAAATATATTGGTGCTTTTAGATAATATATTTCAAGGATGTAATTGCTGTGCTACAGTACGTGCAGAATTTTAGAAAACAGTGCGTCAACAAAGTACACTGTTTGGGTAACTTTAGAAGACAATGTACCAAAACAATATATGCTGTCTGGGTCGTTAGAATTAGCCGAAAGTAACTGATAAGCTTTGAATAACAAATCTAGTGCTTCTTCTCTCGTTCTATGTTGTAATCTGTTTTGTCTTAGGGAAAGGGGAAGCTTTTGAAGGGACAAAGCACTGAGCTTTTTTACAGCGCAACGTCTTATAAAAACCCTGTACTGCTTGTAACAAATTGAGTCTCCGGTTGCACTTTGCGAAGTGGCAACAGGGCTCCCAATATTGCAATATTGAAATAAAGACCTTACTCAGGTGAGAACTCTCTCTTGTGGCTTCCTTGATAGTTAAATTTCCACGACAGAATTGGCACCCCAGATGGGACACTAACCTGAGCGCGGACGGCTGCTGAAACTCCATCCGGAGCCGGACAATTTTAGCAAATTGGACGAACCTCGGAGGATAAACTGTTTGTCCTTCCTGAGACGCGTCTGGAGAATTCACGGCTGTCTGACGTCAGTAAGTGATCCTTTTAACGAACTTTTGTTTTAAGACGATTTATAAGAATTTTTTCTGTGGTCTTATAGCAGAGAAAGAGCAGGCCGGTGAGGGTGTTCTCACGCGGGTTTGATGAGTCCGGGACTCATAAAGAACTTATCTTAACACAGACGTGTGGTTTTTGCTCTGCGGAGTAGTTAATGTGATAAGGTTCTAAAGTAAGGCACCGATCGGTAAAAATGGGAAATGAAAATTCGAAGACGGAAACAGGACCGAGCGGTCCAGCGAAGTACATGTACAGGGAATTTGGAGAAAGGGGAATAAAGTGTCTTCCATCGTGGAGTAAGTTAGGTTTTCCAGAAAATGGTAGTTTTAGTACCAGGCAGATACAACAACTAGAAGAACAGTTAAAGTTAAAGAAATGTAATGCATCTTGTTATGTATGTGCTTTAATGCCTCATTCTACAGCCTCACCCATTTCTCTCCTGGTTAGAATCACTGTTTGGGCCAGGGGAAATGTTTTTCTTTAAGTTACTAACACCGATTATAGGGGCTGTGATACTTGTCTTCCTGTTTTTATGTTGCTATATGACATGTATTATTCCAATGCTTTTCAAATATGGTAATGAATATGTTTGCGCATCAGTATGTTCTGATAAGAACGCAAGAATCCGAAGTATGGGAGCCTCCTGGGAGTCCATATGAAGAATCTAACTTTTAATCATTTTCAAGAATAAAAAGGAGGGAATTGAAGTGGAAATCTAATAAGTAAATTGATTCTTAAAATGTAGAGAGCTTTGAAAAAAATATATTGGTGCTTTTAGATAATATATTTCAAGGATGTAATTGCTGTGCTACAGTACGTGCAGAATTTTAGAAAACAGTGCGTCAACAAAGTACACTGTTTGGGTTACTTTAGAAGACAATGTACCAAAACAATATATGCTGTCTGGTTCGTTAGAATTAGCCGAAAGTAACTGATAAGCTTTGAATAACAAATCTAGTGCTTCTTCTCTCGCTCTATGATGTAATCTGTTTTGTCTTAGGGAAAGGGGAAGTTTTTGAAGGGACAAAGCACTGAGCTTTTTTACAGCGCAACGTCTTATAAAGACTGTACTGCTTGTGACAAATTGAGTCTCTGGTTGCACTTTGCGAAGTGGCAACAGGGCTCCCAATATTGCAATATTGAAATAAAGACCTTACTCAGGTGAGAACTCTCTCTTGTGGCTTCCTTGATAGTTAAATTTCCACGACACACCGCCGTTGTTTTTCTCCATCGGAAGTTTGTCGTTAAGGAAAAACATCGCTGTCATTTTCTTGCCAGCCGGCGGCATTTCTTGTGCAGCGATGAGCCAGATTTGTATTTCGGATTTCGGAAGTTGTGTGAATTTCTTGAAGCTGAAAGTCAACTCGCTCCAGAAAAGAAATGTGCAGTCGCATGAAAGCCGTGCCTGCTTATTAAACCGCAGGACCTGAGCTTGCGTTCTGTTTCTCATCGCGTTCGCAAAGGCGATTCCTGCCTCTAACACTGCTATGTCTGCGATTCAAAGTGCCGTGTGGAGCAGCTTCGAAAGTCTTGTTCACGCTCCTCCGATGTTGCTTTCTCTCTGCCTAACGAAGTTCCATTTTGGTGTCGGAGCGGGGAGACCTAATCATTCCAGCTTTAAGCCACCCTTCAATCTTCTGAGGGGTGTCTGAGTGCTAGCGTGTCATTTGCCTTTTTTTTTTTTTGAAACGGAGAGCGACGTTGAAAAAGGTTACCTCCGCCGCCTCGCCCTCCGTGTTAAATGATCGCAAGACGGCGGCGGCGGCGCTCCCTGTAGTTGTGGCCGAGCGGTTAAGGCGATGGACTAGAAAGCCATTGGGCTCTCCCCGCGCCGGGTCGAATCCTGCCGACTACGGCGTCCTTCTCGTGTCGCCGTGCGCCTGCCCAGAAAAAGGCGGAGTGCCGTTTCTCTCTTCCTGCTTCTTGTACAAACGCTAAATCGCTTGGACCTGCTGCCTTGGAAGTCATGTCTTCAGCGTCCCCCAGCGACATTTCACACTTGGAAGCAGACAACCACGCTTTTGGCATTGGCATGCCTTGCGCCCTACTTCCAGCCTTTGAAGATCTAATTATTCAAACTGAAAGAACCGACTGAATAGGTGTTTGCAGTGCACCAGGAGGAGCAGTGACCATAGCAGTGGAGGGGTGAGGATGGCGCAGATGGAAACGTTTTCATGCGCTCCTCTGGGAGGAATGAAAATAAAAGGCGAAACCGGAAACAGTAGTAGCCGCAAGAGGAAGTGTCTTCAAGCGCCAAGCAAGCGCTCCTCGTTAGTATAGTGGTGCGTATTCCCGCCCGTCACGTGGGAGACCAGGGATGGATTGCTTGACGGCGAGCCGGGTTGCTTTTCTCCCATCAGATTCCAACCGCTAATGCTAACGCAGTTTGTGGGAGCTTACGTGCTTCTCCTTTTCCGTCATTTTCGGACGACTATTCCAAAGGGGTAACCTGATGGAATAGGGGCCTGAAGACACGAGGCATTCTTAAACCAGCACTGGGCTGCACGGCCTTCTGTTGCGATCAGATTATATTCGAGTGAAAAAGCCAGAGCAGCCGCTTCCATCCTATGGAGTACGAGCTAAATCAGGAGAGGTATGGGACACGCGCGTGCCTATAGGTGCACGTCTCCTACGTCAGGCTGCTTCACCCATGTGCACCCGACTGGAGAGGGAATGGCGCAAGCTTTTTGTCAGGAGTGGGATTCGAACCCACGCCTCCAGGGGAGACTGCGACCTGAACGCAGCGCCTTAGACCGCTCGGCCATCCTGACGCCAGCCCCCTCCCCCAAAGCGGTCTGATGAGCCACCGCGATCCCACTACGCTCTTCGAGTATCGCACTGTTATTAATACTACAGTGTGACTCCAGCATTAAAATGTTTGGAAAATGTGTCGGCCTTTATAATCCAGTGTAGAGCAGCGTGTGATGATTTGTGCTACAAAACACCAAGCGCTCAAAGTGACGTCTGCGTTTGTCACTGAAACTTTCAACTCTTTCATCACTTATGTAGGAAATACAAAGAGCAGTTAGGTGGAACGCGTAGGATGGCCGTCAGCAGAGTGGCGCAGCGGAAGCGTGCTGGGCCCATAACCCAGAGGTCGATGGATCGAAACCATCCTCTGCTACATGTGTCTTATGCATGGTTCATAAGCATTCCATCGGGTTAGCAAAGTGCATTAAAGTAGTGTGGATCTCCCTTTCCTTAAGTTCTGTTCTGAGTTTCTCTCTCGTGTGTGTTTGTGCAAGCTTGACACTTGCGGGACTCTTTCATCTTCACCAATACGGAGATGACCAAATGTGTCTTCGGTTGTTCTGAGATCTTTGATAGTTTCTTCGAATGCTTCAAGTGAACCTCGAAATCGAAGCAGTTATGTTTATATTGATTTCTCGCATTAATCATTATTAACCAGGAACAGCCAGCACAGTCGGTCGCATTAGTAATTATGTCACGTCTCTACTTAGCAGAGCATTCAAAGACCCACTGGAAGCAGGAAAGCACTAAGACACTGCAAAACTGAACTCGGGAAAATCATACTGGGAGCTCTGAGCGATGTCTGCATCCAAGCCATCCAATACGGACTCTGAGACCTTGGAATATCAACACTATGATGCGCTACCTTTTCCCTGGAGCAAAACGATGGAATTAGAAGAATGCTTACCGCAGGATACAACTGTGCCGTTGTTATTTGGAGCACGGTTTTCACTTGCATGAAAACTACAGCAGAACGTAGAAGGATGATCACAGAGGAGTCCACGCGGGCATGCTGAGGAGATTGTAGGTCGTACATTTCAATGATTACTGACATTTGCGCTGCTTGAGGTACAGTAATCAACAAAGAACAGGGTGTGCTACTCTCGAATCCGGTCACCACATGATGAAAAGCCAGGAAGTATACCTTGTCCAATTGACGTCAACAGGGACACGTTAACCCCTTGCTTCCCTGGCGCCCGGCTAGCTCAGTCGGTAGAGCATGAGACTCTTAATCTCAGGGTCGTGGGTTCGAGCCCCACGTTGGGCGGTGCCCGTCTCCTTATTAACAAAGTTTCGTGCTCATCCTTGACCCTCTTACACCTTGATGGTACCGAGCACTAAACTTTAATGCACAGGTGTGATGAAACTGAGATGAAAAGGGCTTATCTATCTCTTTGCCCGAGAGATAAATCAAAGGTTCCGCAGACAATCCGTTGGCTCCGGTCACTCTGACGCAGATAGGAGCTGCAGCCATCATAACTTGTATGAAAACTGATAAGAGCTCCTGTCTATTTACAGTTTCATTTACTCTAGCCTTTCCTTAAACACTGCGTGTACGAAGGCTAAGAAATTGCAGAGCTATTCTAATACAATAACTATTTGGAATCTTTTCGCCATAACAGTTTCACTGTGATTTTGCAGGTAACACGTACGTACGTAACATTTTGAACCGCACTGGAAAAATATGGGAAAGAAATGGCGAAAAGCAACTCTTCAACACGTGGCAATATCTTCCTGAGCGGAGTCCTGTTCTCGAAGCTCGGCACTCTGCAAGAGTCACTTCTCCCAACTTGCGCCCGCAGGTTTCCGTAGTGTGCCTGCAAAGAGCCATCCGTTTGAGACAGGCGCACGTTCCGATTTCATTGAACTAAGCTAGATGCACAATTTCGAATGCAGCCTTCATCACAAACGACAGTTCATTTCTCGAAAGCTTGTCATGTAAAAAAAGGAAACAAAGAACGAAAACATACAGCTGACAATCTTCTGAAGCTGCAGATTTAGCTTTTGAGAAATGGACATTTTATGTATGCAGATGCTTTTCAAGCGCTGGTTTTAGAACGTCGCTGTGCTTCCAGCATCATTCTCAGCCTTCTAAACTGCCTATCGAGGTGCCGATCACTTTGTAAAGCGCTTGAGAGGCCAGAGCTGCTCAAACTGCTCTTGCCGTTTCCTTCAATCAAAAGCACTATTTTTTTCGTTGTATGGAAAGCTTTTCAAGTCTTGCATCGACACGCACCTTTCCTGAAATGTCCAAAGGGTGAATGTTTCGCAAAGAAATCCAGTCTACCTTTAGGGGGCATGATGTTGAAATCGGAACAAGCCCTGGGTGGGCTTGAACCAGCAGCCGTTCAGTTAACAGCTGCACAGAAACGCCCCCCGCTTGCTTTGTATCATTCGCAAGTTTCTGGTTAAAGAGTAAAAAAGGCTGGAATTCTTTTCCAGAAGCAGCCGGCAGGATTTCTTCTGCACCCACCCAGAAAAGCCAAGAATTGTATTTCATCTGTCGCAAGCTGTATGTTCCAGAAAGAGAATGAATACTTGCATTAAACTGAATCAAGCCGACAGACACGCACCTGAAGTGGAAATCTAATAAGTAAATTGATTCTTAAAATGTAGAGAGCTTTGAAAAAAATATATTGGTGCTTTTAGATAATATATTTCAAGGATGTAATTGCTGTGCTACAGTACGTGCAGAATTTTAGAAAACAGTGCGTCAACAAAGTACACTGTTTGGGTAACTTTAGAAGACAATGTACCAAAACAATATATGCTGTCTGGGTCGTTAGAATTAGCCGAAAGTAACTGATAAGCTTTGAATAACAAATCTAGTGCTTCTTCTCTCGTTCTATGTTGTGATCTGTTTTGTCTTAGGGAAAGGGGAAGCTTTTGAAGGGACAAAGCACTGAGCTTTTTTACAGCGCAACGTCTTATAAAAACCCTGTACTGCTTGTAACAAATTGAGTCTCCGGTTGCACTTTGCGAAGTGGCAACAGGGCTCCCAATATTGCAATATTGAAATAAAGACCTTACTCAGGTGAGAACTCTCTCTTGTGGCTTCCTTGATAGTTAAATTTCCACGACACACCGCCGTTGTTTTTCTCCATCGGAAGTTTGTCGTTAAGGAAAAACATCGCTGTCATTTTCTTGCCAGCCGGCGGCATTTCTTGTGCAGCGATGAGCCAGATTTGTATTTCGGATTTCGGAAGTTGTGTGAATTTCTTGAAGCTGAAAGTCAACTCGCTCCAGAAAAGAAATGTGCAGTCGCATGAAAGCCGTGCCTGCTTATTAAACCGCAGGACCTGAGCTTGCGTTCTGTTTCTCATCGCGTTCGCAAAGGCGATTCCTGCCTCTAACACTGCTATGTCTGCGATTCAAAGTGCCGTGTGGAGCAGCTTCGAAAGTCTCGTTCACGCTCCTCCGATGTTGCTTTCTCTCTGCCTAACGAAGTTCCATTTTGGTGTCGGAGCGGGGAGACCTAGTCATTCCAGCTTTAAGCCACCCTTCAATCTTCTGAGGGGTGTCTGAGTGCTAGCATGTCATTTGCCTTTTTTTTTTTTGAAACGGAGAGCGATGTTGAAAAAGGTTACCTCCGCCGCCTCGCCCTCCGTGTTAAATGATCGCAAGACGGCGGCGGCGGCGCTCCCTGTAGTTGTGGCCGAGCGGTTAAGGCGATGGACTAGAAAGCCATTGGGCTCTCCCCGCGCCGGGTCGAATCCTGCCGACTACGGCGTCCTTCTCGTGTCGCCGTGCGCCTGCCCAGAAAAAGGCGGAGTGCCGTTTCTCTCTTCCTGCTTCTTGTACAAACGCTAAATCGCTTGGACCTGCTGCCTTGGAAGTCATGTCTTCAGCGTCCCCCAGCGACATTTCACACTTGGAAGCAGACAACCACGCTTTTGGCATTGGCATGCCTTGCGCCCTACTTCCAGCCTTTGAAGATCTAATTATTCAAACTGAAAGAACCGACTGAATAGGTGTTTGCAGTGCACCAGGAGGAGCAGTGACCATAGCAGTGGAGGGGTGAGGATGGCGCAGATGGAAACGTTTTCATGCGCTCCTCTGGGAGGAATGAAAATAAAAGGCGAAACCGGAAACAGTAGTAGCCGCAAGAGGAAGTGTCTTCAAGCGCCAAGCAAGCGCTCCTCGTTAGTATAGTGGTGCGTATTCCCGCCCGTCACGTGGGAGACCAGGGATGGATTGCTTGACGGCGAGCCGGGTTGCTTTTCTCCCATCAGATTCCAACCGCTAATGCTAACGCAGTTTGTGGGAGCTTACGTGCTTCTCCTTTTCCGTCATTTTCGGACGACTATTCCAAAGGGGTAACCTGATGGAATAGGGGCCTGAAGACACGAGGCATTCTTAAACCAGCACTGGGCTGCACGGCCTTCTGTTGCGATCAGATTATATTCGAGTGAAAAAGCCAGAGCAGCCGCTTCCATGCTATGGAGTACGAGCTAAATCAGGAGAGGTATGGGACACGCGCGTGCCTATAGGTGCACGTCTCCTATGTCAGGCTGCTTCACCCATGTGCACCCGACTGGAGAGGGAATGGCGCAAGCTTTTTGTCAGGAGTGGGATTCGAACCCACGCCTCCAGGGGAGACTGCGACCTGAACGCAGCGCCTTAGACCGCTCGGCCATCCTGACGCCAGCCCCCTCCCCCAAAGCGGTCTGATGAGCCACCGCGATCCCACTACGCTCTTCGAGTATCGCACTGTTATTAATACTACAGTGTGACTCCAGCATTAAAATGTTTGGAAAATGTGTCGGCCTTTATAATCCAGTGTAGAGCAGCGTGTGATGATTTGTGCTACAAAACACCAAGCGCTCAAAGTGACGTCTGCGTTTGTCACTGAAACTTTCAACTCTTTCATCACTTATGTAGGAAATACAAAGAGCAGTTAGGTGGAACGCGTAGGATGGCTGTCAGCAGAGTGGCGCAGCGGAAGCATGCTGGGCCCATAACCCAGAGGTTGATGGATCAAAACCATCATCTGCTACATGTGTCTTACGCATGGTTCATAAGCATTCCATCGGGTTAGCAAAGTGCATTAAAGTAGTGTGGATCTCCCTTTCCTTAAGTTCTGTTCTGAGTTTCTCTCTCGTGTGTGTTTGTGCAAGCTTGACACTTGCGGGACTCTTTCATCTTCACCAATACGGAGATGACCAAATGTGTCTTCGGTTGTTCTGAGATCTTTGATAGTTTCTTCGAATGCTTCAAGTGAACCTCGAAATCGAAGCAGTTATGTTTATATTGATTTCTCGCATTAATCATTATTAACCAGGAACAGCCAGCACAGTCGGTCGCATTAGTAATTATGTCACGTCTCTACTTAGCAGAGCATTCAAAGACCCACTGGAAGCAGGAAAGCACTAAGACACTGCAAAACTGAACTCGGGAAAATCATACTGGGAGCTCTGAGCGATGTCTGCATCCAAGCCATCCAATACGGACTCTGAGACCTTGGAATATCAACACTATGATGCGCTACCTTTTCCCTGGAGCAAAACGATGGAATTAGAAGAATGCTTACCGCAGGATACAACTGTGCCGTTGTTATTTGGAGCACGGTTTTCACTTGCATGAAAACTACAGCAGAACGTAGAAGGATGATCACAGAGGAGTCCACGCGGGCATGCTGAGGAGATTGTAGGTCGTACATTTCAATGATTACTGACATTTGCGCTGCTTGAGGTACAGTAATCAACAAAGAACAGGGTGTGCTACTCTCGAATCCGGTCACCACATGATGAAAAGCCAGGAAGTATACCTTGTCCAATTGACGTCAACAGGGACACGTTAACCCCTTGCTTCCCTGGCGCCCGGCTAGCTCAGTCGGTAGAGCATGAGACTCTTAATCTCAGGGTCGTGGGTTCGAGCCCCACGTTGGGCGGTGCCCGTCTCCTTATTAACAAAGTTTCGTGCTCATCCTTGACCCTCTTACACCTTGATGGTACCGAGCACTAAACTTTAATGCACAGGTGTGATGAAACTGAGATGAAAAGGGCTTATCTAGCTCTTTGCCCGAGAGATAAATCAAAGGTTCCGCAGACAATCCGTTGGCTCCGGTCACTCTGACGCAGATAGGAGCTGCAGCCATCATAACTTGTATGAAAACTGATAAGAGCTCCTGTCTATTTACAGTTTCATTTACTCTAGCCTTTCCTTAAACACTGCGTGTACGAAGGCTAAGAAATTGCAGAGCTATTCTAATACAATAACTATTTGGAATCTTTTCGCCATAACAGTTTCACTGTGATTTTGCAGGTAACACGTACGTACGTAACATTTTGAACCGCACTGGAAAAATATGGGAAAGAAATGGCGAAAAGCAACTCTTCAACACGTGGCAATATCTTCCTGAGCGGAGTCCTGTTCTCGAAGCTCGACACTCTGCAAGAGTCACTTCTCCCAACTTGCGCCCGCAGGTTTCCGTAGTGTGCCTGCAAAGAGCCATCCGTTTGAGACAGGCGCACGTTCCGATTTCATTGAACTAAGCTAGATGCACAATTTCGAATGCAGCCTTCATCACAAACGACAGTTCATTTCTCGAAAGCTTGTCATGTAAAAAAAGGAAACAAAGAACGAAAACATACAGCTGACAATCTTCTGAAGCTGCAGATTTAGCTTTTGAGAAATGGACATTTTATGTATGCAGATGCTTTTCAAGCGCTGGTTTTAGAACGTCGCTGTGCTTCCAGCATCATTCTCAGCCTTCTAAACTGCCTATCGAGGTGCCGATCACTTTGTAAAGCGCTTGAGAGGCCGGAGCTGCTCAAACTGCTCTTGCCGTTTCCTTCAATCAAAAGCACTATTTTTTTCGTTGTATGGAAAGCTTTTCAAGTCTTGCATCGACACGCACCTTTCCTGAAATGTCCAAAGGGTGAATGTTTCGCAAAGAAATCCAGTCTACCTTTAGGGGGCATGATGTTGAAATCGGAACAAGCCCTGGGTGGGCTTGAACCAGCAGCCGTTCAGTTAACAGCTGCACAGAAACGCCCCCCGCTTGCTTTGTATCATTCGCAAGTTTCTGGTTAAAGAGTAAAAAAGGCTGGAATTCTTTTCCAGAAGCAGCCGGCAGGATTTCTTCTGCACCCACCCAGAAAAGCCAAGAATTGTATTTCATCTGTCGCAAGCTGTATGTTCCAGAAAGAGAATGAATACTTGCATTAAACTGAATCAAGCCGACAGACACGCACCTGAAGTGGAAATCTAATAAGTAAATTGATTCTTAAAATGTAGAGAGCTTTGAAAAAAATATATTGGTGCTTTTAGATAATATATTTCAAGGATGTAATTGCTGTGCTACAGTACGTGCAGAATTTTAGAAAACAGTGCGTCAACAAAGTACACTGTTTGGGTAACTTTAGAAGACAATGTACCAAAACAATATATGCTGTCTGGGTCGTTAGAATTAGCCGAAAGTAACTGATAAGCTTTGAATAACAAATCTAGTGCTTCTTCTCTCGTTCTATGTTGTAATCTGTTTTGTCTTAGGGAAAGGGGAAGCTTTTGAAGGGACAAAGCACTGAGCTTTTTTACAGCGCAACGTCTTATAAAAACCCTGTACTGCTTGTAACAAATTGAGTCTCCGGTTGCACTTTGCGAAGTGGCAACAGGGCTCCCAATATTGCAATATTGAAATAAAGACCTTACTCAGGTGAGAACTCTCTCTTGTGGCTTCCTTGATAGTTAAATTTCCACGACAGAATTGGCACCCCAGATGGGACACTAACCTGAGCGCGGACGGCTGCTGAAACTCCATCCGGAGCCGGACAATTTTAGCAAATTGGACGAACCTCGGAGGATAAACTGTTTGTCCTTCCTGAGACGCGTCTGGAGAATTCACGGCTGTCTGACGTCAGTAAGTGATCCTTTTAACGAACTTTTGTTTTAAGACGATTTATAAGAATTTTTTCTGTGGTCTTATAGCAGAGAAAGAGCAGGCCGGTGAGGGTGTTCTCACGCGGGTTTGATGAGTCCGGGACTCATAAAGAACTTATCTTAACACAGACGTGTGGTTTTTGCTCTGCGGAGTAGTTAATGTGATAAGGTTCTAAAGTAAGGCACCGATCGGTAAAAATGGGAAATGAAAATTCGAAGACGGAAACAGGACCGAGCGGTCCAGCGAAGTACATGTACAGGGAATTTGGAGAAAGGGGAATAAAGTGTCTTCCATCGTGGAGTAAGTTAGGTTTTCCAGAAAATGGTAGTTTTAGTACCAGGCAGATACAACAACTAGAAGAACAGTTAAAGTTAAAGAAATGTAATGCATCTTGTTATGTATGTGCTTTAATGCCTCATTCTACAGCCTCACCCATTTCTCTCCTGGTTAGAATCACTGTTTGGGCCAGGGGGAATGTTTTTCTTTAAGTTACTAACACCGATTATAGGGGCTGTGATACTTGTCTTCCTGTTTTTATGTTGCTATATGACATGTATTATTCCAATGCTTTTCAAATATGGTAATGAATATGTTTGCGCATCAGTATGTTCTGATAAGAACGCAAGAATCCGAAGTATGGGAGCCTCCTGGGAGTCCATATGAAGAATCTAACTTTTAATCATTTTCAAGAATAAAAAGGAGGGAATTGAAGTGGAAATCTAATAAGTAAATTGATTCTTAAAATGTAGAGAGCTTTGAAAAAAATATATTGGTGCTTTTAGATAATATATTTCAAGGATGTAATTGCTGTGCTACAGTACGTGCAGAATTTTAGAAAACAGTGCGTCAACAAAGTACACTGTTTGGGTTACTTTAGAAGACAATGTACCAAAACAATATATGCTGTCTGGTTCGTTAGAATTAGCCGAAAGTAACTGATAAGCTTTGAATAACAAATCTAGTGCTTCTTCTCTCGCTCTATGATGTAATCTGTTTTGTCTTAGGGAAAGGGGAAGTTTTTGAAGGGACAAAGCACTGAGCTTTTTTACAGCGCAACGTCTTATAAAAACCCTGTACTGCTTGTGACAAATTGAGTCTCTGGTTGCACTTTGCGAAGTGGCAACAGGGCTCCCAATATTGCAATATTGAAATAAAGACCTTACTCAGGTGAGAACTCTCTCTTGTGGCTTCCTTGATAGTTAAATTTCCACGACACACCGCCGTTGTTTTTCTCCATCGGAAGTTTGTCGTTAAGGAAAAACATCGCTGTCATTTTCTTGCCAGCCGGCGGCATTTCTTGTGCAGCGATGAGCCAGATTTGTATTTCGGATTTCGGAAGTTGTGTGAATTTCTTGAAGCTGAAAGTCAACTCGCTCCAGAAAAGAAATGTGCAGTCGCATGAAAGCCGTGCCTGCTTATTAAACCGCAGGACCTGAGCTTGCGTTCTGTTTCTCATCGCGTTCGCAAAGGCAATTCCTGCCTCTAACACTGCTATGTCTGCGATTCAAAGTGCCGTGTGGAGCAGCTTCGAAAGTCTCGTTCACGCTCCTCCGATGTTGCTTTCTCTCTGCCTAACGAAGTTCCATTTTGGTGTCGGAGCGGGGAGACCTAGTCATTCCAGCTTTAAGCCACCCTTCAATCTTCTGAGGGGTGTCTGAGTGCTAGCATGTCATTTGCCTTTTTTTTTTTTGAAACGGAGAGCGACGTTGAAAAAGGTTACCTCCGCCGCCTCGCCCTCCGTGTTAAATGATCGCAAGACGGCGGCGGCGGCGCTCCCTGTAGTTGTGGCCGAGCGGTTAAGGCGATGGACTAGAAAGCCATTGGGCTCTCCCCGCGCCGGGTCGAATCCTGCCGACTACGGCGTCCTTCTCGTGTCGCCGTGCGCCTGCCCAGAAAAAGGCGGAGTGCCGTTTCTCTCTTCCTGCTTCTTGTACAAACGCTAAATCGCTTGGACCTGCTGCCTTGGAAGTCATGTCTTCAGCGTCCCCCAGCGACATTTCACACTTGGAAGCAGACAACCACGCTTTTGGCATTGGCATGCCTTGCGCCCTACTTCCAGCCTTTGAAGATCTAATTATTCAAACTGAAAGAACCGACTGAATAGGTGTTTGCAGTGCACCAGGAGGAGCAGTGACCATAGCAGTGGAGGGGTGAGGATGGCGCAGATGGAAACGTTTTCATGCGCTCCTCTGGGAGGAATGAAAATAAAAGGCGAAACCGGAAACAGTAGTAGCCGCAAGAGGAAGTGTCTTCAAGCGCCAAGCAAGCGCTCCTCGTTAGTATAGTGGTGCGTATTCCCGCCCGTCACGTGGGAGACCAGGGATGGATTGCTTGACGGCGAGCCGGGTTGCTTTTCTCCCATCAGATTCCAACCGCTAATGCTAACGCAGTTTGTGGGAGCTTACGTGCTTCTCCTTTTCCGTCATTTTCGGACGACTATTCCAAAGGGGTAACCTGATGGAATAGGGGCCTGAAGACACGAGGCATTCTTAAACCAGCACTGGGCTGCACGGCCTTCTGTTGCGATCAGATTATATTCGAGTGAAAAAGCCAGAGCAGCCGCTTCCATCCTATGGAGTACGAGCTAAATCAGGAGAGGTATGGGACACGCGCGTGCCTATAGGTGCACGTCTCCTACGTCAGGCTGCTTCACCCATGTGCACCCGACTGGAGAGGGAATGGAGCAAGCTTTTTGTCAGGAGTGGGATTCGAACCCACGCCTCCAGGGGAGACTGCGACCTGAACGCAGCGCCTTAGACCGCTCGGCCATCCTGACGCCAGCCCCCCTCCCCCAGAGCGGTCTGATGAGCCACCGCGATCCCACTACGCTCTTCGAGTATCGCACTGTTATTAATACTACAGTGTGACTCCAGCATTAAAATGTTTGGAAAATGTCGGCCTTTATAATCCAGTGTAGAGCAGCGTGTGATGATTTGTGCTACAAAACACCAAGCGCTCAAAGTGACGTCTGCGTTTGTCACTGAAACTTTCAACTCTTTCATCACTTATGTAGGAAATACAAAGAGCAGTTAGGTGGAACGCGTAGGATGGCCGTCAGCAGAGTGGCGCAGCGGAAGCGTGCTGGGCCCATAACCCAGAGGTCGATGGATCGAAACCATCCTCTGCTACATGTGTCTTACGCATGGTTCATAAGCATTCCATCGGGTTAGCAAAGTGCATTAAAGTAGTGTGGATCTCCCTTTCCTTAAGTTCTGTTCTGAGTTTCTCTCTCGTGTGTGTTTGTGCAAGCTTGACACTTGCGGGACTCTTTCATCTTCACCAATACGGAGATGACCAAATGTGTCTTCGGTTGTTCTGAGATCTTTGATAGTTTCTTCGAATGCTTCAAGTGAACCTCGAAATCGAAGCAGTTATGTTTATATTGATTTCTCGCATTAATCATTATTAACCAGGAACAGCCAGCACAGTCGGTCGCATTAGTAATTATGTCACGTCTCTACTTAGCAGAGCATTCAAAGACCCACTGGAAGCAGGAAAGCACTAAGACACTGCAAAACTGAACTCGGGAAAATCATACTGGGAGCTCTGAGCGATGTCTGCATCCAAGCCATCCAATACGGACTCTGAGACCTTGGAATATCAACACTATGATGCGCTACCTTTTCCCTGGAGCAAAACGATGGAATTAGAAGAATGCTTACCGCAGGATACAACTGTGCCGTTGTTATTTGGAGCACGGTTTTCACTTGCATGAAAACTACAGCAGAACGTAGAAGGATGATCACAGAGGAGTCCACGCGGGCATGCTGAGGAGATTGTAGGTCGTACATTTCAATGATTACTGACATTTGCGCTGCTTGAGGTACAGTAATCAACAAAGAACAGGGTGTGCTACTCTCGAATCCGGTCACCACATGATGAAAAGCCAGGAAGTATACAGATGCAGCCATTCAAAGTGCGCGTTACAGACACGTACCGCAGGTGACGTCGCTCAGTATGACGCAAGATGATGCGTGGCACCGCAGTAAGTGATTGGTTGACCGACAGGGGCACTCGTGGTCCGTTGGTCTGTCGTAGAAAGACAGTAAACGTCTTTGCTGTGCCCGTTGTAGGTATTGAATTTTACCACTGAAGGGAAATCTTAGTAGCTGAGCATAAAAAGAATAGGAGCATACTGTAACGCGTGTGAAGGCCATAAACGATATTAATTTTGGAACATAAACATACAGTGTATAGCTGGTCTTGGTACTTTAAAGAAAAAAATACACACCAGTATTCCATTTCTCCCTAAACATTTTAAGCTTCGAAGTCTTTAACTAACGCGATACCGGAGTCAACAAGCATACTTTTAGAATTTGATTAAAAGGGAATATAATATGGAATCGCGTATCTAAAGAATTTAATAACGGTATTCGTGTGCTGCGACAGGGCTGTGTAGGGCTGTTTCGCTTGCCTGTTCATGTGAGCTGTCTTGTAGACGTGACTACCAGCTGACAGGTTGTGTTTTCGAATCCAGCTGGTGCTGGACTTTTCTTTTAACAAACATTTCTTCGAAAAAATAGAATAGCGATATTATGGACAATCAATTGACTTTTATATTTCAAAATATCGCAACATGATCGATATTTGCGATATTTTGAACATATCTTCCCTTCTGACAGCGGTGCCTGCTTCTATTGTGTGTGTGTGTGCAACAGAGTAAATTTTTAATAGCGTTTTAAGCGAATAGGTAATTAGATTGCTCGTAAACCTAATCGCTTTTTCTACATAAACACAGCATGATTACTCTCTGAAAATGCTTTTCCTTTATTTTTAAAGTAGGCTCAGATTTCAACTATAGATCGTATTATTATAAACTTTCTTGGAAAAATGTATTTTATGTAAACCATGTTTGCTATTAATTCATTTAGGGCTAAAATACGTTCATTGTCTTCCAATCGAGTCGAGTTGACATTGGAAGCCTGCCACACCCGGACTGTTAAACCAACGCATTAGCACGTCAAAGCCCATTGAGGGTATTGAGCCAGTATTGGCTTTAGTATTCCCCCCCTCTCCCCTCAATTCAATTCAATTCAAGGTGTTTTATTTGCATGACAGATGGGTACAAGCAGTGTTGGGTATGTATATTGTAACGCTTACGGCAGACAGGCACTGTGTAACAGCCGGCGCACCAGAGCAGCGCACCGAGGGAGCGTCTGCATTTATAACTTGGTTTTTAAAATTAGTCAAGCAATATGAAGCATCTTCTTTTACTTTTGAGTCCCTTAAATACATTGAACACAGCTTTCTCACCACTTAAGATTGCTCTTGATACCATCCTTACACAAAGCAGAAGGGAGATTTTAGTGCCTGAGCATAAAAAGAATAGGAGCATACTGCAACGCGTGTGAAGTCCATAAACGATATTAATTTTGGAACTTAAACATTCAGCATATGGCTGGTCTCGGTACTTTAAAGAAAACATACACACCAGTATTCCATTTCTCCCTAAACATTTTAAGCATCGAAGTCTTTAACTAACGCGATACCGGAGTCAACAAGCATACTTTTAGAATTTGATTAAAAGGGAATATAATATGGAATCGCGTATCTCAAGAAATTAATATGCAATAACTGAGTCAAGGGACTCAGAGGATCCAAGGCTAGACTGAGTATAATAGGCTTCGGGCTTCTATTGTGACATCTACTGTAAATTACAGAAATGTTAAAAGTAAACAAAATAAAGTAACTAAAATGTGGTCTGAAGTCACCCCTTTAGACACCCCTTTTACTTCACTGGTGTCGGATATGAAAGGCAATAGTCTCCCGTTCTGTCTGCTGTGTGTTGCAGCAGAGGGACTCCCTGCAACTGAAAGGGGCAGAGTAACTTGCATGCCCTCTAGTACAGTTTACACATACAGATGCAGCCATTCAAAATGCGCGGGCGATACCGCATTATTTTCCGGTACGCTGTACGCAGTCTACCGCAAGCTACCGGTAAATACCGCGAGTTACCGGTAAATACCGCTAGCAAAATAATAGTATCCGGAATTTCCGCAAGGTGGAGCTAATAAAGCTCAACCTCTCATGTTTGAGCTGTAGCCATCAAAGTCTTTAACGAAGATATTAATAATAGTATTAATAATAAATGACCTTGGACAAGCTGTAAACTCAAAGTATTGCCCTGGTCCACATTCTTTTTTTCATTGACCGTCTTTGTAAAAGTAACGCCACAGCATTTCGCAATCACGCATTTTTTTCCAATCATGCAAAGTACAGTGATTCACCATGCCTTTCACATGCTCATAAAAGAGATTGATTTAGGGACATAAACATATTACCGTATGCAAACTGTACTGTATACAGTATGTATATGTATATTTAATGTCTTAACTGTGCCCGTTTAAGTATTGAATATTCATATCTAATTTTACCACTGAAGGGAAATCTTAGTAGCTGAGCATAAAAACAATAGGAGCATACTGCAACGCGTGTGAAGGCCATAAACGATATTAATTTTGGAACATAAACATACAGTATATGGCTGGTCTCGGTACTTTAAAGAAAACATACACGAAACATGGTTTCATTATGACCAGAATCTTGAGATATTTTTAACTTGATTTACAGTATTTGAGAGGTATGTCTTAACACCGATACTACAGTGCTTAAGTACTACTCACGTATATGTTTCTAGGTTTATATTATGCATTTCATACGGTCAAATTACTTTTGAGCAACTAATAAGAAGCGCGAAACGGTATGCGTTTTACTTTCGTTTCGTGCTGGGACCCGTGGATTGATTAGAGATATCAAGTACATACAAGTCATTTTTTAAATGTTGTAGTTCGTCTTGAAAAAATGTTACGAGTACATCATCTATCAACAATTACACAGGTTCTGTTTCCATATTGCGGATTTTGGTTACGTAATATTATTTTCTAGATTTCACGTTGTGAATATATGATTTGGGCAAACAGAGCCGCAAAGAAGTACATTATGGGTTGTTGTTTTTTTTTGCAGTTTTATCTAGAACAAGCGATGCTTAAACCTTTGTCTGATTCTTGTGAAACTATCCACACGACAGTTACAGTACAGTACCTAGGAGTTGACTTCAGTGATGTCACTGATGGGATGTTTCTAAAAATCCATCCTCTGTAAAACGTCTTCTCTAGTTGTCCTGCATATGTATTCGCTAATGAAGCTGTGTGTTCTGAGCCTGGATCTCTACATTTCTGTATGAACCACCTTAGAGGGCTAAAGACAGCTTGTGTTTAAATTGAGTGTAAGGCAATTTATGCTTCTAAAGTCATGGTCAGCATTTTTGTACTGTGCTGTAAACTTGTTCTGTGCCTAGTCACATTATTTTATAGCGTTTTCATAGCGTTATCAAATCTGGTGGCGCTGTGTTAGTTTCCTGACTCCCATGTCACATGGTCTGTGATTGTAACCTGTAATACCGGTTTAATTCGTCACAGCCAGCACTCCGGTTGTAAAGTAGAAGCAGGCGAGATTTCCAGCGAAAAACACCTCCCCCTTCTTCAGGTGTGAGGGTCTTCTGCTCAGAATGAAACGCTAAAATGTAATGTAGGCTCTGAATGGGTTCTGACTTGCTTTAACAAAATATGTTTACAAATCCTTTCACCTGGCATTTTCGTAGTTAGAAATTATGGAACGCTCTGTTAAAAGCAAGGGAGTTTTTATGTCCGTTGCAGTTCTTTTGCAACATGAATATAATTATATCGTTATTAATTTCTTGAGATACGCGATTCCATATTATATTCCCTTTTAATCAAATTCTAAAAGTATGCTTGTTGACTCCGGTATCGCGTAAGTTAAAGACTTCGATGCTTAAAATGTTTAGGAGAAATGGAATACTGGTGTGTATGTTTTCTTTAAAGTACCGAGACCAGCCATATACTGTATGTTTAAGTTCCAAAATTAATATCGTTTATGGACTTCACACGCGTTGCAGTATGCTCCTATTCTTTTTATGCTCAGGCACTAAGTAAAAGGAGATGCTTCATATTGCTTGACTAATTTTAAAAACTAAGTTAGAAATGCAGACGCTCCCTCGGTGCGCTGCTCTGGTGCGCCGGCTCTTACACAGTGCCTGTCTGCCGTAAGCGTTACAATATACATACCCAACACTGCTTGTACCCATCTGTCATGCAAATAAAACACCTTGAATTGAATTGAATTGAGGGGAGAGGGGGGAATACTAAAGGCAATACTGGCTCAATACCCTCGATGGGCTTTGACGTGCTAATGCGTTGGTTTAACAGTCCGGGTGTGGCAGGCTTCCAATGTCAACTCGACTCGATTGGAAGACAATGAACGTATTTTGTGATATTTAGAAATATAAATTTGTTTGGTGCGAGTGAGGTTTTATTTAATCTCTGACCAAGGGAAACGTTTCATTTTTTCAAAGAAATGTTTGTTAAAAAATAAAGTCATAGTTCTATGGGATTCAATCACAGACCATGTGACAAGGGAGTCAGGAAACTACTCTAACACACAGCGCCACCGGATTTAATAACGCAATAAAAACGCTATAAAATAATGTGACTAGGCACAGAAAAAGTTTACAGCACAGTACAATAATAAATGCTGACCATGACTTTAGAAGCATAAATTACCTTACACTCAATTTAAACACAAGCTGTCTTTCTGTATGAACCTCTAAGCTGGTTCATACAGAAAATGTAGAAATGCATTAGCCTGATTATGATTAAAAAACACATAATTAAACACGCGTTTGCGATTTAAATCAGAACACGATTTAAATCAATATAAATGTTTATATTGTAACGCATACTGTCCAGCCTCCATTTCTCTATAAAAATTTACTCTGTTGCACACACGCACACAATAGAAGGAGGAACCGCTGTCAGAAGGGAAGATATGTTCAAAATATCGCAAATATCGTTCATGTTGCGATATTTTGAAATATAAAAGTCAATTTATTGTCCATAATATCGCTATTCTATTTTTTCGAAGAAATGTTTGTTAAAAGAAAAGTCCGGCACCAGCTGGATTCGATCACACAACCTCCCAGTTGCTAGTCACGCACCTAGACCAGTCGGCTAGAAGACAGCTCGCATGAACAGGCAGGCGAAAAAGCCCTACACAGCCCTGTCGCAGCACACGAATACCGTTATTAAATTCTTTAGATACGCGATTCCATATTATATTCCCTTTTAATCAAATTCTAAAAGTATGCTTGTTGACTCCGGTATCATGTTAGTTAAAGACTTCAAAGCTTAAAATGTTTAGGGAGAAATGGAATACTGGTGTGTATTTTTTTCTTTAAAGTACCAAGACCAGCTACAGTATATACTGTATGTTTATGTTCCAAAATTAATATCGTTTATGGCCTTCACACGCGTTACAGTATGCTCCTATTCTTTTTATGCTCAGCTACTAAGATTTCCCTTCAGTGGTAAAATTCAATATCTACAACGGGCACAGCAAAGACGTTTTTACTGTAAGTCTTTCTACGACAGACCAACGGACCACGAGTGCCCCTGTCGGTCAACCAATCACGTACTGCGGTGCCACGCGTCATCTTGCGTCATACTGAGCGACGTCACCTGCGGTACGTGTCTGTGACGCGCACTTTGAATGGCTGCATCTGTACGACTTTAAAAGCTAGCAAGACAGGTTTCGATTCACATTAGCTGGCTAGCCTTGTTAAAAAAACGAATGATAATGTAACATGCCACTGTTCATGAACAAAGTTATACTGAGATTTCCTAAGATACGCGATTAAAAAATAAATAAATAAAAATTTGAATCTCCTGCGGAACACATTCCATAAGAATCAGTGGTTTTACAGTATATATCGCCTTTAAAGGTGGCTTCTCAAAACGCTTTACGGGATAAAAACAACCAGAACAGCAGCAACAACAATATTGTATTTCGTTGCACTTTGAAAACCAAGTAATAACTTAACTATACAGTACGTGCAAACGTTTCGTATGTTGCTGTCGTGAATGCCTGCGTACCCATAAGTATCTTATTTGCCTTGAGTCTGTCTACAGTATCTCTGTCCCACTACCCCCATCTCTCCCTCAATTCAATTCAAGGTGTTTTATTTACATGACAGATGGGTACAATTCTTGTTGGGAATGTATACTTTGATATTTACACCCGGCGCGGCACCGAGGGAGCGTCTGCATTTATAACTTGGTTTTTAAAATTAGTCAAGCAATATGAAGCATCTTCTTTTACTTTTGAGTCCCTTAAATACATTGAACACAGCTTTCTCACCATCCTTACACAAAGCAGAAACTGTCCGATGACTCACAGTACAAGTGGAAAGATTACAGATTTTAATCGTCTTTAATTTTGTCTTTAATTTTGCCTGTGGAGTGTATCTTATTAAGCTCTAAATTGCATTTTGAGCGCGGTTTTTTACTTTTTTTTAATTGCATTTTGGGCGCGGACAGCACATACAAGGGTTAATGAACTGCGCCAAGAAATTTAAAATAGTATTCTTTAGGTGTGAGGGTAGGAGTGGACCGCAGCAGGCATAATCAGCAAACCAGGAAAACAAAGAACAGGACAGGTGAGATGTGTATCCAGAAAGCGAGTGATCAGAAAAAGGAAATGGAAAACGCAGAAAAAGAAAACGCTTTACAGGATAAAAACAGTAACAACAGTAGTGGCTGGGCAAACGATTTTTTTTTTATCGAAATACAAATTGAGATACTGTACTGTATAATGATGTGCATGAACAAAGGTATACTGCAATTTTCCTTAGATACGCGATTAATGCTTCGTAGGAGGAGGCGGTCTTTTCCTCTTGTCTAACAGTCTGTCCACAAACAAAACATTCCTGTTAGACAAAAGGAATTGAAAAAAAACAATTTTGTCAATGAAAACCGGTGTGTGTGTCTCTCCCTGCTGGATGTTCCTCTCACAAACTGCTGAATGAATAAAATAATTTTATTGAAAATGCGTTTGCGATTGTCTGGTATTTAATTTGGTCCCTTTTAACTGTTTTTCGATCTACTGTATTGCTTTGAGATGCCACTTTTAAAGGCGATATGTAAAATAAAGGTTTTTTTTATTATTGTTATAGAGAAACATGATCAGATTTTCCCTGGTTCAGAAAAAAGATCTAAAGTGCTACACATAACTTTCTTAATTCGATGTATTTAAAGCAGTGAACTACTGTAGGTGTCACATAACATTCAGAAATACAATCACGTATTTGACAAATAAAAACGATTATAATCTAATCCTTCCACGTTTGATCCCAAAATCCCAAGAAATATAAATCTTGACGGGTAGAAAGCTATGCTGAAAGTTTATTAAGATGCTTAGAAGACAAAGATACTGTATCAATTTATGTTGCATTAGCCTGATTATGATTAAAAAACACATATAATTAAACACGCGTTTGCGATTTAAATCAGAACACGATTTAAATCAATATCGATTCCATATTATATTAGCAGAAAAGCTTAAAACTACCACTTTTTCACACGCTATTTCACATGCTAGTTAAATACTTCGATGCTTAAAATCGTTAGGGAGAAATGGAATACCGGTGTGTATTTTTCCTTTAAAGTGCCGAATCCTGGAATCTGACTGGCTGACACCCCTCTGAAGTGGTTCCATAAAATCTGGTATACGGAAAAGAAAGCGTTGATAAATACAAGTGTCTTTTAATACACTCTTTGCTGTGCTCTTGAGGATCCTTGTGATATTTTAAGCTCTAGTTGAATGATAAGTGTCGCATTTTAAATCATTTTCGTAGTTAGAAATTATGAAACGCCCTGTTAAAAGCAAGGAAGTTTTTATGCCCGTTGAAGTAAAACAAAATGCCTGACAAAGTATGGCTTGGACAGATTCCAAGTGCTTGTACAAATGTGCTAAAGAAATTATACTTTGAGTATACAGCTTGTCTAAAGTCATCCATTATTAATACTATTAGTAATATCTTCAGTAAAGGCTTTGATGCATAAATATTTCTGATAAAGGTAGGTTGTGTACTTTTGTCCAACTGAGCAATCTTGCTTTCATAAAAGATACCAACATTTTAATGACTGATGATTAACATGCTGTAATACACAGTTCAAAATTAAAGGCTCAAATGCTGTACATGAGAGGTTAAGCTCCCCCTGGCGGTTTTACAAGGCGACGCCGGATAGTTAACCACGTGACACCACGTTAACTGCGTCATACCGCGTGATACTGTGACACGCCCACCGGGGTATGCCGCGAAATACCTCACGCATTTTGAATGGCTGCATCTGTACCTTGTCCAATTGACGTCAACAGGGACACGTTAACCCCTTGCTTCCCTGGCGCCCGGCTAGCTCAGTCGGTAGAGCATGAGACTCTTAATCTCAGGGTCGTGGGTTCGAGCCCCACGTTGGGCGGTGCCCGTCTCCTTATTAACAAAGTTTCGTGCTCATCCTTGACCCTCTTACACCTTGATGGTACCGAGCACTAAACTTTAATGCACAGGTGTGATGAAACTGAGATGAAAAGGGCTTATCTAGCTCTTTGCCCGAGAGATAAATCAAAGGTTCCGCAGACAATCCGTTGGCTCCGGTCACTCTGACGCAGATAGGAGCTGCAGCCATCATAACTTGTATGAAAACTGATAAGAGCTCCTGTCTATTTACAGTTTCATTTACTCTAGCCTTTCCTTAAACACTGCGTGTACGAAGGCTAAGAAATTGCAGAGCTATTCTAATACAATAACTATTTGGAATCTTTTCGCCATAACAGTTTCACTGTGATTTTGCAGGTAACACGTACGTACGTAACATTTTGAACCGCACTGGAAAAATATGGGAAAGAAATGGCGAAAAGCAACTCTTCAACACGTGGCAATATCTTCCTGAGCGGAGTCCTGTTCTCGAAGCTCGACACTCTGCAAGAGTCACTTCTCCCAACTTGCGCCCGCAGGTTTCCGTAGTGTGCCTGCAAAGAGCCATCCGTTTGAGACAGGCGCACGTTCCGATTTCATTGAACTAAGCTAGATGCACAATTTCGAATGCAGCCTTCATCACAAACGACAGTTCATTTCTCGAAAGCTTGTCATGTAAAAAAAGGAAACAAAGAACGAAAACATACAGCTGACAATCTTCTGAAGCTGCAGATTTAGCTTTTGAGAAATGGACATTTTATGTATGCAGATGCTTTTCAAGCGCTGGTTTTAGAACGTCGCTGTGCTTCCAGCATCATTCTCAGCCTTCTAAACTGCCTATCGAGGTGCCGATCACTTTGTAAAGCGCTTGAGAGGCCGGAGCTGCTCAAACTGCTCTTGCCGTTTCCTTCAATCAAAAGCACTATTTTTTTCGTTGTATGGAAAGCTTTTCAAGTCTTGCATCGACACGCACCTTTCCTGAAATGTCCAAAGGGTGAATGTTTCGCAAAGAAATCCAGTCTACCTTTAGGGGGCATGATGTTGAAATCGGAACAAGCCCTGGGTGGGCTTGAACCAGCAGCCGTTCAGTTAACAGCTGCACAGAAACGCCCCCCGCTTGCTTTGTATCATTCGCAAGTTTCTGGTTAAAGAGTAAAAAAGGCTGGAATTCTTTTCCAGAAGCAGCCGGCAGGATTTCTTCTGCACCCACCCAGAAAAGCCAAGAATTGTATTTCATCTGTCGCAAGCTGTATGTTCCAGAAAGAGAATGAATACTTGCATTAAACTGAATCAAGCCGACAGACACGCACCTGAAGTGGAAATCTAATAAGTAAATTGATTCTTAAAATGTAGAGAGCTTTGAAAAAAATATATTGGTGCTTTTAGATAATATATTTCAAGGATGTAATTGCTGTGCTACAGTACGTGCAGAATTTTAGAAAACAGTGCGTCAACAAAGTACACTGTTTGGGTAACTTTAGAAGACAATGTACCAAAACAATATATGCTGTCTGGGTCGTTAGAATTAGCCGAAAGTAACTGATAAGCTTTGAATAACAAATCTAGTGCTTCTTCTCTCGTTCTATGTTGTAATCTGTTTTGTCTTAGGGAAAGGGGAAGCTTTTGAAGGGACAAAGCACTGAGCTTTTTTACAGCGCAACGTCTTATAAAAACCCTGTACTGCTTGTAACAAATTGAGTCTCCGGTTGCACTTTGCGAAGTGGCAACAGGGCTCCCAATATTGCAATATTGAAATAAAGACCTTACTCAGGTGAGAACTCTCTCTTGTGGCTTCCTTGATAGTTAAATTTCCACGACAGAATTGGCACCCCAGATGGGACACTAACCTGAGCGCGGACGGCTGCTGAAACTCCATCCGGAGCCGGACAATTTTAGCAAATTGGACGAACCTCGGAGGATAAACTGTTTGTCCTTCCTGAGACGCGTCTGGAGAATTCACGGCTGTCTGACGTCAGTAAGTGATCCTTTTAACGAACTTTTGTTTTAAGACGATTTATAAGAATTTTTTCTGTGGTCTTATAGCAGAGAAAGAGCAGGCCGGTGAGGGTGTTCTCACGCGGGTTTGATGAGTCCGGGACTCATAAAGAACTTATCTTAACACAGACGTGTGGTTTTTGCTCTGCGGAGTAGTTAATGTGATAAGGTTCTAAAGTAAGGCACCGATCGGTAAAAATGGGAAATGAAAATTCGAAGACGGAAACAGGACCGAGCGGTCCAGCGAAGTACATGTACAGGGAATTTGGAGAAAGGGGAATAAAGTGTCTTCCATCGTGGAGTAAGTTAGGTTTTCCAGAAAATGGTAGTTTTAGTACCAGGCAGATACAACAACTAGAAGAACAGTTAAAGTTAAAGAAATGTAATGCATCTTGTTATGTATGTGCTTTAATGCCTCATTCTACAGCCTCACCCATTTCTCTCCTGGTTAGAATCACTGTTTGGGCCAGGGGGAATGTTTTTCTTTAAGTTACTAACACCGATTATAGGGGCTGTGATACTTGTCTTCCTGTTTTTATGTTGCTATATGACATGTATTATTCCAATGCTTTTCAAATATGGTAATGAATATGTTTGCGCATCAGTATGTTCTGATAAGAACGCAAGAATCCGAAGTATGGGAGCCTCCTGGGAGTCCATATGAAGAATCTAACTTTTAATCATTTTCAAGAATAAAAAGGAGGGAATTGAAGTGGAAATCTAATAAGTAAATTGATTCTTAAAATGTAGAGAGCTTTGAAAAAAATATATTGGTGCTTTTAGATAATATATTTCAAGGATGTAATTGCTGTGCTACAGTACGTGCAGAATTTTAGAAAACAGTGCGTCAACAAAGTACACTGTTTGGGTTACTTTAGAAGACAATGTACCAAAACAATATATGCTGTCTGGTTCGTTAGAATTAGCCGAAAGTAACTGATAAGCTTTGAATAACAAATCTAGTGCTTCTTCTCTCGCTCTATGATGTAATCTGTTTTGTCTTAGGGAAAGGGGAAGTTTTTGAAGGGACAAAGCACTGAGCTTTTTTACAGCGCAACGTCTTATAAAAACCCTGTACTGCTTGTGACAAATTGAGTCTCTGGTTGCACTTTGCGAAGTGGCAACAGGGCTCCCAATATTGCAATATTGAAATAAAGACCTTACTCAGGTGAGAACTCTCTCTTGTGGCTTCCTTGATAGTTAAATTTCCACGACACACCGCCGTTGTTTTTCTCCATCGGAAGTTTGTCGTTAAGGAAAAACATCGCTGTCATTTTCTTGCCAGCCGGCGGCATTTCTTGTGCAGCGATGAGCCAGATTTGTATTTCGGATTTCGGAAGTTGTGTGAATTTCTTGAAGCTGAAAGTCAACTCGCTCCAGAAAAGAAATGTGCAGTCGCATGAAAGCCGTGCCTGCTTATTAAACCGCAGGACCTGAGCTTGCGTTCTGTTTCTCATCGCGTTCGCAAAGGCGATTCCTGCCTCTAACACTGCTATGTCTGCGATTCAAAGTGCCGTGTGGAGCAGCTTCGAAAGTCTCGTTCACGCTCCTCCGATGTTGCTTTCTCTCTGCCTAACGAAGTTCCATTTTGGTGTCGGAGCGGGGAGACCTAATCATTCCAGCTTTAAGCCACCCTTCAATCTTCTGAGGGGTGTCTGAGTGCTAGCATGTCATTTGCCTTTTTTTTTTTTGAAACGGAGAGCGACGTTGAAAAAGGTTACCTCCGCCGCCTCGCCCTCCGTGTTAAATGATCGCAAGACGGCGGCGGCGGCGCTCCCTGTAGTTGTGGCCGAGCGGTTAAGGCGATGGACTAGAAAGCCATTGGGCTCTCCCCGCGCCGGGTCGAATCCTGCCGACTACGGCGTCCTTCTCGTGTCGCCGTGCGCCTGCCCAGAAAAAGGCGGAGTGCCGTTTCTCTCTTCCTGCTTCTTGTACAAACGCTAAATCGCTTGGACCTGCTGCCTTGGAAGTCATGTCTTCAGCGTCCCCCAGCGACATTTCACACTTGGAAGCAGACAACCACGCTTTTGGCATTGGCATGCCTTGCGCCCTACTTCCAGCCTTTGAAGATCTAATTATTCAAACTGAAAGAACCGACTGAATAGGTGTTTGCAGTGCACCAGGAGGAGCAGTGACCATAGCAGTGGAGGGGTGAGGATGGCGCAGATGGAAACGTTTTCATGCGCTCCTCTGGGAGGAATGAAAATAAAAGGCGAAACCGGAAACAGTAGTAGCCGCAAGAGGAAGTGTCTTCAAGCGCCAAGCAAGCGCTCCTCGTTAGTATAGTGGTGCGTATTCCCGCCCGTCACGTGGGAGACCAGGGATGGATTGCTTGACGGCGAGCCGGGTTGCTTTTCTCCCATCAGATTCCAACCGCTAATGCTAACGCAGTTTGTGGGAGCTTACGTGCTTCTCCTTTTCCGTCATTTTCGGACGACTATTCCAAAGGGGTAACCTGATGGAATAGGGGCCTGAAGACACGAGGCATTCTTAAACCAGCACTGGGCTGCACGGCCTTCTGTTGCGATCAGATTATATTCGAGTGAAAAAGCCAGAGCAGCCGCTTCCATCCTATGGAGTACGAGCTAAATCAGGAGAGGTATGGGACACGCGCGTGCCTATAGGTGCACGTCTCCTACGTCAGGCTGCTTCACCCATGTGCACCCGACTGGAGAGGGAATGGAGCAAGCTTTTTGTCAGGAGTGGGATTCGAACCCACGCCTCCAGGGGAGACTGCGACCTGCACGCAGCGCCTTAGACCGCTCGGCCATCCTGACGCCAGCCCCCTCCCCCAAAGCGGTCTGATGAGCCACCGCGATCCCACTACGCTCTTCGAGTATCGCACTGTTATTAATACTACAGTGTGACTCCAGCATTAAAATGTTTGGAAAATGTGTCGGCCTTTATAATCCAGTGTAGAGCAGCGTGTGATGATTTGTGCTACAAAACACCAAGCGCTCAAAGTGACGTCTGCGTTTGTCACTGAAACTTTCAACTCTTTCATCACTTATGTAGGAAATACAAAGAGCAGTTAGGTGGAACGCGTAGGATGGCCGTCAGCAGAGTGGCGCAGCGGAAGCGTGCTGGGCCCATAACCCAGAGGTCGATGGATCGAAACCATCCTCTGCTACATGTGTCTTACGCATGGTTCATAAGCATTCCATCGGGTTAGCAAAGTGCATTAAAGTAGTGTGGATCTCCCTTTCCTTAAGTTCTGTTCTGAGTTTCTCTCTCGTGTGTGTTTGTGCAAGCTTGACACTTGCGGGACTCTTTCATCTTCACCAATACGGAGATGACCAAATGTGTCTTCGGTTGTTCTGAGATCTTTGATAGTTTCTTCGAATGCTTCAAGTGAACCTCGAAATCGAAGCAGTTATGTTTATATTGATTTCTCGCATTAATCATTATTAACCAGGAACAGCCAGCACAGTCGGTCGCATTAGTAATTATGTCACGTCTCTACTTAGCAGAGCATTCAAAGACCCACTGGAAGCAGGAAAGCACTAAGACACTGCAAAACTGAACTCGGGAAAATCATACTGGGAGCTCTGAGCGATGTCTGCATCCAAGCCATCCAATACGGACTCTGAGACCTTGGAATATCAACACTATGATGCGCTACCTTTTCCCTGGAGCAAAACGATGGAATTAGAAGAATGCTTACCGCAGGATACAACTGTGCCGTTGTTATTTGGAGCACGGTTTTCACTTGCATGAAAACTACAGCAGAACGTAGAAGGATGATCACAGAGGAGTCCACGCGGGCATGCTGAGGAGATTGTAGGTCGTACATTTCAATGATTACTGACATTTGCGCTGCTTGAGGTACAGTAATCAACAAAGAACAGGGTGTGCTACTCTCGAATCCGGTCACCACATGATGAAAAGCCAGGAAGTATACCTTGTCCAATTGACGTCAACAGGGACACGTTAACCCCTTGCTTCCCTGGCGCCCGGCTAGCTCAGTCGGTAGAGCATGAGACTCTTAATCTCAGGGTCGTGGGTTCGAGCCCCACGTTGGGTGGTGCCCGTCTCCTTATTAACAAAGTTTCGTGCTCATCCTTGACCCTCTTACACCTTGATGGTACCGAGCACTAAACTTTAATGCACAGGTGTGATGAAACTGAGATGAAAAGGGCTTATCTAGCTCTTTGCCCGAGAGATAAATCAAAGGTTCCGCAGACAATCCGTTGGCTCCGGTCACTCTGACGCAGATAGGAGCTGCAGCCATCATAACTTGTATGAAAACTGATAAGAGCTCCTGTCTATTTACAGTTTCATTTACTCTAGCCTTTCCTTAAACACTGCGTGTACGAAGGCTAAGAAATTGCAGAGCTATTCTAATACAATAACTATTTGGAATCTTTTCGCCATAACAGTTTCACTGTGATTTTGCAGGTAACACGTACGTACGTAACATTTTGAACCGCACTGGAAAAATATGGGAAAGAAATGGCGAAAAGCAACTCTTCAACACGTGGCAATATCTTCCTGAGCGGAGTCCTGTTCTCGAAGCTCGACACTCTGCAAGAGTCACTTCTCCCAACTTGCGCCCGCAGGTTTCCGTAGTGTGCCTGCAAAGAGCCATCCGTTTGAGACAGGCGCACGTTCCGATTTCATTGAACTAAGCTAGATGCACAATTTCGAATGCAGCCTTCATCACAAACGACAGTTCATTTCTCGAAAGCTTGTCATGTAAAAAAAGGAAACAAAGAACGAAAACATACAGCTGACAATCTTCTGAAGCTGCAGATTTAGCTTTTGAGAAATGGACATTTTATGTATGCAGATGCTTTTCAAGCGCTGGTTTTAGAACGTCGCTGTGCTTCCAGCATCATTCTCAGCCTTCTAAACTGCCTATCGAGGTGCCGATCACTTTGTAAAGCGCTTGAGAGGCCGGAGCTGCTCAAACTGCTCTTGCCGTTTCCTTCAATCAAAAGCACTATTTTTTTCGTTGTATGGAAAGCTTTTCAAGTCTTGCATCGACACGCACCTTTCCTGAAATGTCCAAAGGGTGAATGTTTCGCAAAGAAATCCAGTCTACCTTTAGGGGGCATGATGTTGAAATCGGAACAAGCCCTGGGTGGGCTTGAACCAGCAGCCGTTCAGTTAACAGCTGCACAGAAACGCCCCCCGCTTGCTTTGTATCATTCGCAAGTTTCTGGTTAAAGAGTAAAAAAGGCTGGAATTCTTTTCCAGAAGCAGCCGGCAGGATTTCTTCTGCACCCACCCAGAAAAGCCAAGAATTGTATTTCATCTGTCGCAAGCTGTATGTTTCAGAAAGAGAATGAATACTTGCATTAAACTGAATCAAGCCGACAGACACGCACCTGAAGTGGAAATCTAATAAGTAAATTGATTCTTAAAATGTAGAGAGCTTTGAAAAAAATATATTGGTGCTTTTAGATAATATATTTCAAGGATGTAATTGCTGTGCTACAGTACGTGCAGAATTTTAGAAAACAGTGCGTCAACAAAGTACACTGTTTGGGTAACTTTAGAAGACAATGTACCAAAACAATATATGCTGTCTGGGTCGTTAGAATTAGCCGAAAGTAACTGATAAGCTTTGAATAACAAATCTAGTGCTTCTTCTCTCGTTCTATGTTGTAATCTGTTTTGTCTTAGGGAAAGGGGAAGCTTTTGAAGGGACAAAGCACTGAGCTTTTTTACAGCGCAACGTCTTATAAAAACCCTGTACTGCTTGTAACAAATTGAGTCTCCGGTTGCACTTTGCGAAGTGGCAACAGGGCTCCCAATATTGCAATATTGAAATAAAGACCTTACTCAGGTGAGAACTCTCTCTTGTGGCTTCCTTGATAGTTAAATTTCCACGACAGAATTGGCACCCCAGATGGGACACTAACCTGAGCGCGGACGGCTGCTGAAACTCCATCCGGAGCCGGACAATTTTAGCAAATTGGACGAACCTCGGAGGATAAACTGTTTGTCCTTCCTGAGACGCGTCTGGAGAATTCACGGCTGTCTGACGTCAGTAAGTGATCCTTTTAACGAACTTTTGTTTTAAGACGATTTATAAGAATTTTTTCTGTGGTCTTATAGCAGAGAAAGAGCAGGCCGGTGAGGGTGTTCTCACGCGGGTTTGATGAGTCCGGGACTCATAAAGAACTTATCTTAACACAGACGTGTGGTTTTTGCTCTGCGGAGTAGTTAATGTGATAAGGTTCTAAAGTAAGGCACCGATCGGTAAAAATGGGAAATGAAAATTCGAAGACGGAAACAGGACCGAGCGGTCCAGCGAAGTACATGTACAGGGAATTTGGAGAAAGGGGAATAAAGTGTCTTCCATCGTGGTGTAGTGTTTCATAGCCGTTCAGGGACGCCAAATATGTAATCATAGTGGCTCTCTGAAGGCACCAGTTCTGTAGGGTTTGGGCATTTACTGAGACAATTATCAATTGTAGCAGTAAATCACAAAGTTGATTCTTTTGATGGCTTTAGAATCCAACCACGCGACATAACTCAAACAACGCGCACACACAGGTACTAATACACGAGGATAAATTTATTAATACATAGAATATGCATATAAACCTAACAGATCTTATCGAGAGGGTTATCAGAATACAAAAGGTATATATTCAATCAGTTACGAAGTGTTACACATCAAGAGGACATACGTTCAGTATATCATTCATTAAGACCGTTTCGTAAAGTGAACTTGGTTACAACTTCTACATTAGATACTCAAAACAAGTACATAACTCTTAGGAATTAAATTGATATCAACTGGTTGGGATAGCAATTGAATTCTCGAGCTGTAATGCATTGAAGTTGAATACTCATCCAATTTCTGGGGATTCAGATCTCCTGCAGGCACAAACAATCAGCTGCAGGCTTGTTGCTGTCCAATCCGCGCTCTCTGGCTCCGTGCCAGGCTGTGCTGTGCGGCTTGCGACGGTGCGCTGCTGATGCTCACTGACCGGCTAGTTAGTGTTGGCTTTAACTAGCAAAGTTTGTGCACAGGAGAAAAGATGACTGTGGATCCCAGCAAGTCAGGAAGAGGACCGGTTCGTTCCTGATGAAGAGCTAGTTCTGAATAGTGATTCAGCTGTCCACAGTTCTGACCTGTCCACGAGGCCTGCTGCTGGTTACTCTCTGGCAACCTCCACTCTAGACTCTTAGAACAAAGGAAAGTTCTGGCACTCGGACACACTGGCCGTTCCGTGGTTGTCCGGGCTGAGTCTCGGGATGGTCAGGAGGCGCGCTGCGAGAATGTCCTGCCCTTGGGAGCCTTCTGCTCCTGGGCCGTCCTGCCCTGGAATTCTCCTTTGAATTCCCTTTAGAACAGTCCACAGAATCCTCTCCAGAATCTTACTGAATCTCCCGAATCTGAATCTTGTTGAATCTCAATCTCCAGGCCTGTGTTGCCTGTTTTTACCTGGAGGAACTTCAGCTTGTTGATTGGCTGAAAGTTCCATGGGCATCAGAGTCCCACGTGGGTTACTCAGCCCTACCAGTCCCTGATTGGTTGATCAAGGTGAGATATGAGTCACTTACTCCTGACACTTAGGAATGCAGTCCAGATGTCCAACTGGCACTCCCTAGACAGATAGGCGCCAATGGATGACCATTGATCATGATAGCCAGGCTTAGCTAAGTGCACCCCCCTTTGGGAGCTGTCCTAGGAAACCTTAAATCACCCTAATGGTCTCTCTGTGGCTGCACCACAGAGATGAACAGAGAAATGGGGCCTCATTTGGGAAGCTCAGAAACACTTAATTCTGCCTTATTATTAAGCCTCGCCGCTACATATCCCCCCTTTTTGAAGGTCACGAGGTCCTGAGGCGTTGTTGCCTTCAAAACAAAACAGAGTTAAGTGATGTCCCTTGCCATTAGAACATTAATCTTAAATGTCTACATTACTCCTCGAGAATTCATACCGGAACCAGCATTGGGAACAAACAGGATGAATAACATCTGGAGTATGTATAAACACGGTAGGAGACATTATCTCAGTCTAGGAATTACACATCAGGAAGTTCACTGTCAATATCTGATACCTCTGTGGTAGATATTTGGGGAGAAGTCACTTCCTTTCTTTTGACATGCTACCTTTGACTCATTCATGCTACCCGGAGTACATCTTGATGTGAGAGTACATCATTCAGAGTACACTGTCAGTCATGATCCAGCTACCTGGCAGTAGTGTTACAATAACAACAGTTCCTGTTCCCAGCCCCCCGATAAACCACAACACCTGTGTTGGGTATCTGCTAGGGTGGTTTGGAGGTTTGTTCCATTAAAGCAAACTAACTACCTGTACCTCTTCAGGGCTTACTGTTTCTTGGATTTCTATCCAATTCAATAGTGTGGCACCTGAAGGCATCCATGACCTCAAGTTTGGTCTTATGTTGTCTGGTTCCAGACCGTACAGTGTTAAGTTACCATGCTGTACTATGGCCTCCTCAGGAACTTAAAGGAACTGTTTTATTAGGTAGCTGCATCATGCCTGTCACAAGTCACAGTGTCAGTTAAACGTGGTGTGCTGACCAGCCATTTACTTCCCACCTGCTCTTCATGGGGTTCATTAACCTTCCTCTGCTCGTTAGTAGCTTTACACCCTTCATTGGTGAATCGTTTAGACACAGCCAATGGATAGCTTTGGTAGCCATACCCATCTCAAGATTTGGAACCGAATTCAATCTTGGTTTGCCTTCTGGGTGAGCTATGAACGATGGGGTTAATGTCACACACTCCTCTACTGAGAAGAGTGGAATCAAGTGGGTTGGGAATTGTGCCGTGGTTAGACTGGCTACAGTGGCACTAAGCTCCCTTAACAGGTCTTGTGTCAACATTCTGGCCTGTTGCACACAAGCATAAACCCACTGTATAACACCAACAATCATGTCCACTGGTTGGGGAATAAGGTTTAACCCTGTTGCATAGGAAATTGCCTGTAGGGTTTTCCCTAAGCTTTCCAACTTTTGATGCTGTCGATACAGTCTGTCACTACCCTCTGGTATCTCTGACACCTGCCTTCTTGGGGCAGTCAGGGTGAGAGTGCCAGTAGCACACAAACCTACCAGAAAAAGCAAACGTGCAACAGTGGCGGCAGCAATCAGTCCTCCCAAAAGTCTTTTCGGGTGGCTGATCCCAGTCATCTCCTTCTGAGTGACTGTCGCCTTTCTAAGCTGGCGCAGCGTGTACATGGTGTCTTTCTCAGTATGCCATGTGGCATCTTGGGCACCAACATCCTGGAAATCTGGGGAGATCTGACGCAGCTGCTGATGCTGCTCCTCCTTTTCCAGGGCATCTGCTTTTTCGATTTGTTCATGCCTGTGCTCTAGGAACCCTGCAGGGGGCGGTGCAGCGGTGGACCATGCCTGACCCTCGGCTGAGTGGTCATCTGGAGCACCTGAGTGATCTGGGATTGTTACCCCATTCTCACTGTTCAGGTCCACCCTGCACACTTCCTGATTGAGGAATCCCTCGATCGGCATGTTTACAATCGTTCGCTGGGCGTGGGTGTAGGACACCTGCTCGCTCCCCCCTTCCCTCGCTAGGGGTTCAGGGAGCTGCCCCAGCACTGGGATAGCTAGTTCACTGTCTTCGAACTCGCTATCACCCACCAGGCCCATGTCAGTACAGGCGGGGATTCTGACACCCCTCTTTGCGATGTCCTGCACTGGCAGGCGGGTGGCTTGACCATCCAGCTCCAGTCTGGGTGAACCACTGTTGGTCAGACTCAGACTGACAGACTGAGCTGGTGGCTGTAAGAAAACCAGCTCGGCTTTCATTCCCTGTCCCTTCTGGGGGACTGGGTGTGTTGGAAACCCTGCCGTTGAGGCAGGAACAATCAGGTCAGTCTCACTCACTACCTGGTAGTTGTGAGAAATAATGTTACCTGACTGCAGGTTCCCTGGGTCACAGCAGAGGGAATCGGCATCTGGGATCAGGTGTGTCCACAGCGCAGTAGTCTCAGCGTCCAGCTGGACCTCCTGTCTAACCTGTGAATGTTGCACCAGGGGCACCTGGTGGTGGCCCTGTGACAGCTGCTCAAGCAGATCCTCACTAATAGAGGACCTCTCAGGGCTAAGGGTGAGGGCTACATCACCAACCTGCTCTCCTGCCATCTGGATCCCTTCCACCACCGCAGGGTGGTGGTCCTGACCCCTCTTGGGTGCCAGGGTGCACAGGGAAAGCTCCTTTTCATCGCCAGGTGGGGAGATCTGCTCCTCTTTAGGGATGTAAAAGGGGTGTGCTTTACCTGGTGGATCAGGCGGCTGCTTGGAGCACCGCTCCTGTGGCAGGGAGGCTGTTGTGACCTCAGCCGGGACACGACTTCCCTGTATATCCGGGGAACAAGAAAATATTTTTATTTCTTGTCCAGAGGGAACAGAAGGAATCTCCACATAGGCTTCTGTGTTCGGTGGGCACTGTGTGAGCACAGTCTGCCTCTTGGCCCCCCTTTCCTTCTGTACAGAAGGCTTAGGAGCCTTGACCTGTTTCCACACTTTGCCTTTCTGGTGATCCACCAAAGGTTCCTCTCTGAGTCGCATGCCCTTTTCTTTTTCAACCCGTTTGAGCTTGCCGTGTGACATCAAACACCTTTCAACCTCAGTGTCAATCAGCGTCTCACTGGGTAAGACATCTCCCATGGCAGCCTTGAGGTAAAAGCTTCCTGCTTTTCCTCTGTGTTTTACTGCCTGCTCTGTGACTTCAGGGGTGGAGTCAGCACTCACTTGGGAGTGGCTGACCTCATCCAGGCAGGAACCCTTCCGCTCAATCAGATAGACTGAGGGAGTGGGAGGGGGCGGGTCTCCGCCTCCTCCAGTGGAGAGTATCAGCTCATTCACGCTTCCGGCAGCCTTGGGGAGCGGTTGTCCCTGTCCTAATAAAGCTTGTTCAAGCCTGGCCAGGCGGGCGGCTACTGAATCCTTTTGTTCAGCCTTTTCTAGCCCTTTCCCTTCCCCGGTGTTCTCATGGCACTTAGGACGCTGGGTGCGGTCCTGTGTGAGTGCTTTGGAACGGGGCTTAGCCAGCTCAGGAGCCTGTGCTCCTTCGAGCAGGGGGGAATTAACCCTGCTGGCTCTGACGGCGAACACAGTCGCTTTAGCAGCTTTTTGCTCAGAGCGACTTTGGACATCATACTCCCAGGCTTTCTGCGCGAATCTCTTAATATCAGTCATTTTCATGGTCTGTGCATCTGTATGCATTAAGATCATCTTTCTGACTGACGGGTGGAGATTCGCAATGAATAAACCCTTGAAATGTGTGTTCTCTTCGCAACCCTCATAATTTCGCCCTGCAAAATAAGTTCGTCTAAGTCTCTCGTAATATTCGCGAGGGGACTCTGCTCTCTCGTGCTTAATGTTAAGAGCGGCGGCTATCGCAGCAGTCGGGTCAATAAACGCACTGTATTCTTCGATAAGTGCTTGACACAGCTCCTGAAAATCACTACAGACTTCTTTCATCTGCCTAGCCATCCACTCATGTACAGCTCTGCTGGTAGTTTTCCTGACCAGAAACACTTTCTCCTGTTCTGTGGCGTTTGGCAGGTACTGCAGGTTATACCTGAGGTCTTGAATATAACTCTCGATATTATTCTCTGACACTGCGGGGTCAAATCTCTCTATGTCCTTCGCTAGCTCTCTCAGAGAATGGAGATTTATCCTTCTAGCTTCTCCGCTGACGGAGATATGGAAGAGATCGTGGTCAGACTTGTCGCTGCTAGAGAGAGTGCTTAATAGCGACTCGAATTCAGACCTTTTAGCAACCATCGTTAAACTTAAAGAGTATTACTTTTAAGTACGAAATCACAGTTTTACCACAGAAAACCACAAGATCAGGTATGCAATCAACCTGGTAGATTGCAAAAGATCACAAAACACTCAAGCACTGCTTAAAGAGCAAGGGGAACTTTTTTTTTTCTTTCGGCTTTCAGCACACTGTATTATCGTGTATGAAACCCGCGGCGTTTTATATGAATTATTCCGCTTGGTTGATTCATTTCAGTCTTGCCACGCCCACCCAGGGACGCCATAAATGTAGTGTTTCATAGCCGTTCAGGGACGCCAAATATGTAATCATAGTGGCTCTCTGAAGGCACCAGTTCTGTAGGGTTTGGGCATTTACTGAGACAATTATCAATTGTAGCAGTAAATCACAAAGTTGATTCTTTTGATGGCTTTAGAATCCAACCACGCGACATAACTCAAACAACGCGCACACACAGGTACTAATACACGAGGATAAATTTATTAATACATAGAATATGCATATAAACCTAACAGATCTTATCGAGAGGGTTATCAGAATACAAAAGGTATATATTCAATCAGTTACGAAGTGTTACACATCAAGAGGACATACGTTCAGTATATCATTCATTAAGACCGTTTCGTAAAGTGAACTTGGTTACAACTTCTACATTAGATACTCAAAACAAGTACATAACTCTTAGGAATTAAATTGATATCAACTGGTTGGGATAGCAATTGAATTCTCGAGCTGTAATGCATTGAAGTTGAATACTCATCCAATTTCTGGGGATTCAGATCTCCTGCAGGCACAAACAATCAGCTGCAGGCTTGTTGCTGTCCAATCCGCGCTCTCTGGCTCCGTGCCAGGCTGTGCTGTGCGGCTTGCGACGGTGCGCTGCTGATGCTCACTGACCGGCTAGTTAGTGTTGGCTTTAACTAGCAAAGTTTGTGCACAGGAGAAAAGATGACTGTGGATCCCAGCAAGTCAGGAAGACGACCGGTTCGTTCCTGATGAAGAGCTAGTTCTGAATAGTGATTCAGCTGTCCACAGTTCTGACCTGTCCACGAGGCCTGCTGCTGGTTACTCTCTGGCAACCTCCACTCTAGACTCTTAGAACAAAGGAAAGTTCTGGCACTCGGACACACTGGCCGTTCCGTGGTTGTCCGGGCTGAGTCTCGGGATGGTCAGGAGGCGCGCTGCGAGAATGTCCTGCCCTTGGGAGCCTTCTGCTCCTGGGCCGTCCTGCCCTGGAATTCTCCTTTGAATTCCCTTTAGAACAGTCCACAGAATCCTCTCCAGAATCTTACTGAATCTCCCGAATCTGAATCTTGTTGAATCTCAATCTCCAGGCCTGTGTTGCCTGTTTTTACCTGGAGGAACTTCAGCTTGTTGATTGGCTGAAAGTTCCATGGGCATCAGAGTCCCACGTGGGTTACTCAGCCCTACCAGTCCCTGATTGGTTGATCAAGGTGAGATATGAGTCACTTACTCCTGACACTTAGGAATGCAGTCCAGATGTCCAACTGGCACTCCCTAGACAGATAGGCGCCAATGGATGACCATTGATCATGATAGCCAGGCTTAGCTAAGTGCACCCCCCTTTGGGAGCTGTCCTAGGAAACCTTAAATCACCCTAATGGTCTCTCTGTGGCTGCACCACAGAGATGAACAGAGAAATGGGGCCTCATTTGGGAAGCTCAGAAACACTTAATTCTGCCTTATTATTAAGCCTCGCCGCTACAGTGGAGTAAGTTAGGTTTTCCAGAAAATGGTAGTTTTAGTACCAGGCAGATACAACAACTAGAAGAACAGTTAAAGTTAAAGAAATGTAATGCATCTTGTTATGTATGTGCTTTAATGCCTCATTCTACAGCCTCACCCATTTCTCTCCTGGTTAGAATCACTGTTTGGGCCAGGGGGAATGTTTTTCTTTAAGTTACTAACACCGATTATAGGGGCTGTGATACTTGTCTTCCTGTTTTTATGTTGCTATATGACATGTATTATTCCAATGCTTTTCAAATATGGTAATGAATATGTTTGCGCATCAGTATGTTCTGATAAGAACGCAAGAATCCGAAGTATGGGAGCCTCCTGGGAGTCCATATGAAGAATCTAACTTTTAATCATTTTCAAGAATAAAAAGGAGGGAATTGAAGTGGAAATCTAATAAGTAAATTGATTCTTAAAATGTAGAGAGCTTTGAAAAAAATATATTGGTGCTTTTAGATAATATATTTCAAGGATGTAATTGCTGTGCTACAGTACGTGCAGAATTTTAGAAAACAGTGCGTCAACAAAGTACACTGTTTGGGTTACTTTAGAAGACAATGTACCAAAACAATATATGCTGTCTGGTTCGTTAGAATTAGCCGAAAGTAACTGATGAGCTTTGAATAACAAATCTAGTGCTTCTTCTCTCGCTCTATGATGTAATCTGTTTTGTCTTAGGGAAAGGGGAAGTTTTTGAAGGGACAAAGCACTGAGCTTTTTTACAGCGCAACGTCTTATAAAAACCCTGTACTGCTTGTGACAAATTGAGTCTCTGGTTGCACTTTGCGAAGTGGCAACAGGGCTCCCAATATTGCAATATTGAAATAAAGACCTTACTCAGGTGAGAACTCTCTCTTGTGGCTTCCTTGATAGTTAAATTTCCACGACACACCGCCGTTGTTTTTCTCCATCGGAAGTTTGTCGTTAAGGAAAAACATCGCTGTCATTTTCTTGCCAGCCGGCGGCATTTCTTGTGCAGCGATGAGCCAGATTTGTATTTCGGATTTCGGAAGTTGTGTGAATTTCTTGAAGCTGAAAGTCAACTCGCTCCAGAAAAGAAATGTGCAGTCGCATGAAAGCCGTGCCTGCTTATTAAACCGCAGGACCTGAGCTTGCGTTCTGTTTCTCATCGCGTTCGCAAAGGCGATTCCTGCCTCTAACACTGCTATGTCTGCGATTCAAAGTGCCGTGTGGAGCAGCTTCGAAAGTCTCGTTCACGCTCCTCCGATGTTGCTTTCTCTCTGCCTAACGAAGTTCCATTTTGGTGTCGGAGCGGGGAGACCTAATCATTCCAGCTTTAAGCCACCCTTCAATCTTCTGAGGGGTGTCTGAGTGCTAGCATGTCATTTGCCTTTTTTTTTTTTGAAACGGAGAGCGACGTTGAAAAAGGTTACCTCCGCCGCCTCGCCCTCCGTGTTAAATGATCGCAAGACGGCGGCGGCGGCGCTCCCTGTAGTTGTGGCCGAGCGGTTAAGGCGATGGACTAGAAAGCCATTGGGCTCTCCCCGCGCCGGGTCGAATCCTGCCGACTACGGCGTCCTTCTCGTGTCGCCGTGCGCCTGCCCAGAAAAAGGCGGAGTGCCGTTTCTCTCTTCCTGCTTCTTGTACAAACGCTAAATCGCTTGGACCTGCTGCCTTGGAAGTCATGTCTTCAGCGTCCCCCAGCGACATTTCACACTTGGAAGCAGACAACCACGCTTTTGGCATTGGCATGCCTTGCGCCCTACTTCCAGCCTTTGAAGATCTAATTATTCAAACTGAAAGAACCGACTGAATAGGTGTTTGCAGTGCACCAGGAGGAGCAGTGACCATAGCAGTGGAGGGGTGAGGATGGCGCAGATGGAAACGTTTTCATGCGCTCCTCTGGGAGGAATGAAAATAAAAGGCGAAACCGGAAACAGTAGTAGCCGCAAGAGGAAGTGTCTTCAAGCGCCAAGCAAGCGCTCCTCGTTAGTATAGTGGTGCGTATTCCCGCCCGTCACGTGGGAGACCAGGGATGGATTGCTTGACGGCGAGCCGGGTTGCTTTTCTCCCATCAGATTCCAACCGCTAATGCTAACGCAGTTTGTGGGAGCTTACGTGCTTCTCCTTTTCCGTCATTTTCGGACGACTATTCCAAAGGGGTAACCTGATGGAATAGGGGCCTGAAGACACGAGGCATTCTTAAACCAGCACTGGGCTGCACGGCCTTCTGTTGCGATCAGATTATATTCGAGTGAAAAAGCCAGAGCAGCCGCTTCCATCCTATGGAGTACGAGCTAAATCAGGAGAGGTATGGGACACGCGCGTGCCTATAGGTGCACGTCTCCTACGTCAGGCTGCTTCACCCATGTGCACCCGACTGGAGAGGGAATGGAGCAAGCTTTTTGTCAGGAGTGGGATTCGAACCCACGCCTCCAGGGGAGACTGCGACCTGAACGCAGCGCCTTAGACCGCTCGGCCATCCTGACGCCAGCCCTCTTCCCCAAAGCGGTCTGATGAGCCACCGCGATCCCACTACGCTCTTCGAGTATCGCACTGTTATTAATACTACAGTGTGACTCCAGCATTAAAATGTTTGGAAAATGTGTCGGCCTTTATAATCCAGTGTAGAGCAGCGTGTGATGATTTGTGCTACAAAACACCAAGCGCTCAAAGTGACGTCTGCGTTTGTCACTGAAACTTTCAACTCTTTCATCACTTATGTAGGAAATACAAAGAGCAGTTAGGTGGAACGCGTAGGATGGCCGTCAACAGAGTGGCGCAGCGGGAGCGTGCTGGGCCCATAACCCAGAGGTCGATGGATCGAAACCATCCTCTGCTACATGTGTCTTACGCATGGTTCATAAGCATTCCATCGGGTTAGCAAAGTGCATTAAAGTAGTGTGGATCTCCCTTTCCTTAAGTTCTGTTCTGAGTTTCTCTCTCGTGTGTGTTTGTGCAAGCTTGACACTCTTTCATCTTCACCAATACGGAGATGACCAAATGTGTCTTCGGTTGTTCTGAGATCTTTGATAGTTTCTTCGAATGCTTCAAGTGAACCTCGAAATCGAAGCAGTTATGTTTATATTGATTTCTCGCATTAATCATTATTAACCAGGAACAGCCAGCACAGTCGGTCGCATTAGTAATTATGTCACTTCTCTACTTAGCAGAGCATTCAAAGACCCACTGGAAGCAGGAAAGCACTAAGACACTGCAAAACTGAACTCGGGAAAATCATACTGGGAGCTCTGAGCGATGTCTGCATCCAAGCCATCCAATACGGACTCTGAGACCTTGGAATATCAACACTATGATGCGCTACCTTTTCCCTGGAGCAAAACGATGGAATTAGAAGAATGCTTACCGCAGGATACAACTGTGCCGTTGTTATTTGGAGCACGGTTTTCACTTGCATGAAAACTACAGCAGAACGTAGAAGGATGATCACAGAGGAGTCCACGCGGGCATGCTGAGGAGATTGTAGGTCGTACATTTCAATGATTACTGACATTTGCGCTGCTTGAGGTACAGTAATCAACAAAGAACAGGGTGTGCTACTCTCGAATCCGGTCACCACATGATGAAAAGCCAGGAAGTATACCTTGTCCAATTGACGTCAACAGGGACACGTTAACCCCTTGCTTCCCTGGCGCCCGGCTAGCTCAGTCGGTAGAGCATGAGACTCTTAATCTCAGGGTCGTGGGTTCGAGCCCCACGTTGGGCGGTGCCCGTCTCCTTATTAACAAAGTTTCGTGCTCATCCTTGACCCTCTTACACCTTGATGGTACCGAGCACTAAACTTTAATGCACAGGTGTGATGAAACTGAGATGAAAAAGGCTTATCTAGCTCTTTGCCCGAGAGATAAATCAAAGGTTCCGCAGACAATCCGTTGGCTCCGGTCACTCTGACGCAGATAGGAGCTGCAGCCATCATAACTTGTATGAAAACTGATAAGAGCTCCTGTCTATTTACAGTTTCATTTACTCTAGCCTTTCCTTAAACACTGCGTGTACGAAGGCTAAGAAATTGCAGAGCTATTCTAATACAATAACTATTTGGAATCTTTTCGCCATAACAGTTTCACTGTGATTTTGCAGGTAACACGTACGTACGTAACATTTTGAACCGCACTGGAAAAATATGGGAAAGAAATGGCGAAAAGCAACTCTTCAACACGTGGCAATATCTTCCTGAGCGGAGTCCTGTTCTCGAAGCTCGACACTCTGCAAGAGTCACTTCTCCCAACTTGCGCCCGCAGGTTTCCGTAGTGTGCCTGCAAAGAGCCATCCGTTTGAGACAGGCGCACGTTCCGATTTCATTGAACTAAGCTAGATGCACAATTTCGAATGCAGCCTTCATCACAAACGACAGTTCATTTCTCGAAAGCTTGTCATGTAAAAAAAGGAAACAAAGAACGAAAACATACAGCTGACAATCTTCTGAAGCTGCAGATTTAGCTTTTGAGAAATGGACATTTTATGTATGCAGATGCTTTTCAAGCGCTGGTTTTAGAACGTCGCTGTGCTTCCAGCATCATTCTCAGCCTTCTAAACTGCCTATCGAGGTGCCGATCACTTTGTAAAGCGCTTGAGAGGCCGGAGCTGCTCAAACTGCTCTTGCCGTTTCCTTCAATCAAAAGCACTATTTTTTTCGTTGTATGGAAAGCTTTTCAAGTCTTGCATCGACACGCACCTTTCCTGAAATGTCCAAAGGGTGAATGTTTCGCAAAGAAATCCAGTCTACCTTTAGGGGGCATGATGTTGAAATCGGAACAAGCCCTGGGTGGGCTTGAACCAGCAGCCGTTCAGTTAACAGCTGCACAGAAACGCCCCCCGCTTGCTTTGTATCATTCGCAAGTTTCTGGTTAAAGAGTAAAAAAGGCTGGAATTCTTTTCCAGAAGCAGCCGGCAGGATTTCTTCTGCACCCACCCAGAAAAGCCAAGAATTGTATTTCATCTGTCGCAAGCTGTATGTTTCAGAAAGAGAATGAATACTTGCATTAAACTGAATCAAGCCGACAGACACGCACCTGAAGTGGAAATCTAATAAGTAAATTGATTCTTAAAATGTAGAGAGCTTTGAAAAAAATATATTGGTGCTTTTAGATAATATATTTCAAGGATGTAATTGCTGTGCTACAGTACGTGCAGAATTTTAGAAAACAGTGCGTCAACAAAGTACACTGTTTGGGTAACTTTAGAAGACAATGTACCAAAACAATATATGCTGTCTGGGTCATTAGAATTAGCCGAAAGTAACTGATAAGCTTTGAATAACAAATCTAGTGCTTCTTCTCTCGTTCTATGTTGTAATCTGTTTTGTCTTAGGGAAAGGGGAAGCTTTTGAAGGGACAAAGCACTGAGCTTTTTTACAGCGCAACGTCTTATAAAAACCCTGTACTGCTTGTAACAAATTGAGTCTCCGGTTGCACTTTGCGAAGTGGCAACAGGGCTCCCAATATTGCAATATTGAAATAAAGACCTTACTCAGGTGAGAACTCTCTCTTGTGGCTTCCTTGATAGTTAAATTTCCACGACAGAATTGGCACCCCAGATGGGACACTAACCTGAGCGCGGACGGCTGCTGAAACTCCATCCGGAGCCGGACAATTTTAGCAAATTGGACGAACCTCGGAGGATAAACTGTTTGTCCTTCCTGAGACGCGTCTGGAGAATTCACGGCTGTCTGACGTCAGTAAGTGATCCTTTTAACGAACTTTTGTTTTAAGACGATTTATAAGAATTTTTTCTGTGGTCTTATAGCAGAGAAAGAGCAGGCCGGTGAGGGTGTTCTCACGCGGGTTTGATGAGTCCGGGACTCATAAAGAACTTATCTTAACACAGACGTGTGGTTTTTGCTCTGCGGAGTAGTTAATGTGATAAGGTTCTAAAGTAAGGCACCGATCGGTAAAAATGGGAAATGAAAATTCGAAGACGGAAACAGGACCGAGCGGTCCAGCGAAGTACATGTACAGGGAATTTGGAGAAAGGGGAATAAAGTGTCTTCCATCGTGGAGTAAGTTAGGTTTTCCAGAAAATGGTAGTTTTAGTACCAGGCAGATACAACAACTAGAAGAACAGTTAAAGTTAAAGAAATGTAATGCATCTTGTTATGTATGTGCTTTAATGCCTCATTCTACAGCCTCACCCATTTCTCTCCTGGTTAGAATCACTGTTTGGGCCAGGGGGAATGTTTTTCTTTAAGTTACTAACACCGATTATAGGGGCTGTGATACTTGTCTTCCTGTTTTCATGTTGCTATATGACATGTATTATTCCAATGCTTTTCAAATATGGTAATGAATATGTTTGCGCATCAGTATGTTCTGATAAGAACGCAAGAATCCGAAGTATGGGAGCCTCCTGGGAGTCCATATGAAGAATCTAACTTTTAATCATTTTCAAGAATAAAAAGGAGGGAATTGAAGTGGAAATCTAATAAGTAAATTGATTCTTAAAATGTAGAGAGCTTTGAAAAAAATATATTGGTGCTTTTAGATAATATATTTCAAGGATGTAATTGCTGTGCTACAGTACGTGCAGAATTTTAGAAAACAGTGCGTCAACAAAGTACACTGTTTGGGTTACTTTAGAAGACAATGTACCAAAACAATATATGCTGTCTGGTTCGTTAGAATTAGCCGAAAGTAACTGATGAGCTTTGAATAACAAATCTAGTGCTTCTTCTCTCGCTCTATGATGTAATCTGTTTTGTCTTAGGGAAAGGGGAAGTTTTTGAAGGGACAAAGCACTGAGCTTTTTTACAGCGCAACGTCTTATAAAAACCCTGTACTGCTTGTGACAAATTGAGTCTCTGGTTGCACTTTGCGAAGTGGCAACAGGGCTCCCAATATTGCAATATTGAAATAAAGACCTTACTCAGGTGAGAACTCTCTCTTGTGGCTTCCTTGATAGTTAAATTTCCACGACACACCGCCGTTGTTTTTCTCCATCGGAAGTTTGTCGTTAAGGAAAAACATCGCTGTCATTTTCTTGCCAGCCGGCGGCATTTCTTGTGCAGCGATGAGCCAGATTTGTATTTCGGATTTCGGAAGTTGTGTGAATTTCTTGAAGCTGAAAGTCAACTCGCTCCAGAAAAGAAATGTGCAGTCGCATGAAAGCCGTGCCTGCTTATTAAACCGCAGGACCTGAGCTTGCGTTCTGTTTCTCATCGCGTTCGCAAAGGCGATTCCTGCCTCTAACACTGCTATGTCTGCGATTCAAAGTGCCGTGTGGAGCAGCTTCGAAAGTCTCGTTCACGCTCCTCCGATGTTGCTTTCTCTCTGCCTAACGAAGTTCCATTTTGGTGTCGGAGCGGGGAGACCTAATCATTCCAGCTTTAAGCCACCCTTCAATCTTCTGAGGGGTGTCTGAGTGCTAGCATGTCATTTGCCTTTTTTTTTTTTGAAACGGAGAGCGACGTTGAAAAAGGTTACCTCCGCCGCCTCGCCCTCCGTGTTAAATGATCGCAAGACGGCGGCGGCGGCGCTCCCTGTAGTTGTGGCCGAGCGGTTAAGGCGATGGACTAGAAAGCCATTGGGCTCTCCCCGCGCCGGGTCGAATCCTGCCGACTACGGCGTCCTTCTCGTGTCGCCGTGCGCCTGCCCAGAAAAAGGCGGAGTGCCGTTTCTCTCTTCCTGCTTCTTGTACAAACGCTAAATCGCTTGGACCTGCTGCCTTGGAAGTCATGTCTTCAGCGTCCCCCAGCGACATTTCACACTTGGAAGCAGACAACCACGCTTTTGGCATTGGCATGCCTTGCGCCCTACTTCCAGCCTTTGAAGATCTAATTATTCAAACTGAAAGAACCGACTGAATAGGTGTTTGCAGTGCACCAGGAGGAGCAGTGACCATAGCAGTGGAGGGGTGAGGATGGCGCAGATGGAAACGTTTTCATGCGCTCCTCTGGGAGGAATGAAAATAAAAGGCGAAACCGGAAACAGTAGTAGCCGCAAGAGGAAGTGTCTTCAAGCGCCAAGCAAGCGCTCCTCGTTAGTATAGTGGTGCGTATTCCCGCCCGTCACGTGGGAGACCAGGGATGGATTGCTTGACGGCGAGCCGGGTTGCTTTTCTCCCATCAGATTCCAACCGCTAATGCTAACGCAGTTTGTGGGAGCTTACGTGCTTCTCCTTTTCCGTCATTTTCGGACGACTATTCCAAAGGGGTAACCTGATGGAATAGGGGCCTGAAGACACGAGGCATTCTTAAACCAGCACTGGGCTGCACGGCCTTCTGTTGCGATCAGATTATATTCGAGTGAAAAAGCCAGAGCAGCCGCTTCCATCCTATGGAGTACGAGCTAAATCAGGAGACGTATGGGACACGCGCGTGCCTATAGGTGCATGTCTCCTACGTCAGGCTGCTTCACCCATGTGCACCCGACTGGAGAGGGAATGGCGCAAGCTTTTTGTCAGGAGTGGGATTCGAACCCACGCCTCCAGGGGAGACTGCGACCTGAACGCAGCGCCTTAGACCGCTCGGCCATCCTGACACCAGCCCCCTCCCCCAAAGCGGTCTGATGAGCCACCGCGATCCCACTATGCTCTTCGAGTATCGCACTGTTATTAATACTACAGTGTGACTCCAGCATTAAAATGTTTGGAAAATGTGTCGGCCTTTATAATCCAGTGTAGAGCAGCGTGTGATGATTTGTGCTACAAAACACCAAGCGCTCAAAGTGACGTCTGCGTTTGTCACTGAAACTTTCAACTCTTTCATCACTTATGTAGGAAATACAAAGAGCAGTTAGGTGGAACGCGTAGGATGGCCGTCAGCAGAGTGGCGCAGCGGAAGCGTGCTGGGCCCATAACCCAGAGGTTGATGGATTGAAACCATCCTCTGCTACATGTGTCTTACGCATGGTTCATAAGCATTCCATCGGGTTAGCAAAGTGCATTAAAGTAGTGTGGATCTCCCTTTCCTTAAGTTCTGTTCTGAGTTTCTCTCTCGAAATCGAAGCAGTTATGTTTATATTGATTTCTCGCATTAATCATTATTAACCAGGAACAGCCAGCACAGTCGGTCGCATTAGTAATTATGTCACGTCTCTACTTAGCAGAGCATTCAAAGACCCACTGGAAGCAGGAAAGCACTAAGACACTGCAAAACTGAACTCGGGAAAATCATACTGGGAGCTCTGAGCGATGTCTGCATCCAAGCCATCCAATACGGACTCTGAGACCTTGGAATATCAACACTATGATGCGCTACCTTTTCCCTGGAGCAAAACGATGGAATTAGAAGAATGCTTACCGCAGGATACAACTGTGCCGTTGTTATTTGGAGCACGGTTTTCACTTGCATGAAAACTACAGCAGAACGTAGAAGGATGATCACAGAGGAGTCCACGCGGGCATGCTGAGGAGATTGTAGGTCGTACATTTCAATGATTACTGACATTTGCGCTGCTTGAGGTACAGTAATCAACAAAGAACAGGGTGTGCTACTCTCGAATCCGGTCACCACATGATGAAAAGCCAGGAAGTATACCTTGTCCAATTGATGTCAACAGGGACACGTTAACCCCTTGCTTCCCTGGCGCCCGGCTAGCTCAGTCGGTAGAGCATGAGACTCTTAATCTCAGGGTCGTGGGTTCGAGCCCCACGTTGGGCGGTGCCCGTCTCCTTATTAACAAAGTTTCGTGCTCATCCTTGACCCTCTTACACCTTGATGGTACCGAGCACTAAACTTTAATGCACAGGTGTGATGAAACTGAGATGAAAAGGGCTTATCTAGCTCTTTGCCCGAGAGATAAATCAAAGGTTCCGCAGACAATCCGTTGGCTCCGGTCACTCTGACGCAGATAGGAGCTGCAGCCATCATAACTTGTATGAAAACTGATAAGAGCTCCTGTCTATTTACAGTTTCATTTACTCTAGCCTTTCCTTAAACACTGCGTGTACGAAGGCTAAGAAATTGCAGAGCTATTCTAATACAATAACTATTTGGAATCTTTTCGCCATAACAGTTTCACTGTGATTTTGCAGGTAACACGTACGTACGTAACATTTTGAACCGCACTGGAAAAATATGGGAAAGAAATGGCGAAAAGCAACTCTTCAACACGTGGCAATATCTTCCTGAGCGGAGTCCTGTTCTCGAAGCTCGACACTCTGCAAGAGTCACTTCTCCCAACTTGCGCCCGCAGGTTTCCGTAGTGTGCCTGCAAAGAGCCATCCGTTTGAGACAGGCGCACGTTCCGATTTCATTGAACTAAGCTAGATGCACAATTTCGAATGCAGCCTTCATCACAAACGACAGTTCATTTCTCGAAAGCTTGTCATGTAAAAAAAGGAAACAAAGAACGAAAACATACAGCTGACAATCTTCTGAAGCTGCAGATTTAGCTTTTGAGAAATGGACATTTTATGTATGCAGATGCTTTTCAAGCGCTGGTTTTAGAACGTCGCTGTGCTTCCAGCATCATTCTCAGCCTTCTAAACTGCCTATCGAGGTGCCGATCACTTTGTAAAGCGCTTGAGAGGCCGGAGCTGCTCAAACTGCTCTTGCCGTTTCCTTCAATCAAAAGCACTATTTTTTTCGTTGTATGGAAAGCTTTTCAAGTCTTGCATCGACACGCACCTTTCCTGAAATGTCCAAAGGGTGAATGTTTCGCAAAGAAATCCAGTCTACCTTTAGGGGGCATGATGTTGAAATCGGAACAAGCCCTGGGTGGGCTTGAACCAGCAGCCGTTCAGTTAACAGCTGCACAGAAACGCCCCCCGCTTGCTTTGTATCATTCGCAAGTTTCTGGTTAAAGAGTAAAAAAGGCTGGAATTCTTTTCCAGAAGCAGCCGGCAGGATTTCTTCTGCACCCACCCAGAAAAGCCAAGAATTGTATTTCATCTGTCGCAAGCTGTATGTTTCAGAAAGAGAATGAATACTTGCATTAAACTGAATCAAGCCGACAGACACGCACCTGAAGTGGAAATCTAATAAGTAAATTGATTCTTAAAATGTAGAGAGCTTTGAAAAAAATATATTGGTGCTTTTAGATAATATATTTCAAGGATGTAATTGCTGTGCTACAGTACGTGCAGAATTTTAGAAAACAGTGCGTCAACAAAGTACACTGTTTGGGTAACTTTAGAAGACAATGTACCAAAACAATATATGCTGTCTGGGTCATTAGAATTAGCCGAAAGTAACTGATAAGCTTTGAATAACAAATCTAGTGCTTCTTCTCTCGTTCTATGTTGTAATCTGTTTTGTCTTAGGGAAAGGGGAAGCTTTTGAAGGGACAAAGCACTGAGCTTTTTTACAGCGCAACGTCTTATAAAAACCCTGTACTGCTTGTAACAAATTGAGTCTCCGGTTGCACTTTGCGAAGTGGCAACAGGGCTCCCAATATTGCAATATTGAAATAAAGACCTTACTCAGGTGAGAACTCTCTCTTGTGGCTTCCTTGATAGTTAAATTTCCACGACAGAATTGGCACCCCAGATGGGACACTAACCTGAGCGCGGACGGCTGCTGAAACTCCATCCGGAGCCGGACAATTTTAGCAAATTGGACGAACCTCGGAGGATAAACTGTTTGTCCTTCCTGAGACGCGTCTGGAGAATTCACGGCTGTCTGACGTCAGTAAGTGATCCTTTTAACGAACTTTTGTTTTAAGACGATTTATAAGAATTTTTTCTGTGGTCTTATAGCAGAGAAAGAGCAGGCCGGTGAGGGTGTTCTCACGCGGGTTTGATGAGTCCGGGACTCATAAAGAACTTATCTTAACACAGACGTGTGGTTTTTGCTCTGCGGAGTAGTTAATGTGATAAGGTTCTAAAGTAAGGCACCGATCGGTAAAAATGGGAAATGAAAATTCGAAGACGGAAACAGGACCGAGCGGTCCAGCGAAGTACATGTACAGGGAATTTGGAGAAAGGGGAATAAAGTGTCTTCCATCGTGGAGTAAGTTAGGTTTTCCAGAAAATGGTAGTTTTAGTACCAGGCAGATACAACAACTAGAAGAACAGTTAAAGTTAAAGAAATGTAATGCATCTTGTTATGTATGTGCTTTAATGCCTCATTCTACAGCCTCACCCATTTCTCTCCTGGTTAGAATCACTGTTTGGGCCAGGGGGAATGTTTTTCTTTAAGTTACTAACACCGATTATAGGGGCTGTGATACTTGTCTTCCTGTTTTCATGTTGCTATATGACATGTATTATTCCAATGCTTTTCAAATATGGTAATGAATATGTTTGCGCATCAGTATGTTCTGATAAGAACGCAAGAATCCGAAGTATGGGAGCCTCCTGGGAGTCCATATGAAGAATCTAACTTTTAATCATTTTCAAGAATAAAAAGGAGGGAATTGAAGTGGAAATCTAATAAGTAAATTGATTCTTAAAATGTAGAGAGCTTTGAAAAAAATATATTGGTGCTTTTAGATAATATATTTCAAGGATGTAATTGCTGTGCTACAGTATGTGCAGAATTTTAGAAAACAGTGCGTCAACAAAGTACACTGTTTGGGTTACTTTAGAAGACAATGTACCAAAACAATATATGCTGTCTGGTTCGTTAGAATTAGCCGAAAGTAACTGATGAGCTTTGAATAACAAATCTAGTGCTTCTTCTCTCGCTCTATGATGTAATCTGTTTTGTCTTAGGGAAAGGGGAAGTTTTTGAAGGGACAAAGCACTGAGCTTTTTTACAGCGCAACGTCTTATAAAAACCCTGTACTGCTTGTGACAAATTGAGTCTCTGGTTGCACTTTGCGAAGTGGCAACAGGGCTCCCAATATTGCAATATTGAAATAAAGACCTTACTCAGGTGAGAACTCTCTCTTGTGGCTTCCTTGATAGTTAAATTTCCACGACACACCGCCGTTGTTTTTCTCCATCGGAAGTTTGTCGTTAAGGAAAAACATCGCTGTCATTTTCTTGCCAGCCGGCGGCATTTCTTGTGCAGCGATGAGCCAGATTTGTATTTCGGATTTCGGAAGTTGTGTGAATTTCTTGAAGCTGAAAGTCAACTCGCTCCAGAAAAGAAATGTGCAGTCGCATGAAAGCCGTGCCTGCTTATTAAACCGCAGGACCTGAGCTTGCGTTCTGTTTCTCATCGCGTTCGCAAAGGCGATTCCTGCCTCTAACACTGCTATGTCTGCGATTCAAAGTGCCGTGTGGAGCAGCTTCGAAAGTCTCGTTCACGCTCCTCCGATGTTGCTTTCTCTCTGCCTAACGAAGTTCCATTTTGGTGTCGGAGCGGGGAGACCTAATCATTCCAGCTTTAAGCCACCCTTCAATCTTCTGAGGGGTGTCTGAGTGCTAGCATGTCATTTGCCTTTTTTTTTTTTGAAACGGAGAGCGACGTTGAAAAAGGTTACCTCCGCCGCCTCGCCCTCCGTGTTAAATGATCGCAAGACGGCGGCGGCGGCGCTCCCTGTAGTTGTGGCCGAGCGGTTAAGGCGATGGACTAGAAAGCCATTGGGCTCTCCCCGCGCCGGGTCGAATCCTGCCGACTACGGCGTCCTTCTCGTGTCGCCGTGCGCCTGCCCAGAAAAAGGCGGAGTGCCGTTTCTCTCTTCCTGCTTCTTGTACAAACGCTAAATCGCTTGGACCTGCTGCCTTGGAAGTCATGTCTTCAGCGTCCCCCAGCGACATTTCACACTTGGAAGCAGACAACCACGCTTTTGGCATTGGCATGCCTTGCGCCCTACTTCCAGCCTTTGAAGATCTAATTATTCAAACTGAAAGAACCGACTGAATAGGTGTTTGCAGTGCACCAGGAGGAGCAGTGACCATAGCAGTGGAGGGGTGAGGATGGCGCAGATGGAAACGTTTTCATGCGCTCCTCTGGGAGGAATGAAAATAAAAGGCGAAACCGGAAACAGTAGTAGCCGCAAGAGGAAGTGTCTTCAAGCGCCAAGCAAGCGCTCCTCGTTAGTATAGTGGTGCGTATTCCCGCCCGTCACGTGGGAGACCAGGGATGGATTGCTTGACGGCGAGCCGGGTTGCTTTTCTCCCATCAGATTCCAACCGCTAATGCTAACGCAGTTTGTGGGAGCTTACGTGCTTCTCCTTTTCCGTCATTTTCGGACGACTATTCCAAAGGGGTAACCTGATGGAATAGGGGCCTGAAGACACGAGGCATTCTTAAACCAGCACTGGGCTGCACGGCCTTCTGTTGCGATCAGATTATATTCGAGTGAAAAAGCCAGAGCAGCCGCTTCCATCCTATGGAGTACGAGCTAAATCAGGAGACGTATGGGACACGCGCGTGCCTATAGGTGCATGTCTCCTACGTCAGGCTGCTTCACCCATGTGCACCCGACTGGAGAGGGAATGGCGCAAGCTTTTTGTCAGGAGTGGGATTCGAACCCACGCCTCCAGGGGAGACTGCGACCTGAACGCAGCGCCTTAGACCGCTCGGCCATCCTGACACCAGCCCCCTCCCCCAAAGCGGTCTGATGAGCCACCGCGATCCCACTATGCTCTTCGAGTATCGCACTGTTATTAATACTACAGTGTGACTCCAGCATTAAAATGTTTGGAAAATGTGTCGGCCTTTATAATCCAGTGTAGAGCAGCGTGTGATGATTTGTGCTACAAAACACCAAGCGCTCAAAGTGACGTCTGCGTTTGTCACTGAAACTTTCAACTCTTTCATCACTTATGTAGGAAATACAAAGAGCAGTTAGGTGGAACGCGTAGGATGGCCGTCAGCAGAGTGGCGCAGCGGAAGCGTGCTGGGCCCATAACCCAGAGGTTGATGGATTGAAACCATCCTCTGCTACATGTGTCTTACGCATGGTTCATAAGCATTCCATCGGGTTAGCAAAGTGCATTAAAGTAGTGTGGATCTCCCTTTCCTTAAGTTCTGTTCTGAGTTTCTCTCTCGAAATCGAAGCAGTTATGTTTATATTGATTTCTCGCATTAATCATTATTAACCAGGAACAGCCAGCACAGTCGGTCGCATTAGTAATTATGTCACGTCTCTACTTAGCAGAGCATTCAAAGACCCACTGGAAGCAGGAAAGCACTAAGACACTGCAAAACTGAACTCGGGAAAATCATACTGGGAGCTCTGAGCGATGTCTGCATCCAAGCCATCCAATACGGACTCTGAGACCTTGGAATATCAACACTATGATGCGCTACCTTTTCCCTGGAGCAAAACGATGGAATTAGAAGAATGCTTACCGCAGGATACAACTGTGCCGTTGTTATTTGGAGCACGGTTTTCACTTGCATGAAAACTACAGCAGAACGTAGAAGGATGATCACAGAGGAGTCCACGCGGGCATGCTGAGGAGATTGTAGGTCGTACATTTCAATGATTACTGACATTTGCGCTGCTTGAGGTACAGTAATCAACAAAGAACAGGGTGTGCTACTCTCGAATCCGGTCACCACATGATGAAAAGCCAGGAAGTATACCTTGTCCAATTGATGTCAACAGGGACACGTTAACCCCTTGCTTCCCTGGCGCCCGGCTAGCTCAGTCGGTAGAGCATGAGACTCTTAATCTCAGGGTCGTGGGTTCGAGCCCCACGTTGGGCGGTGCCCGTCTCCTTATTAACAAAGTTTCGTGCTCATCCTTGACCCTCTTACACCTTGATGGTACCGAGCACTAAACTTTAATGCACAGGTGTGATGAAACTGAGATGAAAAGGGCTTATCTAGCTCTTTGCCCGAGAGATAAATCAAAGGTTCCGCAGACAATCCGTTGGCTCCGGTCACTCTGACGCAGATAGGAGCTGCAGCCATCATAACTTGTATGAAAACTGATAAGAGCTCCTGTCTATTTACAGTTTCATTTACTCTAGCCTTTCCTTAAACACTGCGTGTACGAAGGCTAAGAAATTGCAGAGCTATTCTAATACAATAACTATTTGGAATCTTTTCGCCATAACAGTTTCACTGTGATTTTGCAGGTAACACGTACGTACGTAACATTTTGAACCGCACTGGAAAAATATGGGAAAGAAATGGCGAAAAGCAACTCTTCAACACGTGGCAATATCTTCCTGAGCGGAGTCCTGTTCTCGAAGCTCGACACTCTGCAAGAGTCACTTCTCCCAACTTGCGCCCGCAGGTTTCCGTAGTGTGCCTGCAAAGAGCCATCCGTTTGAGACAGGCGCACGTTCCGATTTCATTGAACTAAGCTAGATGCACAATTTCGAATGCAGCCTTCATCACAAACGACAGTTCATTTCTCGAAAGCTTGTCATGTAAAAAAAGGAAACAAAGAACGAAAACATACAGCTGACAATCTTCTGAAGCTGCAGATTTAGCTTTTGAGAAATGGACATTTTATGTATGCAGATGCTTTTCAAGCGCTGGTTTTAGAACGTCGCTGTGCTTCCAGCATCATTCTCAGCCTTCTAAACTGCCTATCGAGGTGCCGATCACTTTGTAAAGCGCTTGAGAGGCCGGAGCTGCTCAAACTGCTCTTGCCGTTTCCTTCAATCAAAAGCACTATTTTTTTCGTTGTATGGAAAGCTTTTCAAGTCTTGCATCGACACGCACCTTTCCTGAAATGTCCAAAGGGTGAATGTTTCGCAAAGAAATCCAGTCTACCTTTAGGGGGCATGATGTTGAAATCGGAACAAGCCCTGGGTGGGCTTGAACCAGCAGCCGTTCAGTTAACAGCTGCACAGAAACGCCCCCCGCTTGCTTTGTATCATTCGCAAGTTTCTGGTTAAAGAGTAAAAAAGGCTGGAATTCTTTTCCAGAAGCAGCCGGCAGGATTTCTTCTGCACCCACCCAGAAAAGCCAAGAATTGTATTTCATCTGTCGCAAGCTGTATATTCCAGAAAGAGAATGAATACTTGCATTAAACTGAATCAAGCCGACAGACACGCACCTGAAGTGGAAATCTAATAAGTAAATTGATTTTTAAAATGTAGAGAGCTTTGAAAAAAATATATTGGTGCTTTTAGATAATATATTTCAAGGATGTAATTGCTGTGCTACAGTACGTGCAGAACTTTAGAATACAGTGCGTCAACAAAGTACACTGTTTGGGTAACTTTAGAAGACAATGTACCAAAACAATATATGCTGTCTGGGTCGTTAGAATTAGCCTAAAGTAACTGATAAGCTTTGAATAACAAATCTAGTGCTTCTTCTCTCGTTCTATGTTGTAATCTGTTTTGTCTTAGGGAAAGGGGAAGCTTTTGAAGGGACAAAGCACTGAGCTTTTTTACAGCGCAACGTCTTATAAAAACCCTGTACTGCTTGTAACAAATTGAGTCTCCGGTTGCACTTTGCGAAGTGGCAACAGGGCTCCCAATATTGCAATATTGAAATAAAGACCTTACTCAGGTGAGAACTCTCTCTTGTGGCTTCCTTGATAGTTAAATTTCCACGACACACCGCCGTTGTTTTTCTCCATCGGAAGTTTGTCGTTAAGGAAAAACATCGCTGTCATTTTCTTGCCAGCCGGCGGCATTTCTTGTGCAGCGATGAGCCAGATTTGTATTTCGGATTTCGGAAGTTGTGTGAATTTCTTGAAGCTGAAAGTCAACTCGCTCCAGAAAAGAAATGTGCAGTCGCATGAAAGCCGTGCCTGCTTATTAAACCGCAGGACCTGAGCTTGCGTTCTGTTTCTCATCGCGTTCGCAAAGGCGATTCCTGCCTCTAACACTGCTATGTCTGCGATTCAAAGTGCCGTGTGGAGCAGCTTCGAAAGTCTCGTTCACGCTCCTCCGATGTTGCTTTCTCTCTGCCTAACGAAGTTCCATTTTGGTGTCGGAGCGGGGAGACCTAATCATTCCAGCTTTAAGCCACCCTTCAATCTTCTGAGGGGTGTCTGAGTGCTAGCATGTCATTTGCCTTTTTTTTTTTTGAAACGGAGAGCGACGTTGAAAAAGGTTACCTCCGCCGCCTCGCCCTCCGTGTTAAATGATCGCAAGACGGCGGCGGCGGCGCTCCCTGTAGTTGTGGCCGAGCGGTTAAGGCGATGGACTAGAAAGCCATTGGGCTCTCCCCGCGCCGGGTCGAATCCTGCCGACTACGGCGTCCTTCTCGTGTCGCCGTGCGCCTGCCCAGAAAAAGGCGGAGTGCCGTTTCTCTCTTCCTGCTTCTTGTACAAACGCTAAATCGCTTGGACCTGCTGCCTTGGAAGTCATGTCTTCAGCGTCCCCCAGCGACATTTCACACTTGGAAGCAGACAACCACGCTTTTGGCATTGGCATGCCTTGCGCCCTACTTCCAGCCTTTGAAGATCTAATTATTCAAACTGAAAGAACCGACTGAATAGGTGTTTGCAGTGCACCAGGAGGAGCAGTGACCATAGCAGTGGAGGGGTGAGGATGGCGCAGATGGAAACGTTTTCATGCGCTCCTCTGGGAGGAATGAAAATAAAAGGCGAAACCGGAAACAGTAGTAGCCGCAAGAGGAAGTGTCTTCAAGCGCCAAGCAAGCGCTCCTCGTTAGTATAGTGGGGCGTATTCCCGCCCGTCACGTGGGAGACCAGGGATGGATTGCTTGACGGCGAGCCGGGTTGCTTTTCTCCCATCAGATTCCAACCGCTAATGCTAAGGCAGTTTGTGGGAGCTTACGTGCTTCTCCTTTTCCGTCATTTTCGGACGACTATTCCAAAGGGGTAACCTGATGGAATAGGGGCCTGAAGACACGAGGCATTCTTAAACCAGCACTGGGCTGCACGGCCTTCTGTTGCGATCAGATTATATTCGAGTGAAAAAGCCAGAGCAGCCGCTTCCATCCTATGGAGTACGAGCTAAATCAGGAGAGGTATGGGACACGCGCGTGCCTATAGGTGCACGTCTCCTACGTCAGGCTGCTTCACCCATGTGCACCCGACTGGAGAGGGAATGGCGCAAGCTTTTTGTCAGGAGTGGGATTCGAACCCACGCCTCCAGGGGAGATTGTGACCTGAACGCAGCGCCTTAGACCGCTCGGCCATCCTGACGCCAGCCCCCTCCCCCAAAGCGGTCTGATGAGCCACCGCGATCCCACTACGCTCTTCGAGTATCGCACTGTTATTAATACTACAGTGTGACTCCAGCATTAAAATGTTTGGAAAATGTGTCGGCCTTTATAATCCAGTGTAGAGCAGCGTGTGATGATTTGTGCTACAAAACACCAAGCGCTCAAAGTGACGTCTGCGTTTGTCACTGAAACTTTCAACTCTTTCATCACTTATGTAGGAAATACAAAGAGCAGTTAGGTGGAACGCGTAGGATGGCCGTCAGCAGAGTGGCGCAGCGGAAGCGTGCTGGGCCCATAACCCAGAGGTCGATGGATCGAAACCATCCTCTGCTACATGTGTCTTACGCATGGTTCATAAGCATTCCATCGGGTTAGCAAAGTGCATTAAAGTAGTGTGGATCTCCCTTTCCTTAAGTTCTGTTCTGAGTTTCTCTCTCGAAATCGAAGCAGTTATGTTTATATTGATTTCTCGCATTAATCATTATTAACCAGGAACAGCCAGCACAGTCGGTCGCATTAGTAATTATGTCACGTCTCTACTTAGCAGAGCATTCAAAGACCCACTGGAAGCAGGAAAGCACTAAGACACTGCAAAACTGAACTCGGGAAAATCATACTGGGAGCTCTGAGCGATGTCTGCATCCAAGCCATCCAATACGGACTCTGAGACCTTGGAATATCAACACTATGATGCGCTACCTTTTCCCTGGAGCAAAACGATGGAATTAGAAGAATGCTTACCGCAGGATACAACTGTGCCGTTGTTATTTGGAGCACGGTTTTCACTTGCATGAAAACTACAGCAGAACGTAGAAGGATGATCACAGAGGAGTCCACGCGGGCATGCTGAGGAGATTGTAGGTCGTACATTTCAATGATTACTGACATTTGCGCTGCTTGAGGTACAGTAATCAACAAAGAACAGGGTGTGCTACTCTCGAATCCGGTCACCACATGATGAAAAGCCAGGAAGTATACCTTGTCCAATTGATGTCAACAGGGACACGTTAACCCCTTGCTTCCCTGGCGCCCGGCTAGCTCAGTCGGTAGAGCATGAGACTCTTAATCTCAGGGTCGTGGGTTCGAGCCCCACGTTGGGCGGTGCCCGTCTCCTTATTAACAAAGTTTCGTGCTCATCCTTGACCCTCTTACACCTTGATGGTACCGAGCACTAAACTTTAATGCACAGGTGTGATGAAACTGAGATGAAAAGGGCTTATCTATCTCTTTGCCCGAGAGATAAATCAAAGGTTCCGCAGACAATCCGTTGGCTCCGGTCACTCTGACGCAGATAGGAGCTGCAGCCATCATAACTTGTATGAAAACTGATAAGAGCTCCTGTCTATTTACAGTTTCATTTACTCTAGCCTTTCCTTAAACACTGCGTGTACGAAGGCTAAGAAATTGCAGAGCTATTCTAATACAATAACTATTTGGAATCTTTTCGCCATAACAGTTTCACTGTGATTTTGCAGGTAACACGTACGTACGTAACATTTTGAACCGCACTGGAAAAATATGGGAAAGAAATGGCGAAAAGCAACTCTTCAACACGTGGCAATATCTTCCTGAGCGGAGTCCTGTTCTCGAAGCTCGACACTCTGCAAGAGTCACTTCTCCCAACTTGCGCCCGCAGGTTTCCGTAGTGTGCCTGCAAAGAGCCATCCGTTTGAGACAGGCGCACGTTCCGATTTCATTGAACTAAGCTAGATGCACAATTTCGAATGCAGCCTTCATCACAAACGACAGTTCATTTCTCGAAAGCTTGTCATGTAAAAAAAGGAAACAAAGAACGAAAACATACAGCTGACAATCTTCTGAAGCTGCAGATTTAGCTTTTGAGAAATGGACATTTTATGTATGCAGATGCTTTTCAAGCGCTGGTTTTAGAACGTCGCTGTGCTTCCAGCATCATTCTCAGCCTTCTAAACTGCCTATCGAGGTGCCGATCACTTTGTAAAGCGCTTGAGAGGCCGGAGCTGCTCAAACTGCTCTTGCCGTTTCCTTCAATCAAAAGCACTATTTTTTTCGTTGTATGGAAAGCTTTTCAAGTCTTGCATCGACACGCACCTTTCCTGAAATGTCCAAAGGGTGAATGTTTCGCAAAGAAATCCAGTCTACCTTTAGGGGGCATGATGTTGAAATCGGAACAAGCCCTGGGTGGGCTTGAACCAGCAGCCGTTCAGTTAACAGCTGCACAGAAACGCCCCCCGCTTGCTTTGTATCATTCGCAAGTTTCTGGTTAAAGAGTAAAAAAGGCTGGAATTCTTTTCCAGAAGCAGCCGGCAGGATTTCTTCTGCACCCACCCAGAAAAGCCAAGAATTGTATTTCATCTGTCGCAAGCTGTATATTCCAGAAAGAGAATGAATACTTGCATTAAACTGAATCAAGCCGACAGACACGCACCTGAAGTGGAAATCTAATAAGTAAATTGATTCTTAAAATGTAGAGAGCTTTGAAAAAAATATATTGGTGCTTTTAGATAATATATTTCAAGGATGTAATTGCTGTGCTACAGTACGTGCAGAATTTTAGAAAACAGTGCGTCAACAAAGTACACTGTTTGGGTAACTTTAGAAGACAATGTACCAAAACAATATATGCTGCCTGGGTCGTTAGAATTAGCCGAAAGTAACTGATAAGCTTTGAATAACAAATCTAGTGCTTCTTCTCTCGTTCTATGTTGTAATCTGTTTTGTCTTAGGGAAAGGGGAAGCTTTTGAAGGGACAAAGCACTGAGCTTTTTTACAGCGCAACGTCTTATAAAAACCCTGTACTGCTTGTAACAAATTGAGTCTCCGGTTGCACTTTGCGAAGTGGCAACAGGGCTCCCAATATTGCAATATTGAAATAAAGACCTTACTCAGGTGAGAACTCTCTCTTGTGGCTTCCTTGATAGTTAAATTTCCACGACAGAATTGGCACCCCAGATGGGACACTAACCTGAGCGCGGACGGCTGCTGAAACTCCATCCGGAGCCGGACAATTTTAGCAAATTGGACGAACCTCGGAGGATAAACTGTTTGTCCTTCCTGAGACGCGTCTGGAGAATTCACGGCTGTCTGACGTCAGTAAGTGATCCTTTTAACGAACTTTTGTTTTAAGACGATTTATAAGAATTTTTTCTGTGGTCTTATAGCAGAGAAAGAGCAGGCCGGTGAGGGTGTTCTCACGCGGGTTTGATGAGTCCGGGACTCATAAAGAACTTATCTTAACACAGACGTGTGGTTTTTGCTCTGCGGAGTAGTTAATGTGATAAGGTTCTAAAGTAAGGCACCGATCGGTAAAAATGGGAAATGAAAATTCGAAGACGGAAACAGGACCGAGCGGTCCAGCGAAGTACATGTACAGGGAATTTGGAGAAAGGGGAATAAAGTGTCTTCCATCGTGGAGTAAGTTAGGTTTTCCAGAAAATGGTAGTTTTAGTACCAGGCAGATACAACAACTAGAAGAACAGTTAAAGTTAAAGAAATGTAATGCATCTTGTTATGTATGTGCTTTAATGCCTCATTCTACAGCCTCACCCATTTCTCTCCTGGTTAGAATCACTGTTTGGGCCAGGGGGAATGTTTTTCTTTAAGTTACTAACACCGATTATAAGGGCTGTGATACTTGTCTTCCTGTTTTTATGTTGCTATATGACATGTATTATTCCAATGCTTTTCAAATATGGTAATGAATATGTTTGCGCATCAGTATGTTCTGATAAGAACGCAAGAATCCGAAGTATGGGAGCCTCCTGGGAGTCCATATGAAGAATCTAACTTTTAATCATTTTCAAGAATAAAAAGGAGGGAATTGAAGTGGAAATCTAATAAGTAAATTGATTCTTAAAATGTAGAGAGCTTTGAAAAAAATATATTGGTGCTTTTAGATAATATATTTCAAGGATGTAATTGCTGTGCTACAGTACGTGCAGAATTTTAGAAAACAGTGCGTCAACAAAGTACACTGTTTGGGTTACTTTAGAAGACAATGTACCAAAACAATATATGCTGTCTGGTTCGTTAGAATTAGCCGAAAGTAACTGATAAGCTTTGAATAACAAATCTAGTGCTTCTTCTCTCGCTCTATGATGTAATCTGTTTTGTCTTAGGGAAAGGGGAAGTTTTTGAAGGGACAAAGCACTGAGCTTTTTTACAGCGCAACGTCTTATAAAAACCCTGTACTGCTTGTGACAAATTGAGTCTCTGGTTGCACTTTGCGAAGTGGCAACAGGGCTCCCAATATTGCAATATTGAAATAAAGACCTTACTCAGGTGAGAACTCTCTCTTGTGGCTTCCTTGATAGTTAAATTTCCACGACACACCGCCGTTGTTTTTCTCCATCGGAAGTTTGTCGTTAAGGAAAAACATCGCTGTCATTTTCTTGCCAGCCGGCGGCATTTCTTGTGCAGCGATGAGCCAGATTTGTATTTCGGATTTCGGAAGTTGTGTGAATTTCTTGAAGCTGAAAGTCAACTCGCTCCAGAAAAGAAATGTGCAGTCGCATGAAAGCCGTGCCTGCTTATTAAACCGCAGGACCTGAGCTTGCGTTCTGTTTCTCATCGCGTTCGCAAAGGCGATTCCTGCCTCTAACACTGCTATGTCTGCGATTCAAAGTGCCGTGTGGAGCAGCTTCGAAAGTCTCGTTCACGCTCCTCCGATGTTGCTTTCTCTCTGCCTAACGAAGTTCCATTTTGGTGTCGGAGCGGGGAGACCTAATCATTCCAGCTTTAAGCCACCCTTCAATCTTCTGAGGGGTGTCTGAGTGCTAGCATGTCATTTGCCTTTTTTTTTTTTGAAACGGAGAGCGACGTTGAAAAAGGTTACCTCCGCCGCCTCGCCCTCCGTGTTAAATGATCGCAAGACGGCGGCGGCGGCGCTCCCTGTAGTTGTGGCCGAGCGGTTAAGGCGATGGACTAGAAAGCCATTGGGCTCTCCCCGCGCCGGGTCGAATCCTGCCGACTACGGCGTCCTTCTCGTGTCGCCGTGCGCCTGCCCAGAAAAAGGCGGAGTGCCGTTTCTCTCTTCCTGCTTCTTGTACAAACGCTAAATCGCTTGGACCTGCTGCCTTGGAAGTCATGTCTTCAGCGTCCCCCAGCGACATTTCACACTTGGAAGCAGACAACCACGCTTTTGGCATTGGCATGCCTTGCGCCCTACTTCCAGCCTTTGAAGATCTAATTATTCAAACTGAAAGAACCGACTGAATAGGTGTTTGCAGTGCACCAGGAGGAGCAGTGACCATAGCAGTGGAGGGGTGAGGATGGCGCAGATGGAAACGTTTTCATGCGCTCCTCTGGGAGGAATGAAAATAAAAGGCGAAACCGGAAACAGTAGTAGCCGCAAGAGGAAGTGTCTTCAAGCGCCAAGCAAGCGCTCCTCGTTAGTATAGTGGTGCGTATTCCCGCCCGTCACGTGGGAGACCAGGGATGGATTGCTTGACGGCGAGCCGGGTTGCTTTTCTCCCATCAGATTCCAACCGCTAATGCTAACGCAGTTTGTGGGAGCTTACGTGCTTCTCCTTTTCCGTCATTTTCGGACGACTATTCCAAAGGGGTAACCTGATGGAATAGGGGCCTGAAGACACGAGGCATTCTTAAACCAGCACTGGGCTGCACGGCCTTCTGTTGCGATCAGATTATATTCGAGTGAAAAAGCCAGAGCAGCCGCTTCCATCCTATGGAGTACGAGCTAAATCAGGAGAGGTATGGGACACGCGCGTGCCTATAGGTGCACGTCTCCTACGTCAGGCTGCTTCACCCATGTGCACCCGACTGGAGAGGGAATGGCGCAAGCTTTTTGTCAGGAGTGGGATTCGAACCCACGCCTCCAGGGGAGACTGTGACCTGAACGCAGCGCCTTAGACCGCTCGGCCATCCTGACGCCCGCCCCCTCCCCCAAAGCGGTCTGATGAGCCACCGCGATCCCACTACGCTCTTCGAGTATCGCACTGTTATTAATACTACAGTGTGACTCCAGCATTAAAATGTTTGGAAAATGTGTCGGCCTTTATAATCCAGTGTAGAGCAGCGTGTGATGATTTGTGCTACAAAACACCAAGCGCTCAAAGTGACGTCTGCGTTTGTCACTGAAACTTTCAACTCTTTCATCACTTATGTAGGAAATACAAAGAGCAGTTAGGTGGAACGCGTAGGATGGCCGTCAGCAGAGTGGCGCAGCGGAAGCGTGCTGGGCCCATAACCCAGAGGTCGATGGATCGAAACCATCCTCTGCTACATGTGTCTTACGCATGGTTCATAAGCATTCCATCGGGTTAGCAAAGTGCATTAAAGTAGTGTGGATCTCCCTTTCCTTAAGTTCTGTTCTGAGTTTCTCTCTCGAAATCGAAGCAGTTATGTTTATATTGATTTCTCGCATTAATCATTATTAACCAGGAACAGCCAGCACAGTCGGTCGCATTAGTAATTATGTCACGTCTCTACTTAGCAGAGCATTCAAAGACCCACTGGAAGCAGGAAAGCACTAAGACACTGCAAAACTGAACTCGGGAAAATCATACTGGGAGCTCTGAGCGATGTCTGCATCCAAGCCATCCAATACGGACTCTGAGACCTTGGAATATCAACACTATGATGCGCTACCTTTTCCCTGGAGCAAAACGATGGAATTAGAAGAATGCTTACCGCAGGATACAACTGTGCCGTTGTTATTTGGAGCACGGTTTTCACTTGCATGAAAACTACAGCAGAACGTAGAAGGATGATCACAGAGGAGTCCACGCGGGCATGCTGAGGAGATTGTAGGTCGTACATTTCAATGATTACTGACATTTGCGCTGCTTGAGGTACAGTAATCAACAAAGAACAGGGTGTGCTACTCTCGAATCCGGTCACCACATGATGAAAAGCCAGGAAGTATACCTTGTCCAATTGATGTCAACAGGGACACGTTAACCCCTTGCTTCCCTGGCGCCCGGCTAGCTCAGTCGGTAGAGCATGAGACTCTTAACCTCAGGGTCGTGGGTTCGAGCCCCACGTTGGGCGGTGCCCGTCTCCTTATTAACAAAGTTTCGTGCTCATCCTTGACCCTCTTACACCTTGATGGTACCGAGCACTAAACTTTAATGCACAGGTGTGATGAAACTGAGATGAAAAGGGCTTATCTATCTCTTTGCCCGAGAGATAAATCAAAGGTTCCGCAGACAATCCGTTGGCTCCGGTCACTCTGACGCAGATAGGAGCTGCAGCCATCATAACTTGTATGAAAACTGATAAGAGCTCCTGTCTATTTACAGTTTCATTTACTCTAGCCTTTCCTTAAACACTGCGTGTACGAAGGCTAAGAAATTGCAGAGCTATTCTAATACAATAACTATTTGGAATCTTTTCGCCATAACAGTTTCACTGCGATTTTGCAGGTAACACGTACGTACGTAACATTTTGAACCGCACTGGAAAAATATGGGAAAGAAATGGCGAAAAGCAACTCTTCAACACGTGGCAATATCTTCCTGAGCGGAGTCCTGTTCTCGAAGCTCGACACTCTGCAAGAGTCACTTCTCCCAACTTGCGCCCGCAGGTTTCCGTAGTGTGCCTGCAAAGAGCCATCCGTTTGAGACAGGCGCACGTTCCGATTTCATTGAACTAAGCTAGATGCACAATTTCGAATGCAGCCTTCATCACAAACGACAGTTCATTTCTCGAAAGCTTGTCATGTAAAAAAAGGAAACAAAGAACGAAAACATACAGCTGACAATCTTCTGAAGCTGCAGATTTAGCTTTTGAGAAATGGACATTTTATGTATGCAGATGCTTTTCAAGCGCTGGTTTTAGAACGTCGCTGTGCTTCCAGCATCATTCTCAGCCTTCTAAACTGCCTATCGAGGTGCCGATCACTTTGTAAAGCGCTTGAGAGGCCGGAGCTGCTCAAACTGCTCTTGCCGTTTCCTTCAATCAAAAGCACTATTTTTTTCGTTGTATGGAAAGCTTTTCAAGTCTTGCATCGACACGCACCTTTCCTGAAATGTCCAAAGGGTGAATGTTTCGCAAAGAAATCCAGTCTACCTTTAGGGGGCATGATGTTGAAATCGGAACAAGCCCTGGGTGGGCTTGAACCAGCAGCCGTTCAGTTAACAGCTGCACAGAAACGCCCCCCGCTTGCTTTGTATCATTCGCAAGTTTCTGGTTAAAGAGTAAAAAAGGCTGGAATTCTTTTCCAGAAGCAGCCGGCAGGATTTCTTCTGCACCCACCCAGAAAAGCCAAGAATTGTATTTCATCTGTCGCAAGCTGTATATTCCAGAAAGAGAATGAATACTTGCATTAAACTGAATCAAGCCGACAGACACGCACCTGAAGTGGAAATCTAATAAGTAAATTGATTCTTAAAATGTAGAGAGCTTTGAAAAAAATATATTGGTGCTTTTAGATAATATATTTCAAGGATGTAATTGCTGTGCTACAGTACGTGCAGAACTTTAGAATACAGTGCGTCAACAAAGTACACTGTTTGGGTAACTTTAGAAGACAATGTACCAAAACAATATATGCTGTCTGGGTCGTTAGAATTAGCCGAAAGTAACTGATAAGCTTTGAATAACAAATCTAGTGCTTCTTCTCTCGTTCTATGTTGTAATCTGTTTTGTCTTAGGGAAAGGGGAAGCTTTTGAAGGGACAAAGCACTGAGCTTTTTTACAGCGCAACGTCTTATAAAAACCCTGTACTGCTTGTAACAAATTGAGTCTCCGGTTGCACTTTGCGAAGTGGCAACAGGGCTCCCAATATTGCAATATTGAAATAAAGACCTTACTCAGGTGAGAACTCTCTCTTGTGGCTTCCTTGATAGTTAAATTTCCACGACAGAATTGGCACCCCAGATGGGACACTAACCTGAGCGCGGACGGCTGCTGAAACTCCATCCGGAGCCGGACAATTTTAGCAAATTGGACGAACCTCGGAGGATAAACTGTTTGTCCTTCCTGAGACGCGTCTGGAGAATTCACGGCTGTCTGACGTCAGTAAGTGATCCTTTTAACGAACTTTTGTTTTAAGACGATTTATAAGAATTTTTTCTGTGGTCTTATAGCAGAGAAAGAGCAGGCCGGTGAGGGTGTTCTCACGCGGGTTTGATGAGTCCGGGACTCATAAAGAACTTATCTTAACACAGACGTGTGGTTTTTGCTCTGCGGAGTAGTTAATGTGATAAGGTTCTAAAGTAAGGCACCGATCGGTAAAAATGGGAAATGAAAATTCGAAGACGGAAACAGGACCGAGCGGTCCAGCGAAGTACATGTACAGGGAATTTGGAGAAAGGGGAATAAAGTGTCTTCCATCGTGGAGTAAGTTAGGTTTTCCAGAAAATGGTAGTTTTAGTACCAGGCAGATACAACAACTAGAAGAACAGTTAAAGTTAAAGAAATGTAATGCATCTTGTTATGTATGTGCTTTAATGCCTCATTCTACAGCCTCACCCATTTCTCTCCTGGTTAGAATCACTGTTTGGGCCAGGGGGAATGTTTTTCTTTAAGTTACTAACACCGATTATAGGGGCTGTGATACTTGTCTTCCTGTTTTTATGTTGCTATATGACATGTATTATTCCAATGCTTTTCAAATATGGTAATGAATATGTTTGCGCATCAGTATGTTCTGATAAGAACGCAAGAATCCGAAGTATGGGAGCCTCCTGGGAGTCCATATGAAGAATCTAACTTTTAATCATTTTCAAGAATAAAAAGGAGGGAATTGAAGTGGAAATCTAATAAGTAAATTGATTCTTAAAATGTAGAGAGCTTTGAAAAAAATATATTGGTGCTTTTAGATAATATATTTCAAGGATGTAATTGCTGTGCTACAGTACGTGCAGAATTTTAGAAAACAGTGCGTCAACAAAGTACACTGTTTGGGTTACTTTAGAAGACAATGTACCAAAACAATATATGCTGTCTGGTTCGTTAGAATTAGCCGAAAGTAACTGATAAGCTTTGAATAACAAATCTAGTGCTTCTTCTCTCGCTCTATGATGTAATCTGTTTTGTCTTAGGGAAAGGGGAAGTTTTTGAAGGGACAAAGCACTGAGCTTTTTTACAGCGCAACGTCTTATAAAAACCCTGTACTGCTTGTGACAAATTGAGTCTCTGGTTGCACTTTGCGAAGTGGCAACAGGGCTCCCAATATTGCAATATTGAAATAAAGACCTTACTCAGGTGAGAACTCTCTCTTGTGGCTTCCTTGATAGTTAAATTTCCACGACACACCGCCGTTGTTTTTCTCCATGGGAAGTTTGTCGTTAAGGAAAAACATCGCTGTCATTTTCTTGCCAGCCGGCGGCATTTCTTGTGCAGCGATGAGCCAGATTTGTATTTCGGATTTCGGAAGTTGTGTGAATTTCTTGAAGCTGAAAGTCAACTCGCTCCAGAAAAGAAATGTGCAGTCGCATGAAAGCCGTGCCTGCTTATTAAACCGCAGGACCTGAGCTTGCGTTCTGTTTCTCATCGCGTTCGCAAAGGCGATTCCTGCCTCTAACACTGCTATGTCTGCGATTCAAAGTGCCGTGTGGAGCAGCTTCGAAAGTCTCGTTCACGCTCCTCCGATGTTGCTTTCTCTCTGCCTAACGAAGTTCCATTTTGGTGTCGGAGCGGGGAGACCTAATCATTCCAGCTTTAAGCCACCCTTCAATCTTCTGAGGGGTGTCTGAGTGCTAGCATGTCATTTGCCTTTTTTTTTTTTGAAACGGAGAGCGACGTTGAAAAAGGTTACCTCCGCCGCCTCGCCCTCCGTGTTAAATGATCGCAAGACGGCGGCGGCGGCGCTCCCTGTAGTTGTGGCCGAGCGGTTAAGGCGATGGACTAGAAAGCCATTGGGCTCTCCCCGCGCCGGGTCGAATCCTGCCGACTACGGCGTCCTTCTCGTGTCGCCGTGCGCCTGCCCAGAAAAAGGCGGAGTGCCGTTTCTCTCTTCCTGCTTCTTGTACAAACGCTAAATCGCTTGGACCTGCTGCCTTGGAAGTCATGTCTTCAGCGTCCCCCAGCGACATTTCACACTTGGAAGCAGACAACCACGCTTTTGGCATTGGCATGCCTTGCGCCCTACTTCCAGCCTTTGAAGATCTAATTATTCAAACTGAAAGAACCGACTGAATAGGTGTTTACAGTGCACCAGGAGGAGCAGTGACCATAGCAGTGGAGGGGTGAGGATGGCGCAGATGGAAACGTTTTCATGCGCTCCTCTGGGAGGAATGAAAATAAAAGGCGAAACCGGAAACAGTAGTAGCCGCAAGAGGAAGTGTCTTCAAGCGCCAAGCAAGCGCTCCTCGTTAGTATAGTGGTGCGTATTCCCGCCCGTCACGTGGGAGACCAGGGATGGATTGCTTGACGGCGAGCCGGGTTGCTTTTCTCCCATCAGATTCCAACCGCTAATGCTAACGCAGTTTGTGGGAGCTTACGTGCTTCTCCTTTTCCGTCATTTTCGGACGACTATTCCAAAGGGGTAACCTGATGGAATAGGGGCCTGAAGACACGAGGCATTCTTAAACCAGCACTGGGCTGCACGGCCTTCTGTTGCGATCAGATTATATTCGAGTGAAAAAGCCAGAGCAGCCGCTTCCATCCTATGGAGTACGAGCTAAATCAGGAGAGGTATGGGACACGCGCGTGCCTATAGGTGCACGTCTCCTACGTCAGGCTGCTTCACCCATGTGCACCCGACTGGAGAGGGAATGGCGCAAGCTTTTTGTCAGGAGTGGGATTCGAACCCACGCCTCCAGGGGAGACTGTGACCTGAACGCAGCGCCTTAGACCGCTCGGCCATCCTGACGCCAGCCCCCTCCCCCAAAGCGGTCTGATGAGCCACCGCGATCCCACTACGCTCTTCGAGTATCGCACTGTTATTAATACTACAGTGTGACTCCAGCATTAAAATGTTTGGAAAATGTGTCGGCCTTTATAATCCAGTGTAGAGCAGCGTGTGATGATTTGTGCTACAAAACACCAAGCGCTCAAAGTGACGTCTGCGTTTGTCACTGAAACTTTCAACTCTTTCATCACTTATGTAGGAAATACAAAGAGCAGTTAGGTGGAACGCATAGGATGGCCGTCAGCAGAGTGGCGCAGCGGAAGCGTGCTGGGCCCATAACCCAGAGGTCGATGGATCGAAACCATCCTCTGCTACATGTGTCTTACGCATGGTTCATAAGCATTCCATCGGGTTAGCAAAGTGCATTAAAGTAGTGTGGATCTCCCTTTCCTTAAGTTCTGTTCTGAGTTTCTCTCTCGAAATCGAAGCAGTTATGTTTATATTGATTTCTCGCATTAATCATTATTAACCAGGAACAGCCAGCACAGTCGGTCGCATTAGTAATTATGTCACGTCTCTACTTAGCAGAGCATTCAAAGACCCACTGGAAGCAGGAAAGCACTAAGACACTGCAAAACTGAACTCGGGAAAATCATACTGGGAGCTCTGAGCGATGTCTGCATCCAAGCCATCCAATACGGACTCTGAGACCTTGGAATATCAACACTATGATGCGCTACCTTTTCCCTGGAGCAAAACGATGGAATTAGAAGAATGCTTACCGCAGGATACAACTGTGCCGTTGTTATTTGGAGCACGGTTTTCACTTGCATGAAAACTACAGCAGAACGTAGAAGGATGATCACAGAGGAGTCCACGCGGGCATGCTGAGGAGATTGTAGGTCGTACATTTCAATGATTACTGACATTTGCGCTGCTTGAGGTACAGTAATCAACAAAGAACAGGGTGTGCTACTCTCGAATCCGGTCACCACATGATGAAAAGCCAGGAAGTATACCTTGTCCAATTGACGTCAACAGGGACACGTTAACCCCTTGCTTCCCTGGCGCCCGGCTAGCTCAGTCGGTAGAGCATGAGACTCTTAATCTCAGGGTCGTGGGTTCGAGCCCCACGTTGGGCGGTGCCCGTCTCCTTATTAACAAAGTTTCGTGCTCATCCTTGACCCTCTTACACCTTGATGGTACCGAGCACTAAACTTTAATGCACAGGTGTGATGAAACTGAGATGAAAAGGGCTTATCTATCTCTTTGCCCGAGAGATAAATCAAAGGTTCCGCAGACAATCCGTTGGCTCCGGTCACTCTGACGCAGATAGGAGCTGCAGCCATCATAACTTGTATGAAAACTGATAAGAGCTCCTGTCTATTTACAGTTTCATTTACTCTAGCCTTTCCTTAAACACTGCGTGTACGAAGGCTAAGAAATTGCAGAGCTATTCTAATACAATAACTATTTGGAATCTTTTCGCCATAACAGTTTCACTGCGATTTTGCAGGTAACACGTACGTACGTAACATTTTGAACCGCACTGGAAAAATATGGGAAAGAAATGGCGAAAAGCAACTCTTCAACACGTGGCAATATCTTCCTGAGCGGAGTCCTGTTCTCGAAGCTCGACACTCTGCAAGAGTCACTTCTCCCAACTTGCGCCCGCAGGTTTCCGTAGTGTGCCTGCAAAGAGCCATCCGTTTGAGACAGGCGCACGTTCCGATTTCATTGAACTAAGCTAGATGCACAATTTCGAATGCAGCCTTCATCACAAACGACAGTTCATTTCTCGAAAGCTTGTCATGTAAAAAAAGGAAACAAAGAACGAAAACATACAGCTGACAATCTTCTGAAGCTGCAGATTTAGCTTTTGAGAAATGGACATTTTATGTATGCAGATGCTTTTCAAGCGCTGGTTTTAGAACGTCGCTGTGCTTCCAGCATCATTCTCAGCCTTCTAAACTGCCTATCGAGGTGCCGATCACTTTGTAAAGCGCTTGAGAGGCCGGAGCTGCTCAAACTGCTCTTGCCGTTTCCTTCAATCAAAAGCACTATTTTTTTCGTTGTATGGAAAGCTTTTCAAGTCTTGCATCGACACGCACCTTTCCTGAAATGTCCAAAGGGTGAATGTTTCGCAAAGAAATCCAGTCTACCTTTAGGGGGCATGATGTTGAAATCGGAACAAGCCCTGGGTGGGCTTGAACCAGCAGCCGTTCAGTTAACAGCTGCACAGAAACGCCCCCCGCTTGCTTTGTATCATTCGCAAGTTTCTGGTTAAAGAGTAAAAAAGGCTGGAATTCTTTTCCAGAAGCAGCCGGCAGGATTTCTTCTGCACCCACCCAGAAAAGCCAAGAATTGTATTTCATCTGTCGCAAGCTGTATATTCCAGAAAGAGAATGAATACTTGCATTAAACTGAATCAAGCCGACAGACACGCACCTGAAGTGGAAATCTAATAAGTAAATTGATTCTTAAAATGTAGAGAGCTTTGAAAAAAATATATTGGTGCTTTTAGATAATATATTTCAAGGATGTAATTGCTGTGCTACAGTACGTGCAGAACTTTAGAATACAGTGCGTCAACAAAGTACACTGTTTGGGTAACTTTAGAAGACAATGTACCAAAACAATATATGCTGTCTGGGTCGTTAGAATTAGCCGAAAGTAACTGATAAGCTTTGAATAACAAATCTAGTGCTTCTTCTCTCGTTCTATGTTGTAATCTGTTTTGTCTTAGGGAAAGGGGAAGCTTTTGAAGGGACAAAGCACTGAGCTTTTTTACAGCGCAACGTCTTATAAAAACCCTGTACTGCTTGTAACAAATTGAGTCTCCGGTTGCACTTTGCGAAGTGGCAACAGGGCTCCCAATATTGCAATATTGAAATAAAGACCTTACTCAGGTGAGAACTCTCTCTTGTGGCTTCCTTGATAGTTAAATTTCCACGACAGAATTGGCACCCCAGATGGGACACTAACCTGAGCGCGGACGGCTGCTGAAACTCCATCCGGAGCCGGACAATTTTAGCAAATTGGACGAACCTCGGAGGATAAACTGTTTGTCCTTCCTGAGACGCGTCTGGAGAATTCACGGCTGTCTGACGTCAGTAAGTGATCCTTTTAACGAACTTTTGTTTTAAGACGATTTATAAGAATTTTTTCTGTGGTCTTATAGCAGAGAAAGAGCAGGCCGGTGAGGGTGTTCTCACGCGGGTTTGATGAGTCCGGGACTCATAAAGAACTTATCTTAACACAGACGTGTGGTTTTTGCTCTGCGGAGTAGTTAATGTGATAAGGTTCTAAAGTAAGGCACCGATCGGTAAAAATGGGAAATGAAAATTCGAAGACGGAAACAGGACCGAGCGGTCCAGCGAAGTACATGTACAGGGAATTTGGAGAAAGGGGAATAAAGTGTCTTCCATCGTGGAGTAAGTTAGGTTTTCCAGAAAATGGTAGTTTTAGTACCAGGCAGATACAACAACTAGAAGAACAGTTAAAGTTAAAGAAATGTAATGCATCTTGTTATGTATGTGCTTTAATGCCTCATTCTACAGCCTCACCCATTTCTCTCCTGGTTAGAATCACTGTTTGGGCCAGGGGGAATGTTTTTCTTTAAGTTACTAACACCGATTATAGGGGCTGTGATACTTGTCTTCCTGTTTTCATGTTGCTATATGACATGTATTATTCCAATGCTTTTCAAATATGGTAATGAATATGTTTGCGCATCAGTATGTTCTGATAAGAACGCAAGAATCCGAAGTATGGGAGCCTCCTGGGAGTCCATATGAAGAATCTAACTTTTAATCATTTTCAAGAATAAAAAGGAGGGAATTGAAGTGGAAATCTAATAAGTAAATTGATTCTTAAAATGTAGAGAGCTTTGAAAAAAATATATTGGTGCTTTTAGATAATATATTTCAAGGATGTAATTGCTGTGCTACAGTACGTGCAGAATTTTAGAAAACAGTGCGTCAACAAAGTACACTGTTTGGGTTACTTTAGAAGACAATGTACCAAAACAATATATGCTGTCTGGTTCGTTAGAATTAGCCGAAAGTAACTGATAAGCTTTGAATAACAAATCTAGTGCTTCTTCTCTCGCTCTATGATGTAATCTGTTTTGTCTTAGGGAAAGGGGAAGTTTTTGAAGGGACAAAGCACTGAGCTTTTTTACAGCGCAACGTCTTATAAAAACCCTGTACTGCTTGTGACAAATTGAGTCTCTGGTTGCACTTTGCGAAGTGGCAACAGGGCTCCCAATATTGCAATATTGAAATAAAGACCTTACTCAGGTGAGAACTCTCTCTTGTGGCTTCCTTGATAGTTAAATTTCCACGACACACCGCCGTTGTTTTTCTCCATCGGAAGTTTGTCGTTAAGGAAAAACATCGCTGTCATTTTCTTGCCAGCCGGCGGCATTTCTTGTGCAGCGATGAGCCAGATTTGTATTTCGGATTTCGGAAGTTGTGTGAATTTCTTGAAGCTGAAAGTCAACTCGCTCCAGAAAAGAAATGTGCAGTCGCATGAAAGCCGTGCCTGCTTATTAAACCGCAGGACCTGAGCTTGCGTTCTGTTTCTCATCGCGTTCGCAAAGGCGATTCCTGCCTCTAACACTGCTATGTCTGCGATTCAAAGTGCCGTGTGGAGCAGCTTCGAAAGTCTCGTTCACGCTCCTCCGATGTTGCTTTCTCTCTGCCTAACGAAGTTCCATTTTGGTGTCGGAGCGGGGAGACCTAATCATTCCAGCTTTAAGCCACCCTTCAATCTTCTGAGGGGTGTCTGAGTGCTAGCATGTCATTTGCCTTTTTTTTTTTTGAAACGGAGAGCGACGTTGAAAAAGGTTACCTCCGCCGCCTCGCCCTCCGTGTTAAATGATCGCAAGACGGCGGCGGCGGCGCTCCCTGTAGTTGTGGCCGAGCGGTTAAGGCGATGGACTAGAAAGCCATTGGGCTCTCCCCGCGCCGGGTCGAATCCTGCCGACTACGGCGTCCTTCTCGTGTCGCCGTGCGCCTGCCCAGAAAAAGGCGGAGTGCCGTTTCTCTCTTCCTGCTTCTTGTACAAACGCTAAATCGCTTGGACCTGCTGCCTTGGAAGTCATGTCTTCAGCGTCCCCCAGCGACATTTCACACTTGGAAGCAGACAACCACGCTTTTGGCATTGGCATGCCTTGCGCCCTACTTCCAGCCTTTGAAGATCTAATTATTCAAACTGAAAGAACCGACTGAATAGGTGTTTGCAGTGCACCAGGAGGAGCAGTGACCATAGCAGTGGAGGGGTGAGGATGGCGCAGATGGAAACGTTTTCATGCGCTCCTCTGGGAGGAATGAAAATAAAAGGCGAAACCGGAAACAGTAGTAGCCGCAAGAGGAAGTGTCTTCAAGCGCCAAGCAAGCGCTCCTCGTTAGTATAGTGGGGCGTATTCCCGCCCGTCACGTGGGAGACCAGGGATGGATTGCTTGACGGCGAGCCGGGTTGCTTTTCTCCCATCAGATTCCAACCGCTAATGCTAAGGCAGTTTGTGGGAGCTTACGTGCTTCTCCTTTTCCGTCATTTTCGGACGACTATTCCAAAGGGGTAACCTGATGGAATAGGGGCCTGAAGACACGAGGCATTCTTAAACCAGCACTGGGCTGCACGGCCTTCTGTTGCGATCAGATTATATTCGAGTGAAAAAGCCAGAGCAGCCGCTTCCATCCTATGGAGTACGAGCTAAATCAGGAGAGGTATGGGACACGCGCGTGCCTATAGGTGCACGTCTCCTACGTCAGGCTGCTTCACCCATGTGCACCCGACTGGAGAGGGAATGGCGCAAGCTTTTTGTCAGGAGTGGGATTCGAACCCACGCCTCCAGGGGAGATTGTGACCTGAACGCAGCGCCTTAGACCGCTCGGCCATCCTGACGCCAGCCCCCTCCCCCAAAGCGGTCTGATGAGCCACCGCGATCCCACTACGCTCTTCGAGTATCGCACTGTTATTAATACTACAGTGTGACTCCAGCATTAAAATGTTTGGAAAATGTGTCGGCCTTTATAATCCAGTGTAGAGCAGCGTGTGATGATTTGTGCTACAAAACACCAAGCGCTCAAAGTGACGTCTGCGTTTGTCACTGAAACTTTCAACTCTTTCATCACTTATGTAGGAAATACAAAGAGCAGTTAGGTGGAACGCGTAGGATGGCCGTCAGCAGAGTGGCGCAGCGGAAGCGTGCTGGGCCCATAACCCAGAGGTCGATGGATCGAAACCATCCTCTGCTACATGTGTCTTACGCATGGTTCATAAGCATTCCATCGGGTTAGCAAAGTGCATTAAAGTAGTGTGGATCTCCCTTTCCTTAAGTTCTGTTCTGAGTTTCTCTCTCGAAATCGAAGCAGTTATGTTTATATTGATTTCTCGCATTAATCATTATTAACCAGGAACAGCCAGCACAGTCGGTCGCATTAGTAATTATGTCACGTCTCTACTTAGCAGAGCATTCAAAGACCCACTGGAAGCAGGAAAGCACTAAGACACTGCAAAACTGAACTCGGGAAAATCATACTGGGAGCTCTGAGCGATGTCTGCATCCAAGCCATCCAATACGGACTCTGAGACCTTGGAATATCAACACTATGATGCGCTACCTTTTCCCTGGAGCAAAACGATGGAATTAGAAGAATGCTTACCGCAGGATACAACTGTGCCGTTGTTATTTGGAGCACGGTTTTCACTTGCATGAAAACTACAGCAGAACGTAGAAGGATGATCACAGAGGAGTCCACGCGGGCATGCTGAGGAGATTGTAGGTCGTACATTTCAATGATTACTGACATTTGCGCTGCTTGAGGTACAGTAATCAACAAAGAACAGGGTGTGCTACTCTCGAATCCGGTCACCACATGATGAAAAGCCAGGAAGTATACCTTGTCCAATTGATGTCAACAGGGACACGTTAACCCCTTGCTTCCCTGGCGCCCGGCTAGCTCAGTCGGTAGAGCATGAGACTCTTAATCTCAGGGTCGTGGGTTCGAGCCCCACGTTGGGCGGTGCCCGTCTCCTTATTAACAAAGTTTCGTGCTCATCCTTGACCCTCTTACACCTTGATGGTACCGAGCACTAAACTTTAATGCACAGGTGTGATGAAACTGAGATGAAAAGGGCTTATCTATCTCTTTGCCCGAGAGATAAATCAAAGGTTCCGCAGACAATCCGTTGGCTCCGGTCACTCTGACGCAGATAGGAGCTGCAGCCATCATAACTTGTATGAAAACTGATAAGAGCTCCTGTCTATTTACAGTTTCATTTACTCTAGCCTTTCCTTAAACACTGCGTGTACGAAGGCTAAGAAATTGCAGAGCTATTCTAATACAATAACTATTTGGAATCTTTTCGCCATAACAGTTTCACTGTGATTTTGCAGGTAACACGTACGTACGTAACATTTTGAACCGCACTGGAAAAATATGGGAAAGAAATGGCGAAAAGCAACTCTTCAACACGTGGCAATATCTTCCTGAGCGGAGTCCTGTTCTCGAAGCTCGACACTCTGCAAGAGTCACTTCTCCCAACTTGCGCCCGCAGGTTTCCGTAGTGTGCCTGCAAAGAGCCATCCGTTTGAGACAGGCGCACGTTCCGATTTCATTGAACTAAGCTAGATGCACAATTTCGAATGCAGCCTTCATCACAAACGACAGTTCATTTCTCGAAAGCTTGTCATGTAAAAAAAGGAAACAAAGAACGAAAACATACAGCTGACAATCTTCTGAAGCTGCAGATTTAGCTTTTGAGAAATGGACATTTTATGTATGCAGATGCTTTTCAAGCGCTGGTTTTAGAACGTCGCTGTGCTTCCAGCATCATTCTCAGCCTTCTAAACTGCCTATCGAGGTGCCGATCACTTTGTAAAGCGCTTGAGAGGCCGGAGCTGCTCAAACTGCTCTTGCCGTTTCCTTCAATCAAAAGCACTATTTTTTTCGTTGTATGGAAAGCTTTTCAAGTCTTGCATCGACACGCACCTTTCCTGAAATGTCCAAAGGGTGAATGTTTCGCAAAGAAATCCAGTCTACCTTTAGGGGGCATGATGTTGAAATCGGAACAAGCCCTGGGTGGGCTTGAACCAGCAGCCGTTCAGTTAACAGCTGCACAGAAACGCCCCCCGCTTGCTTTGTATCATTCGCAAGTTTCTGGTTAAAGAGTAAAAAAGGCTGGAATTCTTTTCCAGAAGCAGCCGGCAGGATTTCTTCTGCACCCACCCAGAAAAGCCAAGAATTGTATTTCATCTGTCGCAAGCTGTATATTCCAGAAAGAGAATGAATACTTGCATTAAACTGAATCAAGCCGACAGACACGCACCTGAAGTGGAAATCTAATAAGTAAATTGATTCTTAAAATGTAGAGAGCTTTGAAAAAAATATATTGGTGCTTTTAGATAATATATTTCAAGGATGTAATTGCTGTGCTACAGTACGTGCAGAACTTTAGAATACAGTGCGTCAACAAAGTACACTGTTTGGGTAACTTTAGAAGACAATGTACCAAAACAATATATGCTGTCTGGGTCGTTAGAATTAGCCGAAAGTAACTGATAAACTTTGAATAACAAATCTAGTGCTTCTTCTCTCGTTCTATGTTGTAATCTGTTTTGTCTTAGGGAAAGGGGAAGCTTTTGAAGGGACAAAGCACTGAGCTTTTTTACAGCGCAACGTCTTATAAAAACCCTGTACTGCTTGTAACAAATTGAGTCTCCGGTTGCACTTTGCGAAGTGGCAACAGGGCTCCCAATATTGCAATATTGAAATAAAGACCTTACTCAGGTGAGAACTCTCTCTTGTGGCTTCCTTGATAGTTAAATTTCCACGACACACCGCCGTTGTTTTTCTCCATCGGAAGTTTGTCGTTAAGGAAAAACATCGCTGTCATTTTCTTGCCAGCCGGCGGCATTTCTTGTGCAGCGATGAGCCAGATTTGTATTTCGGATTTCGGAAGTTGTGTGAATTTCTTGAAGCTGAAAGTCAACTCGCTCCAGAAAAGAAATGTGCAGTCGCATGAAAGCCGTGCCTGCTTATTAAACCGCAGGACCTGAGCTTGCGTTCTGTTTCTCATCGCGTTCGCAAAGGCGATTCCTGCCTCTAACACTGCTATGTCTGCGATTCAAAGTGCCGTGTGGAGCAGCTTCGAAAGTCTCGTTCACGCTCCTCCGATGTTGCTTTCTCTCTGCCTAACGAAGTTCCATTTTGGTGTCGGAGCGGGGAGACCTAATCATTCCAGCTTTAAGCCACCCTTCAATCTTCTGAGGGGTGTCTGAGTGCTAGCATGTCATTTGCCTTTTTTTTTTTTGAAACGGAGAGCGACGTTGAAAAAGGTTACCTCCGCCGCCTCGCCCTCCGTGTTAAATGATCGCAAGACGGCGGCGGCGGCGCTCCCTGTAGTTGTGGCCGAGCGGTTAAGGCGATGGACTAGAAAGCCATTGGGCTCTCCCCGCGCCGGGTCGAATCCTGCCGACTACGGCGTCCTTCTCGTGTCGCCGTGCGCCTGCCCAGAAAAAGGCGGAGTGCCGTTTCTCTCTTCCTGCTTCTTGTACAAACGCTAAATCGCTTGGACCTGCTGCCTTGGAAGTCATGTCTTCAGCGTCCCCCAGCGACATTTCACACTTGGAAGCAGACAACCACGCTTTTGGCATTGGCATGCCTTGCGCCCTACTTCCAGCCTTTGAAGATCTAATTATTCAAACTGAAAGAACCGACTGAATAGGTGTTTGCAGTGCACCAGGAGGAGCAGTGACCATAGCAGTGGAGGGGTGAGGATGGCGCAGATGGAAACGTTTTCATGCGCTCCTCTGGGAGGAATGAAAATAAAAGGCGAAACCGGAAACAGTAGTAGCCGCAAGAGGAAGTGTCTTCAAGCGCCAAGCAAGCGCTCCTCGTTAGTATAGTGGTGCGTATTCCCGCCCGTCACGTGGGAGACCAGGGATGGATTGCTTGACGGCGAGCCGGGTTGCTTTTCTCCCATCAGATTCCAACCGCTAATGCTAACGCAGTTTGTGGGAGCTTACGTGCTTCTCCTTTTCCGTCATTTTCGGACGACTATTCCAAAGGGGTAACCTGATGGAATAGGGGCCTGAAGACACGAGGCATTCTTAAACCAGCACTGGGCTGCACGGCCTTCTGTTGCGATCAGATTATATTCGAGTGAAAAAGCCAGAGCAGCCGCTTCCATCCTATGGAGTACGAGCTAAATCAGGAGAGGTATGGGACACGCGCGTGCCTATAGGTGCACGTCTCCTACGTCAGGCTGCTTCACCCATGTGCACCCGACTGGAGAGGGAATGGCGCAAGCTTTTTGTCAGGAGTGGGATTCGAACCCACGCCTCCAGGGGAGACTGTGACCTGAACGCAGCGCCTTAGACCGCTCGGCCATCCTGACGCCCGCCCCCTCCCCCAAAGCGGTCTGATGAGCCACCGCGATCCCACTACGCTCTTCGAGTATCGCACTGTTATTAATACTACAGTGTGACTCCAGCATTAAAATGTTTGGAAAATGTGTCGGCCTTTATAATCCAGTGTAGAGCAGCGTGTGATGATTTGTGCTACAAAACACCAAGCGCTCAAAGTGACGTCTGCGTTTGTCACTGAAACTTTCAACTCTTTCATCACTTATGTAGGAAATACAAAGAGCAGTTAGGTGGAACGCGTAGGATGGCCGTCAGCAGAGTGGCGCAGCGGAAGCGTGCTGGGCCCATAACCCAGAGGTCGATGGATCGAAACCATCCTCTGCTACATGTGTCTTACGCATGGTTCATAAGCATTCCATCGGGTTAGCAAAGTGCATTAAAGTAGTGTGGATCTCCCTTTCCTTAAGTTCTGTTCTGAGTTTCTCTCTCGAAATCGGAGCAGTTATGTTTATATTGATTTCTCGCATTAATCATTATTAACCAGGAACAGCCAGCACAGTCGGTCGCATTAGTAATTATGTCACGTCTCTACTTAGCAGAGCATTCAAAGACCCACTGGAAGCAGGAAAGCACTAAGACACTGCAAAACTGAACTCGGGAAAATCATACTGGGAGCTCTGAGCGATGTCTGCATCCAAGCCATCCAATACGGACTCTGAGACCTTGGAATATCAACACTATGATGCGCTACCTTTTCCCTGGAGCAAAACGATGGAATTAGAAGAATGCTTACCGCAGGATACAACTGTGCCGTTGTTATTTGGAGCACGGTTTTCACTTGCATGAAAACTACAGCAGAACGTAGAAGGATGATCACAGAGGAGTCCACGCGGGCATGCTGAGGAGATTGTAGGTCGTACATTTCAATGATTACTGACATTTGCGCTGCTTGAGGTACAGTAATCAACAAAGAACAGGGTGTGCTACTCTCGAATCCGGTCACCACATGATGAAAAGCCAGGAAGTATACCTTGTCCAATTGATGTCAACAGGGACACGTTAACCCCTTGCTTCCCTGGCGCCCGGCTAGCTCAGTCGGTAGAGCATGAGACTCTTAACCTCAGGGTCGTGGGTTCGAGCCCCACGTTGGGCGGTGCCCGTCTCCTTATTAACAAAGTTTCGTGCTCATCCTTGACCCTCTTACACCTTGATGGTACCGAGCACTAAACTTTAATGCACAGGTGTGATGAAACTGAGATGAAAAGGGCTTATCTATCTCTTTGCCCGAGAGATAAATCAAAGGTTCCGCAGACAATCCGTTGGCTCCGGTCACTCTGACGCAGATAGGAGCTGCAGCCATCATAACTTGTATGAAAACTGATAAGAGCTCCTGTCTATTTACAGTTTCATTTACTCTAGCCTTTCCTTAAACACTGCGTGTACGAAGGCTAAGAAATTGCAGAGCTATTCTAATACAATAACTATTTGGAATCTTTTCGCCATAACAGTTTCACTGTGATTTTGCAGGTAACACGTACGTACGTAACATTTTGAACCGCACTGGAAAAATATGGGAAAGAAATGGCGAAAAGCAACTCTTCAACACGTGGCAATATCTTCCTGAGCGGAGTCCTGTTCTCGAAGCTCGACACTCTGCAAGAGTCACTTCTCCCAACTTGCGCCCGCAGGTTTCCGTAGTGTGCCTGCAAAGAGCCATCCGTTTGAGACAGGCGCACGTTCCGATTTCATTGAACTAAGCTAGATGCACAATTTCGAATGCAGCCTTCATCACAAACGACAGTTCATTTCTCGAAAGCTTGTCATGTAAAAAAAGGAAACAAAGAACGAAAACATACAGCTGACAATCTTCTGAAGCTGCAGATTTAGCTTTTGAGAAATGGACATTTTATGTATGCAGATGCTTTTCAAGCGCTGGTTTTAGAACGTCGCTGTGCTTCCAGCATCATTCTCAGCCTTCTAAACTGCCTATTGAGGTGCCGATCACTTTGTAAAGCGCTTGAGAGGCCGGAGCTGCTCAAACTGCTCTTGCCGTTTCCTTCAATCAAAAGCACTATTTTTTTCGTTGTATGGAAAGCTTTTCAAGTCTTGCATCGACACGCACCTTTCCTGAAATGTCCAAAGGGTGAATGTTTCGCAAAGAAATCCAGTCTACCTTTAGGGGGCATGATGTTGAAATCGGAACAAGCCCTGGGTGGGCTTGAACCAGCAGCCGTTCAGTTAACAGCTGCACAGAAACGCCCCCCGCTTGCTTTGTATCATTCGCAAGTTTCTGGTTAAAGAGTAAAAAAGGCTGGAATTCTTTTCCAGAAGCAGCCGGCAGGATTTCTTCTGCACCCACCCAGAAAAGCCAAGAATTGTATTTCATCTGTCGCAAGCTGTATATTCCAGAAAGAGAATGAATACTTGCATTAAACTGAATCAAGCCGACAGACACGCACCTGAAGTGGAAATCTAATAAGTAAATTGATTCTTAAAATGTAGAGAGCTTTGAAAAAAATATATTGGTGCTTTTAGATAATATATTTCAAGGATGTAATTGCTGTGCTACAGTACGTGCAGAACTTTAGAATACAGTGCGTCAACAAAGTACACTGTTTGGGTAACTTTAGAAGACAATGTACCAAAACAATATATGCTGTCTGGGTCGTTAGAATTAGCCGAAAGTAACTGATAAGCTTTGAATAACAAATCTAGTGCTTCTTCTCTCGTTCTATGTTGTAATCTGTTTTGTCTTAGGGAAAGGGGAAGCTTTTGAAGGGACAAAGCACTGAGCTTTTTTACAGCGCAACGTCTTATAAAAACCCTGTACTGCTTGTAACAAATTGAGTCTCCGGTTGCACTTTGCGAAGTGGCAACAGGGCTCCCAATATTGCAATATTGAAATAAAGACCTTACTCAGGTGAGAACTCTCTCTTGTGGCTTCCTTGATAGTTAAATTTCCACGACAGAATTGGCACCCCAGATGGGACACTAACCTGAGCGCGGACGGCTGCTGAAACTCCATCCGGAGCCGGACAATTTTAGCAAATTGGACGAACCTCGGAGGATAAACTGTTTGTCCTTCCTGAGACGCGTCTGGAGAATTCACGGCTGTCTGACGTCAGTAAGTGATCCTTTTAACGAACTTTTGTTTTAAGACGATTTATAAGAATTTTTTCTGTGGTCTTATAGCAGAGAAAGAGCAGGCCGGTGAGGGTGTTCTCACGCGGGTTTGATGAGTCCGGGACTCATAAAGAACTTATCTTAACACAGACGTGTGGTTTTTGCTCTGCGGAGTAGTTAATGTGATAAGGTTCTAAAGTAAGGCACCGATCGGTAAAAATGGGAAATGAAAATTCGAAGACGGAAACAGGACCGAGCGGTCCAGCGAAGTACATGTACAGGGAATTTGGAGAAAGGGGAATAAAGTGTCTTCCATCGTGGAGTAAGTTAGGTTTTCCAGAAAATGGTAGTTTTAGTACCAGGCAGATACAACAACTAGAAGAACAGTTAAAGTTAAAGAAATGTAATGCATCTTGTTATGTATGTGCTTTAATGCCTCATTCTACAGCCTCACCCATTTCTCTCCTGGTTAGAATCACTGTTTGGGCCAGGGGGAATGTTTTTCTTTAAGTTACTAACACCGATTATAGGGGCTGTGATACTTGTCTTCCTGTTTTTATGTTGCTATATGACATGTATTATTCCAATGCTTTTCAAATATGGTAATGAATATGTTTGCGCATCAGTATGTTCTGATAAGAACGCAAGAATCCGAAGTATGGGAGCCTCCTGGGAGTCCATATGAAGAATCTAACTTTTAATCATTTTCAAGAATAAAAAGGAGGGAATTGAAGTGGAAATCTAATAAGTAAATTGATTCTTAAAATGTAGAGAGCTTTGAAAAAAATATATTGGTGCTTTTAGATAATATATTTCAAGGATGTAATTGCTGTGCTACAGTACGTGCAGAATTTTAGAAAACAGTGCGTCAACAAAGTACACTGTTTGGGTTACTTTAGAAGACAATGTACCAAAACAATATATGCTGTCTGGTTCGTTAGAATTAGCCGAAAGTAACTGATAAGCTTTGAATAACAAATCTAGTGCTTCTTCTCTCGCTCTATGATGTAATCTGTTTTGTCTTAGGGAAAGGGGAAGTTTTTGAAGGGACAAAGCACTGAGCTTTTTTACAGCGCAACGTCTTATAAAAACCCTGTACTGCTTGTGACAAATTGAGTCTCTGGTTGCACTTTGCGAAGTGGCAACAGGGCTCCCAATATTGCAATATTGAAATAAAGACCTTACTCAGGTGAGAACTCTCTCTTGTGGCTTCCTTGATAGTTAAATTTCCACGACACACCGCCGTTGTTTTTCTCCATGGGAAGTTTGTCGTTAAGGAAAAACATCGCTGTCATTTTCTTGCCAGCCGGCGGCATTTCTTGTGCAGCGATGAGCCAGATTTGTATTTCGGATTTCGGAAGTTGTGTGAATTTCTTGAAGCTGAAAGTCAACTCGCTCCAGAAAAGAAATGTGCAGTCGCATGAAAGCCGTGCCTGCTTATTAAACCGCAGGACCTGAGCTTGCGTTCTGTTTCTCATCGCGTTCGCAAAGGCGATTCCTGCCTCTAACACTGCTATGTCTGCGATTCAAAGTGCCGTGTGGAGCAGCTTCGAAAGTCTCGTTCACGCTCCTCCGATGTTGCTTTCTCTCTGCCTAACGAAGTTCCATTTTGGTGTCGGAGCGGGGAGACCTAATCATTCCAGCTTTAAGCCACCCTTCAATCTTCTGAGGGGTGTCTGAGTGCTAGCATGTCATTTGCCTTTTTTTTTTTTGAAACGGAGAGCGACGTTGAAAAAGGTTACCTCCGCCGCCTCGCCCTCCGTGTTAAATGATCGCAAGACGGCGGCGGCGGCGCTCCCTGTAGTTGTGGCCGAGCGGTTAAGGCGATGGACTAGAAAGCCATTGGGCTCTCCCCGCGCCGGGTCGAATCCTGCCGACTACGGCGTCCTTCTCGTGTCGCCGTGCGCCTGCCCAGAAAAAGGCGGAGTGCCGTTTCTCTCTTCCTGCTTCTTGTACAAACGCTAAATCGCTTGGACCTGCTGCCTTGGAAGTCATGTCTTCAGCGTCCCCCAGCGACATTTCACACTTGGAAGCAGACAACCACGCTTTTGGCATTGGCATGCCTTGCGCCCTACTTCCAGCCTTTGAAGATCTAATTATTCAAACTGAAAGAACCGACTGAATAGGTGTTTACAGTGCACCAGGAGGAGCAGTGACCATAGCAGTGGAGGGGTGAGGATGGCGCAGATGGAAACGTTTTCATGCGCTCCTCTGGGAGGAATGAAAATAAAAGGCGAAACCGGAAACAGTAGTAGCCGCAAGAGGAAGTGTCTTCAAGCGCCAAGCAAGCGCTCCTCGTTAGTATAGTGGTGCGTATTCCCGCCCGTCACGTGGGAGACCAGGGATGGATTGCTTGACGGCGAGCCGGGTTGCTTTTCTCCCATCAGATTCCAACCGCTAATGCTAACGCAGTTTGTGGGAGCTTACGTGCTTCTCCTTTTCCGTCATTTTCGGACGACTATTCCAAAGGGGTAACCTGATGGAATAGGGGCCTGAAGACACGAGGCATTCTTAAACCAGCACTGGGCTGCACGGCCTTCTGTTGCGATCAGATTATATTCGAGTGAAAAAGCCAGAGCAGCCGCTTCCATCCTATGGAGTACGAGCTAAATCAGGAGAGGTATGGGACACGCGCGTGCCTATAGGTGCACGTCTCCTACGTCAGGCTGCTTCACCCATGTGCACCCGACTGGAGAGGGAATGGCGCAAGCTTTTTGTCAGGAGTGGGATTCGAACCCACGCCTCCAGGGGAGACTGTGACCTGAACGCAGCGCCTTAGACCGCTCGGCCATCCTGACGCCAGCCCCCTCCCCCAAAGCGGTCTGATGAGCCACCGCGATCCCACTACGCTCTTCGAGTATCGCACTGTTATTAATACTACAGTGTGACTCCAGCATTAAAATGTTTGGAAAATGTGTCGGCCTTTATAATCCAGTGTAGAGCAGCGTGTGATGATTTGTGCTACAAAACACCAAGCGCTCAAAGTGACGTCTGCGTTTGTCACTGAAACTTTCAACTCTTTCATCACTTATGTAGGAAATACAAAGAGCAGTTAGGTGGAACGCATAGGATGGCCGTCAGCAGAGTGGCGCAGCGGAAGCGTGCTGGGCCCATAACCCAGAGGTCGATGGATCGAAACCATCCTCTGCTACATGTGTCTTACGCATGGTTCATAAGCATTCCATCGGGTTAGCAAAGTGCATTAAAGTAGTGTGGATCTCCCTTTCCTTAAGTTCTGTTCTGAGTTTCTCTCTCGAAATCGAAGCAGTTATGTTTATATTGATTTCTCGCATTAATCATTATTAACCAGGAACAGCCAGCACAGTCGGTCGCATTAGTAATTATGTCACGTCTCTACTTAGCAGAGCATTCAAAGACCCACTGGAAGCAGGAAAGCACTAAGACACTGCAAAACTGAACTCGGGAAAATCATACTGGGAGCTCTGAGCGATGTCTGCATCCAAGCCATCCAATACGGACTCTGAGACCTTGGAATATCAACACTATGATGCGCTACCTTTTCCCTGGAGCAAAACGATGGAATTAGAAGAATGCTTACCGCAGGATACAACTGTGCCGTTGTTATTTGGAGCACGGTTTTCACTTGCATGAAAACTACAGCAGAACGTAGAAGGATGATCACAGAGGAGTCCACGCGGGCATGCTGAGGAGATTGTAGGTCGTACATTTCAATGATTACTGACATTTGCGCTGCTTGAGGTACAGTAATCAACAAAGAACAGGGTGTGCTACTCTCGAATCCGGTCACCACATGATGAAAAGCCAGGAAGTATACCTTGTCCAATTGACGTCAACAGGGACACGTTAACCCCTTGCTTCCCTGGCGCCCGGCTAGCTCAGTCGGTAGAGCATGAGACTCTTAATCTCAGGGTCGTGGGTTCGAGCCCCACGTTGGGCGGTGCCCGTCTCCTTATTAACAAAGTTTCGTGCTCATCCTTGACCCTCTTACACCTTGATGGTACCGAGCACTAAACTTTAATGCACAGGTGTGATGAAACTGAGATGAAAAGGGCTTATCTATCTCTTTGCCCGAGAGATAAATCAAAGGTTCCGCAGACAATCCGTTGGCTCCGGTCACTCTGACGCAGATAGGAGCTGCAGCCATCATAACTTGTATGAAAACTGATAAGAGCTCCTGTCTATTTACAGTTTCATTTACTCTAGCCTTTCCTTAAACACTGCGTGTACGAAGGCTAAGAAATTGCAGAGCTATTCTAATACAATAACTATTTGGAATCTTTTCGCCATAACAGTTTCACTGCGATTTTGCAGGTAACACGTACGTACGTAACATTTTGAACCGCACTGGAAAAATATGGGAAAGAAATGGCGAAAAGCAACTCTTCAACACGTGGCAATATCTTCCTGAGCGGAGTCCTGTTCTCGAAGCTCGACACTCTGCAAGAGTCACTTCTCCCAACTTGGGCCCGCAGGTTTCCGTAGTGTGCCTGCAAAGAGCCATCCGTTTGAGACAGGCGCACGTTCCGATTTCATTGAACTAAGCTAGATGCACAATTTCGAATGCAGCCTTCATCACAAACGACAGTTCATTTCTCGAAAGCTTGTCATGTAAAAAAAGGAAACAAAGAACGAAAACATACAGCTGACAATCTTCTGAAGCTGCAGATTTAGCTTTTGAGAAATGGACATTTTATGTATGCAGATGCTTTTCAAGCGCTGGTTTTAGAACGTCGCTGTGCTTCCAGCATCATTCTCAGCCTTCTAAACTGCCTATCGAGGTGCCGATCACTTTGTAAAGCGCTTGAGAGGCCGGAGCTGCTCAAACTGCTCTTGCCGTTTCCTTCAATCAAAAGCACTATTTTTTTCGTTGTATGGAAAGCTTTTCAAGTCTTGCATCGACACGCACCTTTCCTGAAATGTCCAAAGGGTGAATGTTTCGCAAAGAAATCCAGTCTACCTTTAGGGGGCATGATGTTGAAATCGGAACAAGCCCTGGGTGGGCTTGAACCAGCAGCCGTTCAGTTAACAGCTGCACAGAAACGCCCCCCGCTTGCTTTGTATCATTCGCAAGTTTCTGGTTAAAGAGTAAAAAAGGCTGGAATTCTTTTCCAGAAGCAGCCGGCAGGATTTCTTCTGCACCCACCCAGAAAAGCCAAGAATTGTATTTCATCTGTCGCAAGCTGTATATTCCAGAAAGAGAATGAATACTTGCATTAAACTGAATCAAGCCGACAGACACGCACCTGAAGTGGAAATCTAATAAGTAAATTGATTCTTAAAATGTAGAGAGCTTTGAAAAAAATATATTGGTGCTTTTAGATAATATATTTCAAGGATGTAATTGCTGTGCTACAGTACGTGCAGAACTTTAGAATACAGTGCGTCAACAAAGTACACTGTTTGGGTAACTTTAGAAGACAATGTACCAAAACAATATATGCTGTCTGGGTCGTTAGAATTAGCCGAAAGTAACTGATAAGCTTTGAATAACAAATCTAGTGCTTCTTCTCTCGTTCTATGTTGTAATCTGTTTTGTCTTAGGGAAAGGGGAAGCTTTTGAAGGGACAAAGCACTGAGCTTTTTTACAGCGCAACGTCTTATAAAAACCCTGTACTGCTTGTAACAAATTGAGTCTCCGGTTGCACTTTGCGAAGTGGCAACAGGGCTCCCAATATTGCAATATTGAAATAAAGACCTTACTCAGGTGAGAACTCTCTCTTGTGGCTTCCTTGATAGTTAAATTTCCACGACAGAATTGGCACCCCAGATGGGACACTAACCTGAGCGCGGACGGCTGCTGAAACTCCATCCGGAGCCGGACAATTTTAGCAAATTGGACGAACCTCGGAGGATAAACTGTTTGTCCTTCCTGAGACGCGTCTGGAGAATTCACGGCTGTCTGACGTCAGTAAGTGATCCTTTTAACGAACTTTTGTTTTAAGACGATTTATAAGAATTTTTTCTGTGGTCTTATAGCAGAGAAAGAGCAGGCCGGTGAGGGTGTTCTCACGCGGGTTTGATGAGTCCGGGACTCATAAAGAACTTATCTTAACACAGACGTGTGGTTTTTGCTCTGCGGAGTAGTTAATGTGATAAGGTTCTAAAGTAAGGCACCGATCGGTAAAAATGGGAAATGAAAATTCGAAGACGGAAACAGGACCGAGCGGTCCAGCGAAGTACATGTACAGGGAATTTGGAGAAAGGGGAATAAAGTGTCTTCCATCGTGGAGTAAGTTAGGTTTTCCAGAAAATGGTAGTTTTAGTACCAGGCAGATACAACAACTAGAAGAACAGTTAAAGTTAAAGAAATGTAATGCATCTTGTTATGTATGTGCTTTAATGCCTCATTCTACAGCCTCACCCATTTCTCTCCTGGTTAGAATCACTGTTTGGGCCAGGGGAAATGTTTTTCTTTAAGTTACTAACACCGATTATAGGGGCTGTGATACTTGTCTTCCTGTTTTTATGTTGCTATATGACATGTATTATTCCAATGCTTTTCAAATATGGTAATGAATATGTTTGCGCATCAGTATGTTCTGATAAGAACGCAAGAATCCGAAGTATGGGAGCCTCCTGGGAGTCCATATGAAGAATCTAACTTTTAATCATTTTCAAGAATAAAAAGGAGGGAATTGAAGTGGAAATCTAATAAGTAAATTGATTCTTAAAATGTAGAGAGCTTTGAAAAAAATATATTGGTGCTTTTAGATAATATATTTCAAGGATGTAATTGCTGTGCTACAGTACGTGCAGAATTTTAGAAAACAGTGCGTCAACAAAGTACACTGTTTGGGTTACTTTAGAAGACAATGTACCAAAACAATATATGCTGTCTGGTTCGTTAGAATTAGCCGAAAGTAACTGATAAGCTTTGAATAACAAATCTAGTGCTTCTTCTCTCGCTCTATGATGTAATCTGTTTTGTCTTAGGGAAAGGGGAAGTTTTTGAAGGGACAAAGCACTGAGCTTTTTTACAGCGCAACGTCTTATAAAAACCCTGTACTGCTTGTGACAAATTGAGTCTCTGGTTGCACTTTGCGAAGTGGCAACAGGGCTCCCAATATTGCAATATTGAAATAAAGACCTTACTCAGGTGAGAACTCTCTCTTGTGGCTTCCTTGATAGTTAAATTTCCACGACACACCGCCGTTGTTTTTCTCCATCGGAAGTTTGTCGTTAAGGAAAAACATCGCTGTCATTTTCTTGCCAGCCGGCGGCATTTCTTGTGCAGCGATGAGCCAGATTTGTATTTCGGATTTCGGAAGTTGTGTGAATTTCTTGAAGCTGAAAGTCAACTCGCTCCAGAAAAGAAATGTGCAGTCGCATGAAAGCCGTGCCTGCTTATTAAACCGCAGGACCTGAGCTTGCGTTCTGTTTCTCATCGCGTTCGCAAAGGCGATTCCTGCCTCTAACACTGCTATGTCTGCGATTCAAAGTGCCGTGTGGAGCAGCTTCGAAAGCCTTGTTCACGCTCCTCCGATGTTGCTTTCTCTGTGCCTAACGAAGTTCCATTTTGGTGTCGGAGCGGGGAGACCTAATCATTCCAGCTTTAAGCCACCCTTCAATCTTCTGAGGGGTGTCTGAGTGCTAGCATGTCATTTGCCTTTTTTTTTTTTGAAACGGAGAGCGACGTTGAAAAAGGTTACCTCCGCCGCCTCGCCCTCCGTGTTAAATGATCGCAAGACGGCGGCGGCGGCGCTCCCTGTAGTTGTGGCCGAGCGGTTAAGGCGATGGACTAGAAAGCCATTGGGCTCTCCCCGCGCCGGGTCGAATCCTGCCGACTACGGCGTCCTTCTCGTGTCGCCGTGCGCCTGCCCAGAAAAAGGCGGAGTGCCGTTTCTCTCTTCCTGCTTCTTGTACAAACGCTAAATCGCTTGGACCTGCTGCCTTGGAAGTCATGTCTTCAGCGTCCCCCAGCGACATTTCACACTTGGAAGCAGACAACCACGCTTTTGGCATTGGCATGCCTTGCGCCCTACTTCCAGCCTTTGAAGATCTAATTATTCAAACTGAAAGAACCGACTGAATAGGTGTTTGCAGTGCACCAGGAGGAGCAGTGACCATAGCAGTGGAGGGGTGAGGATGGCGCAGATGGAAACGTTTTCATGCGCTCCTCTGGGAGGAATGAAAATAAAAGGCGAAACCGGAAACAGTAGTAGCCGCAAGAGGAAGTGTCTTCAAGCGCCAAGCAAGCGCTCCTCGTTAGTATAGTGGTGCGTATTCCCGCCCGTCACGTGGGAGACCAGGGATGGATTGCTTGACGGCGAGCCGGGTTGCTTTTCTCCCATCAGATTCCAACCGCTAATGCTAACGCAGTTTGTGGGAGCTTACGTGCTTCTCCTTTTCCGTCATTTTCGGACGACTATTCCAAAGGGGTAACCTGATGGAATAGGGGCCTGAAGACACGAGGCATTCTTAAACCAGCACTGGGCTGCACGGCCTTCTGTTGCGATCAGATTATATTCGAGTGAAAAAGCCAGAGCAGCCGCTTCCATCCTATGGAGTACGAGCTAAATCAGGAGAGGTATGGGACACGCGCGTGCCTATAGGTGCACGTCTCCTACGTCAGGCTGCTTCACCCATGTGCACCCGACTGGAGAGGGAATGGAGCAAGCTTTTTGTCAGGAGTGGGATTCGAACCCACGCCTCCAGGGGAGACTGCGACCTGAACGCAGCGCCTTAGACCGCTCGGCCATCCTGACGCCAGCCCCCTCCCCCAAAGCGGTCTGATGAGCCACCGCGATCCCACTACGCTCTTCGAGTATCGCACTGTTATTAATACTACAGTGTGACTCCAGCATTAAAATGTTTGGAAAATGTGTCGGCCTTTATAATCCAGTGTAGAGCAGCGTGTGATGATTTGTGCTACAAAACACCAAGCGCTCAAAGTGACGTCTGCGTTTGTCACTGAAACTTTCAACTCTTTCATCACTTATGTAGGAAATACAAAGAGCAGTTAGGTGGAACGCGTAGGATGGCCGTCAGCAGAGTGGCGCAGCGGAAGCGTGCTGGGCCCATAACCCAGAGGTCGATGGATCGAAACCATCCTCTGCTACATGTGTCTTACGCATGGTTCATAAGCATTCCATCGGGTTAGCAAAGTGCATTAAAGTAGTGTGGATCTCCCTTTCCTTAAGTTCTGTTCTGAGTTTCTCTCTCGTGTGTGTTTGTGCAAGCTTGACACTTGCGGGACTCTTTCATCTTCACCAATACGGAGATGACCAAATGTGTCTTCGGTTGTTCTGAGATCTTTGATAGTTTCTTCGAATGCTTCAAGTGAACCTCGAAATCGAAGCAGTTATGTTTATATTGATTTCTCGCATTAATCATTATTAACCAGGAACAGCCAGCACAGTCGGTCGCATTAGTAATTATGTCACGTCTCTACTTAGCAGAGCATTCAAAGACCCACTGGAAGCAGGAAAGCACTAAGACACTGCAAAACTGAACTCGGGAAAATCATACTGGGAGCTCTGAGCGATGTCTGCATCCAAGCCATCCAATACGGACTCTGAGACCTTGGAATATCAACACTATGATGCGCTACCTTTTCCCTGGAGCAAAACGATGGAATTAGAAGAATGCTTACCGCAGGATACAACTGTGCCGTTGTTATTTGGAGCACGGTTTTCACTTGCATGAAAACTACAGCAGAACGTAGAAGGATGATCACAGAGGAGTCCACGCGGGCATGCTGAGGAGATTGTAGGTCGTACATTTCAATGATTACTGACATTTGCGCTGCTTGAGGTACAGTAATCAACAAAGAACAGGGTGTGCTACTCTCGAATCCGGTCACCACATGATGAAAAGCCAGGAAGTATACCTTGTCCAATTGACGTCAACAGGGACACGTTAACCCCTTGCTTCCCTGGCGCCCGGCTAGCTCAGTCGGTAGAGCATGAGACTCTTAATCTCAGGGTCGTGGGTTCGAGCCCCACGTTGGGCGGTGCCCGTCTCCTTATTAACAAAGTTTCGTGCTCATCCTTGACCCTCTTACACCTTGATGGTACCGAGCACTAAACTTTAATGCACAGGTGTGATGAAACTGAGATGAAAAGGGCTTATCTAGCTCTTTGCCCGAGAGATAAATCAAAGGTTCCGCAGACAATCCGTTGGCTCCGGTCACTCTGACGCAGATAGGAGCTGCAGCCATCATAACTTGTATGAAAACTGATAAGAGCTCCTGTCTATTTACAGTTTCATTTACTCTAGCCTTTCCTTAAACACTGCGTGTACGAAGGCTAAGAAATTGCAGAGCTATTCTAATACAATAACTATTTGGAATCTTTTCGCCATAACAGTTTCACTGTGATTTTGCAGGTAACACGTACGTACGTAACATTTTGAACCGCACTGGAAAAATATGGGAAAGAAATGGCGAAAAGCAACTCTTCAACACGTGGCAATATCTTCCTGAGCGGAGTCCTGTTCTCGAAGCTCGACACTCTGCAAGAGTCACTTCTCCCAACTTGCGCCCGCAGGTTTCCGTAGTGTGCCTGCAAAGAGCCATCCGTTTGAGACAGGCGCACGTTCCGATTTCATTGAACTAAGCTAGATGCACAATTTCGAATGCAGCCTTCATCACAAACGACAGTTCATTTCTCGAAAGCTTGTCATGTAAAAAAAGGAAACAAAGAACGAAAACATACAGCTGACAATCTTCTGAAGCTGCAGATTTAGCTTTTGAGAAATGGACATTTTATGTATGCAGATGCTTTTCAAGCGCTGGTTTTAGAACGTCGCTGTGCTTCCAGCATCATTCTCAGCCTTCTAAACTGCCTATCGAGGTGCCGATCACTTTGTAAAGCGCTTGAGAGGCCGGAGCTGCTCAAACTGCTCTTGCCGTTTCCTTCAATCAAAAGCACTATTTTTTTCGTTGTATGGAAAGCTTTTCAAGTCTTGCATCGACACGCACCTTTCCTGAAATGTCCAAAGGGTGAATGTTTCGCAAAGAAATCCAGTCTACCTTTAGGGGGCATGATGTTGAAATCGGAACAAGCCCTGGGTGGGCTTGAACCAGCAGCCGTTCAGTTAACAGCTGCACAGAAACGCCCCCCGCTTGCTTTGTATCATTCGCAAGTTTCTGGTTAAAGAGTAAAAAAGGCTGGAATTCTTTTCCAGAAGCAGCCGGCAGGATTTCTTCTGCACCCACCCAGAAAAGCCAAGAATTGTATTTCATCTGTCGCAAGCTGTATGTTCCAGAAAGAGAATGAATACTTGCATTAAACTGAATCAAGCCGACAGACACGCACCTGAAGTGGAAATCTAATAAGTAAATTGATTCTTAAAATGTAGAGAGCTTTGAAAAAAATATATTGGTGCTTTTAGATAATATATTTCAAGGATGTAATTGCTGTGCTACAGTACGTGCAGAATTTTAGAAAACAGTGCGTCAACAAAGTACACTGTTTGGGTAACTTTAGAAGACAATGTACCAAAACAATATATGCTGTCTGGGTCGTTAGAATTAGCCGAAAGTAACTGATAAGCTTTGAATAACAAATCTAGTGCTTCTTCTCTCGTTCTATGTTGTAATCTGTTTTGTCTTAGGGAAAGGGGAAGCTTTTGAAGGGACAAAGCACTGAGCTTTTTTACAGCGCAACGTCTTATAAAAACCCTGTACTGCTTGTAACAAATTGAGTCTCCGGTTGCACTTTGCGAAGTGGCAACAGGGCTCCCAATATTGCAATATTGAAATAAAGACCTTACTCAGGTGAGAACTCTCTCTTGTGGCTTCCTTGATAGTTAAATTTCCACGACAGAATTGGCACCCCAGATGGGACACTAACCTGAGCGCGGACGGCTGCTGAAACTCCATCCGGAGCCGGACAATTTTAGCAAATTGGACGAACCTCGGAGGATAAACTGTTTGTCCTTCCTGAGACGCGTCTGGAGAATTCACGGCTGTCTGACGTCAGTAAGTGATCCTTTTAACGAACTTTTGTTTTAAGACGATTTATAAGAATTTTTTCTGTGGTCTTATAGCAGAGAAAGAGCAGGCCGGTGAGGGTGTTCTCACGCGGGTTTGATGAGTCCGGGACTCATAAAGAACTTATCTTAACACAGACGTGTGGTTTTTGCTCTGCGGAGTAGTTAATGTGATAAGGTTCTAAAGTAAGGCACCGATCGGTAAAAATGGGAAATGAAAATTCGAAGACGGAAACAGGACCGAGCGGTCCAGCGAAGTACATGTACAGGGAATTTGGAGAAAGGGGAATAAAGTGTCTTCCATCGTGGAGTAAGTTAGGTTTTCCAGAAAATGGTAGTTTTAGTACCAGGCAGATACAACAACTAGAAGAACAGTTAAAGTTAAAGAAATGTAATGCATCTTGTTATGTATGTGCTTTAATGCCTCATTCTACAGCCTCACCCATTTCTCTCCTGGTTAGAATCACTGTTTGGGCCAGGGGGAATGTTTTTCTTTAAGTTACTAACACCGATTATAGGGGCTGTGATACTTGTCTTCCTGTTTTCATGTTGCTATATGACATGTATTATTCCAATGCTTTTCAAATATGGTAATGAATATGTTTGCGCATCAGTATGTTCTGATAAGAACGCAAGAATCCGAAGTATGGGAGCCTCCTGGGAGTCCATATGAAGAATCTAACTTTTAATCATTTTCAAGAATAAAAAGGAGGGAATTGAAGTGGAAATCTAATAAGTAAATTGATTCTTAAAATGTAGAGAGCTTTGAAAAAAATATATTGGTGCTTTTAGATAATATATTTCAAGGATGTAATTGCTGTGCTACAGTACGTGCAGAATTTTAGAAAACAGTGCGTCAACAAAGTACACTGTTTGGGTTACTTTAGAAGACAATGTACCAAAACAATATATGCTGTCTGGTTCGTTAGAATTAGCCGAAAGTAACTGATAAGCTTTGAATAACAAATCTAGTGCTTCTTCTCTCGCTCTATGATGTAATCTGTTTTGTCTTAGGGAAAGGGGAAGTTTTTGAAGGGACAAAGCACTGAGCTTTTTTACAGCGCAACGTCTTATAAAAACCCTGTACTGCTTGTGACAAATTGAGTCTCTGGTTGCACTTTGCGAAGTGGCAACAGGGCTCCCAATATTGCAATATTGAAATAAAGACCTTACTCAGGTGAGAACTCTCTCTTGTGGCTTCCTTGATAGTTAAATTTCCACGACACACCGCCGTTGTTTTTCTCCATCGGAAGTTTGTCGTTAAGGAAAAACATCGCTGTCATTTTCTTGCCAGCCGGCGGCATTTCTTGTGCAGCGATGAGCCAGATTTGTATTTCGGATTTCGGAAGTTGTGTGAATTTCTTGAAGCTGAAAGTCAACTCGCTCCAGAAAAGAAATGTGCAGTCGCATGAAAGCCGTGCCTGCTTATTAAACCGCAGGACCTGAGCTTGCGTTCTGTTTCTCATCGCGTTCGCAAAGGCGATTCCTGCCTCTAACACTGCTATGTCTGCGATTCAAAGTGCCGTGTGGAGCAGCTTCGAAAGTCTCGTTCACGCTCCTCCGATGTTGCTTTCTCTCTGCCTAACGAAGTTCCATTTTGGTGTCGGAGCGGGGAGACCTAATCATTCCAGCTTTAAGCCACCCTTCAATCTTCTGAGGGGTGTCTGAGTGCTAGCATGTCATTTGCCTTTTTTTTTTTTGAAACGGAGAGCGACGTTGAAAAAGGTTACCTCCGCCGCCTCGCCCTCCGTGTTAAATGATCGCAAGACGGCGGCGGCGGCGCTCCCTGTAGTTGTGGCCGAGCGGTTAAGGCGATGGACTAGAAAGCCATTGGGCTCTCCCCGCGCCGGGTCGAATCCTGCCGACTACGGCGTCCTTCTCGTGTCGCCGTGCGCCTGCCCAGAAAAAGGCGGAGTGCCGTTTCTCTCTTCCTGCTTCTTGTACAAACGCTAAATCGCTTGGACCTGCTGCCTTGGAAGTCATGTCTTCAGCGTCCCCCAGCGACATTTCACACTTGGAAGCAGACAACCACGCTTTTGGCATTGGCATGCCTTGCGCCCTACTTCCAGCCTTTGAAGATCTAATTATTCAAACTGAAAGAACCGACTGAATAGGTGTTTGCAGTGCACCAGGAGGAGCAGTGACCATAGCAGTGGAGGGGTGAGGATGGCGCAGATGGAAACGTTTTCATGCGCTCCTCTGGGAGGAATGAAAATAAAAGGCGAAACCGGAAACAGTAGTAGCCGCAAGAGGAAGTGTCTTCAAGCGCCAAGCAAGCGCTCCTCGTTAGTATAGTGGTGCGTATTCCCGCCCGTCACGTGGGAGACCAGGGATGGATTGCTTGACGGCGAGCCGGGTTGCTTTTCTCCCATCAGATTCCAACCGCTAATGCTAACGCAGTTTGTGGGAGCTTACGTGCTTCTCCTTTTCCGTCATTTTCGGACGACTATTCCAAAGGGGTAACCTGATGGAATAGGGGCCTGAAGACACGAGGCATTCTTAAACCAGCACTGGGCTGCACGGCCTTCTGTTGCGATCAGATTATATTCGAGTGAAAAAGCCAGAGCAGCCGCTTCCATCCTATGGAGTACGAGCTAAATCAGGAGAGGTATGGGACACGCGCGTGCCTATAGGTGCACGTCTCCTACGTCAGGCTGCTTCACCCATGTGCACCCGACTGGAGAGGGAATGGAGCAAGCTTTTTGTCAGGAGTGGGATTCGAACCCACGCCTCCAGGGGAGACTGCGACCTGAACGCAGCGCCTTAGACCGCTCGGCCATCCTGACGCCAGCCCCCTCCCCCAAAGCGGTCTGATGAGCCACCGCGATCCCACTACGCTCTTCGAGTATCGCACTGTTATTAATACTACAGTGTGACTCCAGCATTAAAATGTTTGGAAAATGTGTCGGCCTTTATAATCCAGTGTAGAGCAGCGTGTGATGATTTGTGCTACAAAACACCAAGCGCTCAAAGTGACGTCTGCGTTTGTCACTGAAACTTTCAACTCTTTCATCACTTATGTAGGAAATACAAAGAGCAGTTAGGTGGAACGCGTAGGATGGCCGTCAGCAGAGTGGCGCAGCGGAAGCATGCTGGGCCCATAACCCAGAGGTTGATGGATCAAAACCATCATCTGCTACATGTGTCTTACGCATGGTTCATAAGCATTCCATCGGGTTAGCAAAGTGCATTAAAGTAGTGTGGATCTCCCTTTCCTTAAGTTCTGTTCTGAGTTTCTCTCTCGTGTGTGTTTGTGCAAGCTTGACACTTGCGGGACTCTTTCATCTTCACCAATACGGAGATGACCAAATGTGTCTTCGGTTGTTCTGAGATCTTTGATAGTTTCTTCGAATGCTTCAAGTGAACCTCGAAATCGAAGCAGTTATGTTTATATTGATTTCTCGCATTAATCATTATTAACCAGGAACAGCCAGCACAGTCGGTCGCATTAGTAATTATGTCACGTCTCTACTTAGCAGAGCATTCAAAGACCCACTGGAAGCAGGAAAGCACTGCAAAACTGAACTCGGGAAAATCATACTGGGAGCTCTGAGCGATGTCTGCATCCAAGCCATCCAATACGGACTCTGAGACCTTGGAATATCAACACTATGATGCGCTACCTTTTCCCTGGAGCAAAACGATGGAATTAGAAGAATGCTTACCGCAGGATACAACTGTGCCGTTGTTATTTGGAGCACGGTTTTCACTTGCATGAAAACTACAGCAGAACGTAGAAGGATGATCACAGAGGAGTCCACGCGGGCATGCTGAGGAGATTGTAGGTCGTACATTTCAATGATTACTGACATTTGCGCTGCTTGAGGTACAGTAATCAACAAAGAACATGGTGTGCTACTCTCGAATCCGGTCACCACATGATGAAAAGCCAGGAAGTATACCTTGTCCAATTGACGTCAACAGGGACACGTTAACCCCTTGCTTCCCTGGCGCCCGGCTAGCTCAGTCGGTAGAGCATGAGACTCTTAATCTCAGGGTCGTGGGTTCGAGCCCCACGTTGGGCGGTGCCCGTCTCCTTACTAACAAAGTTTCGTGCTCATCCTTGACCCTCTTACACCTTGATGGTACCGAGCACTAAACTTTAATGCACAGGTGTGATGAAACTGAGATGAAAAGGGCTTATCTAGCTCTTTGCCCGAGAGATAAATCAAAGGTTCCGCAGACAATCCGTTGGCTCCGGTCAATCTGACGCAGATAGGAGCTACAGCCATCATAACTTGTATGAAAACTGATAAGAGCTCCTGGCTATTTACAGTTTCATTTACTCTAGCCTTTCCTTAAACACTGCGTGTACGAAGGCTAAGAAATTGCAGAGCTATTCTAATACAATAACTATTTGGAATCTTTTCGCCATAACAGTTTCACTGTGATTTTGCAGGTAACACGTACGTACGTAACATTTTGAACCGCACTGGAAAAATATGGGAAAGAAATGGCGAAAAGCAACTCTTCAACACGTGGCAATATCTTCCTGAGTGGAGTCCTGTTCTCGAAGCTCGACACTCTGCAAGAGTCACTTCTCCCAACTTGCGCCCGCAGGTTTCCGTAGTGTGCCTGCAAAGAGCCATCCGTTTGAGACAGGCGCACGTTCCGATTTCATTGAACTAAGCTAGATGCACAATTTCGAATGCAGCCTTCATCACAAACGACAGTTCATTTCTCGAAAGCTTGTCATGTAAAAAAAGGAAACAAAGAACGAAAACATACAGCTGACAATCTTCTGAAGCTGCAGATTTAGCTTTTGAGAAATGGACATTTTATGTATGCAGATGCTTTTCAAGCGCTGGTTTTAGAACGTCGCTGTGCTTCCAGCATCATTCTCAGCCTTCTAAACTGCCTATCGAGGTGCCGATCACTTTGTAAAGCGCTTGAGAGGCCGGAGCTGCTCAAACTGCTCTTGCCGTTTCCTTCAATCAAAAGCACTATTTTTTTCGTTGTATGGAAAGCTTTTCAAGTCTTGCATCGACACGCACCTTTCCTGAAATGTCCAAAGGGTGAATGTTTCGCAAAGAAATCCAGTCTACCTTTAGGGGGCATGATGTTGAAATCGGAACAAGCCCTGGGTGGGCTTGAACCAGCAGCCGTTCAGTTAACAGCTGCACAGAAACGCCCCCCGCTTGCTTTGTATCATTCGCAAGTTTCTGGTTAAAGAGTAAAAAAGGCTGGAATTCTTTTCCAGAAGCAGCCGGCAGGATTTCTTCTGCACCCACCCAGAAAAGCCAAGAATTGTATTTCATCTGTCGCAAGCTGTATGTTCCAGAAAGAGAATGAATACTTGCATTAAACTGAATCAAGCCGACAGACACGCACCTGAAGTGGAAATCTAATAAGTAAATTGATTCTTAAAATGTAGAGAGCTTTGAAAAAAATATATTGGTGCTTTTAGATAATATATTTCAAGGATGTAATTGCTGTGCTACAGTACGTGCAGAATTTTAGAAAACAGTGCGTCAACAAAGTACACTGTTTGGGTAACTTTAGAAGACAATGTACCAAAACAATATATGCTGTCTGGGTCGTTAGAATTAGCCGAAAGTAACTGATAAGCTTTGAATAACAAATCTAGTGCTTCTTCTCTCGTTCTATGTTGTAATCTGTTTTGTCTTAGGGAAAGGGGAAGCTTTTGAAGGGACAAAGCACTGAGCTTTTTTACAGCGCAACGTCTTATAAAAACCCTGTACTGCTTGTAACAAATTGAGTCTCCGGTTGCACTTTGCGAAGTGGCAACAGGGCTCCCAATATTGCAATATTGAAATAAAGACCTTACTCAGGTGAGAACTCTCTCTTGTGGCTTCCTTGATAGTTAAATTTCCACGACAGAATTGGCACCCCAGATGGGACACTAACCTGAGCGCGGACGGCTGCTGAAACTCCATCTGGAGCCGGACAATTTTAGCAAATTGGACGAACCTCGGAGGATAAACTGTTTGTCCTTCCTGAGACGCGTCTGGAGAATTCACGGCTGTCTGACGTCAGTAAGTGATCCTTTTAACGAACTTTTGTTTTAAGACGATTTATAAGAATTTTTTCTGTGGTCTTATAGCAGAGAAAGAGCAGGCCGGTGAGGGTGTTCTCACGCGGGTTTGATGAGTCCGGGACTCATAAAGAACTTATCTTAACACAGACGTGTGGTTTTTGCTCTGCGGAGTAGTTAATGTGATAAGGTTCTAAAGTAAGGCACCGATCGGTAAAAATGGGAAATGAAAATTCGAAGACGGAAACAGGACCGAGCGGTCCAGCGAAGTACATGTACAGGGAATTTGGAGAAAGGGGAATAAAGTGTCTTCCATCGTGGAGTAAGTTAGGTTTTCCAGAAAATGGTAGTTTTAGTACCAGGCAGATACAACAACTAGAAGAACAGTTAAAGTTAAAGAAATGTAATGCATCTTGTTATGTATGTGCTTTAATGCCTCATTCTACAGCCTCACCCATTTCTCTCCTGGTTAGAATCACTGTTTGGGCCAGGGGGAATGTTTTTCTTTAAGTTACTAACACCGATTATAGGGGCTGTGATACTTGTCTTCCTGTTTTCATGTTGCTATATGACATGTATTATTCCAATGCTTTTCAAATATGGTAATGAATATGTTTGCGCATCAGTATGTTCTGATAAGAACGCAAGAATCCGAAGTATGGGAGCCTCCTGGGAGTCCATATGAAGAATCTAACTTTTAATCATTTTCAAGAATAAAAAGGAGGGAATTGAAGTGGAAATCTAATAAGTAAATTGATTCTTAAAATGTAGAGAGCTTTGAAAAAAATATATTGGTGCTTTTAGATAATATATTTCAAGGATGTAATTGCTGTGCTACAGTACGTGCAGAATTTTAGAAAACAGTGCGTCAACAAAGTACACTGTTTGGGTTACTTTAGAAGACAATGTACCAAAACAATATATGCTGTCTGGTTCGTTAGAATTAGCCGAAAGTAACTGATAAGCTTTGAATAACAAATCTAGTGCTTCTTCTCTCGCTCTATGATGTAATCTGTTTTGTCTTAGGGAAAGGGGAAGTTTTTGAAGGGACAAAGCACTGAGCTTTTTTACAGCGCAACGTCTTATAAAAACCCTGTACTGCTTGTGACAAATTGAGTCTCTGGTTGCACTTTGCGAAGTGGCAACAGGGCTCCCAATATTGCAATATTGAAATAAAGACCTTACTCAGGTGAGAACTCTCTCTTGTGGCTTCCTTGATAGTTAAATTTCCACGACACACCGCCGTTGTTTTTCTCCATCGGAAGTTTGTCGTTAAGGAAAAACATCGCTGTCATTTTCTTGCCAGCCGGCGGCATTTCTTGTGCAGCGATGAGCCAGATTTGTATTTCGGATTTCGGAAGTTGTGTGAATTTCTTGAAGCTGAAAGTCAACTCGCTCCAGAAAAGAAATGTGCAGTCGCATGAAAGCCGTGCCTGCTTATTAAACCGCAGGACCTGAGCTTGCGTTCTGTTTCTCATCGCGTTCGCAAAGGCGATTCCTGCCTCTAACACTGCTATGTCTGCGATTCAAAGTGCCGTGTGGAGCAGCTTCGAAAGTCTCGTTCACGCTCCTCCGATGTTGCTTTCTCTCTGCCTAACGAAGTTCCATTTTGGTGTCGGAGCGGGGAGACCTAATCATTCCAGCTTTAAGCCACCCTTCAATCTTCTGAGGGGTGTCTGAGTGCTAGCATGTCATTTGCCTTTTTTTTTTTTGAAACGGAGAGCGACGTTGAAAAAGGTTACCTCCGCCGCCTCGCCCTCCGTGTTAAATGATCGCAAGACGGCGGCGGCGGCGCTCCCTGTAGTTGTGGCCGAGCGGTTAAGGCGATGGACTAGAAAGCCATTGGGCTCTCCCCGCGCCGGGTCGAATCCTGCCGACTACGGCGTCCTTCTCGTGTCGCCGTGCGCCTGCCCAGAAAAAGGCGGAGTGCCGTTTCTCTCTTCCTGCTTCTTGTACAAACGCTAAATCGCTTGGACCTGCTGCCTTGGAAGTCATGTCTTCAGCGTCCCCCAGCGACATTTCACACTTGGAAGCAGACAACCACGCTTTTGGCATTGGCATGCCTTGCGCCCTACTTCCAGCCTTTGAAGATCTAATTATTCAAACTGAAAGAACCGACTGAATAGGTGTTTGCAGTGCACCAGGAGGAGCAGTGACCATAGCAGTGGAGGGGTGAGGATGGCGCAGATGGAAACGTTTTCATGCGCTCCTCTGGGAGGAATGAAAATAAAAGGCGAAACCGGAAACAGTAGTAGCCGCAAGAGGAAGTGTCTTCAAGCGCCAAGCAAGCGCTCCTCGTTAGTATAGTGGTGCGTATTCCCGCCCGTCACGTGGGAGACCAGGGATGGATTGCTTGACGGCGAGCCGGGTTGCTTTTCTCCCATCAGATTCCAACCGCTAATGCTAACGCAGTTTGTGGGAGCTTACGTGCTTCTCCTTTTCCGTCATTTTCGGACGACTATTCCAAAGGGGTAACCTGATGGAATAGGGGCCTGAAGACACGAGGCATTCTTAAACCAGCACTGGGCTGCACGGCCTTCTGTTGCGATCAGATTATATTCGAGTGAAAAAGCCAGAGCAGCCGCTTCCATCCTATGGAGTACGAGCTAAATCAGGAGAGGTATGGGACACGCGCGTGCCTATAGGTGCACGTCTCCTACGTCAGGCTGCTTCACCCATGTGCACCCGACTGGAGAGGGAATGGAGCAAGCTTTTTGTCAGGAGTGGGATTCGAACCCAAGCCTCCAGGGGAGACTGCGACCTGAACGCAGCGCCTTAGACCGCTCGGCCATCCTGACGCCAGCCCCCTCCCCCAAAGCGGTCTGATGAGCCACCGCGATCCCACTACGCTCTTCGAGTATCGCACTGTTATTAATACTACAGTGTGACTCCAGCATTAAAATGTTTGGAAAATGTGTCGGCCTTTATAATCCAGTGTAGAGCAGCGTGTGATGATTTGTGCTACAAAACACCAAGCGCTCAAAGTGACGTCTGCGTTTGTCACTGAAACTTTCAACTCTTTCATCACTTATGTAGGAAATACAAAGAGCAGTTAGGTGGAACGCGTAGGATGGCCGTCAGCAGAGTGGCGCAGCGGAAGCGTGCTGGGCCCATAACCCAGAGGTCGATGGATCGAAACCATCCTCTGCTACATGTGTCTTACGCATGGTTCATAAGCATTCCATCGGGTTAGCAAAGTGCATTAAAGTAGTGTGGATCTCCCTTTCCTTAAGTTCTGTTCTGAGTTTCTCTCTCGTGTGTGTTTGTGCAAGCTTGACACTTGCGGGACTCTTTCATCTTCACCAATACGGAGATGACCAAATGTGTCTTCGGTTGTTCTGAGATCTTTGATAGTTTCTTCGAATGCTTCAAGTGAACCTCGAAATCGAAGCAGTTATGTTTATATTGATTTCTCGCATTAATCATTATTAACCAGGAACAGCCAGCACAGTCGGTCGCATTAGTAATTATGTCACGTCTCTACTTAGCAGAGCATTCAAAGACCCACTGGAAGCAGGAAAGCACTAAGACACTGCAAAACTGAACTCGGGAAAATCATACTGGGAGCTCTGAGCGATGTCTGCATCCAAGCCATCCAATACGGACTCTGAGACCTTGGAATATCAACACTATGATGCGCTACCTTTTCCCTGGAGCAAAACGATGGAATTAGAAGAATGCTTGCCGTTGTTATTTGGAGCACGGTTTTCACTTGCATGAAAACTACAGCAGAACGTAGAAGGATGATCACAGAGGAGTCCACGCGGGCATGCTGAGGAGATTGTAGGTCGTACATTTCAATGATTACTGACATTTGCGCTGCTTGAGGTACAGTAATCAACAAAGAACAGGGTGTGCTACTCTCGAATCCGGTCACCACATGATGAAAAGCCAGGAAGTATACCTTGTCCAATTGACGTCAACAGGGACACGTTAACCCCTTGCTTCCCTGGCGCCCGGCTAGCTCAGTCGGTAGAGCATGAGACTCTTAATCTCAGGGTCGTGGGTTCGAGCCCCACGTTGGGCGGTGCCCGTCTCCTTATTAACAAAGTTTCGTGCTCATCCTTGACCCTCTTACACCTTGATGGTACCGAGCACTAAACTTTAATGCACAGGTGTGATGAAACTGAGATGAAAAGGGCTTATCTAGCTCTTTGCCCGAGAGATAAATCAAAGGTTCCGCAGACAATCCGTTGGCTCCGGTCACTCTGACGCAGATAGGAGCTGCAGCCATCATAACTTGTATGAAAACTGATAAGAGCTCCTGTCTATTTACAGTTTCATTTACTCTAGCCTTTCCTTAAACACTGCGTGTACGAAGGCTAAGAAATTGCAGAGCTATTCTAATACAATAACTATTTGGACTCTTTTCGCCATAACAGTTTCACTGTGATTTTGCAGGTAACACGTACGTACGTAACATTTTGAACCGCACTGGAAAAATATGGGAAAGAAATGGCGAAAAGCAACTCTTCAACACGTGGCAATATCTTCCTGAGCGGAGTCCTGTTCTCGAAGCTCGACACTCTGCAAGAGTCACTTCTCCCAACTTGCGCCCGCAGGTTTCCGTAGTGTGCCTGCAAAGAGCCATCCGTTTGAGACAGGCGCACGTTCCGATTTCATTGAACTAAGCTAGATGCACAATTTCGAATGCAGCCTTCATCACAAACGACAGTTCATTTCTCGAAAGCTTGTCATGTAAAAAAAGGAAACAAAGAACGAAAACATACAGCTGACAATCTTCTGAAGCTGCAGATTTAGCTTTTGAGAAATGGACATTTTATGTATGCAGATGCTTTTCAAGCGCTGGTTTTAGAACGTCGCTGTGCTTCCAGCATCATTCTCAGCCTTCTAAACTGCCTATCGAGGTGCCGATCACTTTGTAAAGCGCTTGAGAGGCCAGAGCTGCTCAAACTGCTCTTGCCGTTTCCTTCAATCAAAAGCACTATTTTTTTCGTTGTATGGAAAGCTTTTCAAGTCTTGCATCGACACGCACCTTTCCTGAAATGTCCAAAGGGTGAATGTTTCGCAAAGAAATCCAGTCTACCTTTAGGGGGCATGATGTTGAAATCGGAACAAGCCCTGGGTGGGCTTGAACCAGCAGCCGTTCAGTTAACAGCTGCACAGAAACGCCCCCCGCTTGCTTTGTATCATTCGCAAGTTTCTGGTTAAAGAGTAAAAAAGGCTGGAATTCTTTTCCAGAAGCAGCCGGCAGGATTTCTTCTGCACCCACCCAGAAAAGCCAAGAATTGTATTTCATCTGTCGCAAGCTGTATGTTCCAGAAAGAGAATGAATACTTGCATTAAACTGAATCAAGCCGACAGACACGCACCTGAAGTGGAAATCTAATAAGTAAATTGATTCTTAAAATGTAGAGAGCTTTGAAAAAAATATATTGGTGCTTTTAGATAATATATTTCAAGGATGTAATTGCTGTGCTACAGTACGTGCAGAATTTTAGAAAACAGTGCGTCAACAAAGTACACTGTTTGGGTAACTTTAGAAGACAATGTACCAAAACAATATATGCTGTCTGGGTCGTTAGAATTAGCCGAAAGTAACTGATAAGCTTTGAATAACAAATCTAGTGCTTCTTCTCTCGTTCTATGTTGTAATCTGTTTTGTCTTAGGGAAAGGGGAAGCTTTTGAAGGGACAAAGCACTGAGCTTTTTTACAGCGCAACGTCTTATAAAAACCCTGTACTGCTTGTAACAAATTGAGTCTCCGGTTGCACTTTGCGAAGTGGCAACAGGGCTCCCAATATTGCAATATTGAAATAAAGACCTTACTCAGGTGAGAACTCTCTCTTGTGGCTTCCTTGATAGTTAAATTTCCACGACAGAATTGGCACCCCAGATGGGACACTAACCTGAGCGCGGACGGCTGCTGAAACTCCATCCGGAGCCGGACAATTTTAGCAAATTGGACGAACCTCGGAGGATAAACTGTTTGTCCTTCCTGAGACGCGTCTGGAGAATTCACGGCTGTCTGACATCAGTAAGTGATCCTTTTAACGAACTTTTGTTTTAAGACGATTTATAAGAATTTTTTCTGTGGTCTTATAGCAGAGAAAGAGCAGGCCGGTGAGGGTGTTCTCACGCGGGTTTGATGAGTCCGGGACTCATAAAGAACTTATCTTAACACAGACGTGTGGTTTTTGCTCTGCGGAGTAGTTAATGTGATAAGGTTCTAAAGTAAGGCACCGATCGGTAAAAATGGGAAATGAAAATTCGAAGACGGAAACAGGACCGAGCGGTCCAGCGAAGTACATGTACAGGGAATTTGGAGAAAGGGGAATAAAGTGTCTTCCATCGTGGAGTAAGTTAGGTTTTCCAGAAAATGGTAGTTTTAGTACCAGGCAGATACAACAACTAGAAGAACAGTTAAAGTTAAAGAAATGTAATGCATCTTGTTATGTATGTGCTTTAATGCCTCATTCTACAGCCTCACCCATTTCTCTCCTGGTTAGAATCACTGTTTGGGCCAGGGGGAATGTTTTTCTTTAAGTTACTAACACCGATTATAGGGGCTGTGATACTTGTCTTCCTGTTTTTATGTTGCTATATGACATGTATTATTCCAATGCTTTTCAAATATGGTAATGAATATGTTTGCGCATCAGTATGTTCTGATAAGAACGCAAGAATCCGAAGTATGGGAGCCTCCTGGGAGTCCATATGAAGAATCTAACTTTTAATCATTTTCAAGAATAAAAAGGAGGGAATTGAAGTGGAAATCTAATAAGTAAATTGATTCTTAAAATGTAGAGAGCTTTGAAAAAAATATATTGGTGCTTTTAGATAATATATTTCAAGGATGTAATTGCTGTGCTACAGTACGTGCAGAATTTTAGAAAACAGTGCGTCAACAAAGTACACTGTTTGGGTTACTTTAGAAGACAATGTACCAAAACAATATATGCTGTCTGGTTCGTTAGAATTAGCCGAAAGTAACTGATGAGCTTTGAATAACAAATCTAGTGCTTCTTCTCTCGCTCTATGATGTAATCTGTTTTGTCTTAGGGAAAGGGGAAGTTTTTGAAGGGACAAAGCACTGAGCTTTTTTACAGCGCAACGTCTTATAAAAACCCTGTACTGCTTGTGACAAATTGAGTCTCTGGTTGCACTTTGCGAAGTGGCAACAGGGCTCCCAATATTGCAATATTGAAATAAAGACCTTACTCAGGTGAGAACTCTCTCTTGTGGCTTCCTTGATAGTTAAATTTCCACGACACACCGCCGTTGTTTTTCTCCATCGGAAGTTTGTCGTTAAGGAAAAACATCGCTGTCATTTTCTTGCCAGCCGGCGGCATTTCTTGTGCAGCGATGAGCCAGATTTGTATTTCGGATTTCGGAAGTTGTGTGAATTTCTTGAAGCTGAAAGTCAACTCGCTCCAGAAAAGAAATGTGCAGTCGCATGAAAGCCGTGCCTGCTTATTAAACCGCAGGACCTGAGCTTGCGTTCTGTTTCTCATCGCGTTCGCAAAGGCGATTCCTGCCTCTAACACTGCTATGTCTGCGATTCAAAGTGCCGTGTGGAGCAGCTTCGAAAGTCTTGTTCACGCTCCTCCGATGTTGCTTTCTCTCTGCCTAACGAAGTTCCATTTTGGTGTCGGAGCGGGGAGACCTAATCATTCCAGCTTTAAGCCACCCTTCAATCTTCTGAGGGGTGTCTGAGTGCTAGCATGTCATTTGCCTTTTTTTTTTTTTTGAAACGGAGAGCAACGTTGAAAAAGGTTACCTCCGCCGCCTCGCCCTCCGTGTTAAATGATCGCAAGACGGCGGCGGCGGTGCTCCCTGTAGTTGTGGCCGAGCGGTTAAGGCGATGGACTAGAAAGCCATTGGGCTCTCCCCGCGTCGGGTCGAATCCTGCCGACTACGGCGTCCTTCTCGTGTCGCCGTGCGCCTGCCCAGAAAAAGGCGGAGTGCCGTTTCTCTCTTCCTGCTTCTTGTACAAACGCTAAATCGCTTGGACCTGCTGCCTTGGAAGTCATGTCTTCAGCGTCCCCCAGCGACATTTCACACTTGGAAGCAGACAACCACGCTTTTGGCATTGGCATGCCTTGCGCCCTACTTCCAGCCTTTGAAGATCTAATTATTCAAACTGAAAGAACCGACTGAATAGGTGTTTGCAGTGCACCAGGAGGAGCAGTGACCATAGCAGTGGAGGGGTGAGGATGGCGCAGATGGAAACGTTTTCATGCGCTCCTCTGGGAGGAATGAAAATAAAAGGCGAAACCGGAAACAGTAGTAGCCGCAAGAGGAAGTGTCTTCAAGCGCCAAGCAAGCGCTCCTCGTTAGTATAGTGGGGCGTATTCCCGCCTGTCACGTGGGAGACCAGGGATGGATTGCTTGACGGCGAGCCGGGTTGCTTTTCTCCCATCAGATTCCAACCGCTAATGCTAACGCAGTTTGTGGGAGCTTACGTGCTTCTCCTTTTCCGTCATTTTCGGACGACTATTCCAAAGGGGTAACCTGATGGAATAGGGGCCTGAAGACACGAGGCATTCTTAAACCAGCACTGGGCTGCACGGCCTTCTGTTGCGATCAGATTATATTCGAGTGAAAAAGCCAGAGCAGCCGCTTCCATCCTATGGAGTACGAGCTAAATCAGGAGAGGTATGGAACACACGCGTGCCTATAGGTGCACGTCTCCTACGTCAGGCTGCTTCACCCATGTGCACCCGACTGGAGAGGGAATGGCGCAAGCTTTTTGTCAGGAGTGGGATTCGAACCCCCGCCTCCAGGGGAGACTGCGACCTGAACGCAGCGCCTTAGACCGCTCGGCCATCCTGACGCCAGCCCTCTCCCCCAAAGCGGTCTGATGAGCCACCGCGATCCCACTACGCTCTTCGAGTATCGCACTGTTATTAATACTACAGTGTGACTCCAGCATTAAAATGTTTGGAAAATGTGTCGGCCTTTATAATCCAGTGTAGAGCAGCGTGTGATGATTTGTGCTACAAAACACAAAGCGCTCAAAGTGACGTCTGCGTTTGTCACTGAAACTTTCAACTCTTTCATCACTTATGTAGGAAATACAAAGAGCAGTTAGGTGGAACGCGTAGGATGGCCGTCAGCAGAGTGGTGCAGCAGAAGCGTGCTGGGCCCATAACCCAGAGGTCGATGGATCGAAACCATCCTCTGCTACATGTGTCTTATGCATGGTTCATAAGCATTCCATCGGGTTAGCAAAGTGCATTAAAGTAGTGTGGATCTCCCTTTCCTTAAGTTCTGTTCTGAGTTTCTCTCTCGTGTGTGTTTGTGCAAGCTTGACACTTGCGGGACTCTTTCATCTTCACCAATACGGAGATGACCAAATGTGTCTTCGGTTGTTCTGAGATCTTTGATAGTTTCTTCGAATGCTTCAAGTGAACCTCGAAATCGAAGCAGTTATGTTTATATTGATTTCTCGCATTAATCATTATTAACCAGGAACAGCCAGCACAGTCGGTCGCATTAGTAATTATGTCACGTCTCTACTTAGCAGAGCATTCAAAGACCCACTGGAAGCAGGAAAGCACTAAGACACTGCAACACTGAACTCGGGAAAATCATACTGGGAGCTCTGAGCGATGTCTGCATCCAAGCCATCCAATACGGACTCTGAGACCTTGGAATATCAACACTATGATGCGCTACCTTTTCCCTGGAGCAAAACGATGGAATTAGAAGAATGCTTACCGCAGGATACAACTGTGCCGTTGTTATTTGGAGCACGGTTTTCACTTGCATGAAAACTACAGCAGAACGTAGAAGGATGATCACAGAGGAGTCCACGCGGGCATGCTGAGGAGATTGTAGGTCGTACATTTCAATGATTACTGACATTTGCGCTGCTTGAGGTACAGTAATCAACAAAGAACAGGGTGTGCTACTCTCGAATCCGGTCACCACATGATGAAAAGCCAGGAAGTATACCTTGTCCAATTGACGTCAACAGGGACACGTTAACCCCTTGCTTCCCTGGCGCCCGGCTAGCTCAGTCGGTAGAGCATGAGACTCTTAATCTCAGGGTCGTGGGTTCGAGCCCCACGTTGGGCAGTGCCCGTCTCCTTATTAACAAAGTTTCGTGCTCATCCTTGACCCTCTTACACCTTGATGGTACCGAGCACTAAACTTTAATGCACAGGTGTGATGAAACTGAGATGAAAAGGGCTTATCTATCTCTTTGCCCGAGAGATAAATCAAAGGTTCCGCAGACAATCCGTTGGCTCCGGTCACTCTGACGCAGATAGGAGCTGCAGCCATCATAACTTGTATGAAAACTGATAAGAGCTCCTGTCTATTTACAGTTTCATTTACTCTAGCCTTTCCTTAAACACTGCGTGTACGAAGGCTAAGAAATTGCAGAGCTATTCTAATACAATAACTATTTGGAATCTTTTCGCCATAACAGTTTCACTGTGATTTTGCAGGTAACACGTACGTACGTAACATTTTGAACCGCACTGGAAAAATATGGGAAAGAAATGGCGAAAAGCAACTCTTCAACACGTGGCAATATCTTCCTGAGCGGAGTCCTGTTCTCGAAGCTCGGCACTCTGCAAGAGTCACTTCTCCCAACTTGCGCCCGCAGGTTTCCGTAGTGTGCCTGTAAAGAGCCATCCGTTTGAGACAGGCGCACGTTCCGATTTCATTGAACTAAGCTACTGTAGATGCACAATTTCGAATGCAGCCTTCATCACAAACGACAGTTCATTTCTCGAAAGCTTGTCATGTAAAAAAAGGAAACAAAGAACGAAAACATACAGCTGACAATCTTCTGAAGCTGCAGATTTAGCTTTTGAGAAATGGACATTTTATGTATGCAGATGCTTTTCAAGCGCTGGTTTTAGAACGTCGCTGTGCTTCCAGCATCATTCTCAGCCTTCTAAACTGCCTATCGAGGTGCCGATCACTTTGTAAAGCGCTTGAGAGGCCGGAGCTGCTCAAACTGCTCTTGCCGTTTCCTTCAATCAAAAGCACTATTTTTTTCGTTGTATGGAAAGCTTTTCAAGTCTTGCATCGACACGCACCTTTCCTGAAATGTCCAAAGGGTGAATGTTTCGCAAAGAAATCCAGTCTACCTTTAGGGGGCATGATGTTGAAATCGGAACAAGCCCTGGGTGGGCTTGAACCAGCAGCCGTTCAGTTAACAGCTGCACAGAAACGCCCCCCGCTTGCTTTGTATCATTCGCAAGTTTCTGGTTAAAGAGTAAAAAAGGCTGGAATTCTTTTCCAGAAGCAGCCGGCAGGATTTCTTCTGCACCCACCCAGAAAAGCCAAGAATTGTATTTCATCTGTCGCAAGCTGTATGTTCCAGAAAGAGAATGAATACTTGCATTAAACTGAATCAAGCCGACAGACACGCACCTGAAGTGGAAATCTAATAAGTAAATTGATTCTTAAAATGTAGAGAGCTTTGAAAAAAATATATTGGTGCTTTTAGATAATATATTTCAAGGATGTAATTGCTGTGCTACAGTACGTGCAGAATTTTAGAAAACAGTGCGTCAACAAAGTACACTGTTTGGGTTACTTTAGAAGACAATGTACCAAAACAATATATGCTGTCTGGTTCGTTAGAATTAGCCGAAAGTAACTGATAAGCTTTGAATAACAAATCTAGTGCTTCTTCTCTCGCTCTATGATGTAATCTGTTTTGTCTTAGGGAAAGGGGAAGTTTTTGAAGGGACAAAGCACTGAGCTTTTTTACAGCGCAACGTCTTATAAAAACCCTGTACTGCTTGTGACAAATTGAGTCTCTGGTTGCACTTTGCGAAGTGGCAACAGGGCTCCCAATATTGCAATATTGAAATAAAGACCTTACTCAGGTGAGAACTCTCTCTTGTGGCTTCCTTGATAGTTAAATTTCCACGACACACCGCCGTTGTTTTTCTCCATCGGAAGTTTGTCGTTAAGGAAAAACATCGCTGTCATTTTCTTGCCAGCCGGCGGCATTTCTTGTGCAGCGATGAGCCAGATTTGTATTTCGGATTTCGGAAGTTGTGTGAATTTCTTGAAGCTGAAAGTCAACTCGCTCCAGAAAAGAAATGTGCAGTCGCATGAAAGCCGTGCCTGCTTATTAAACCGCAGGACCTGAGCTTGCGTTCTGTTTCTCATCGCGTTCGCAAAGGCGATTCCTGCCTCTAACACTGCTATGTCTGCGATTCAAAGTGCCGTGTGGAGCAGCTTCGAAAGTCTCGTTCACGCTCCTCCGATGTTGCTTTCTCTCTGCCTAACGAAGTTCCATTTTGGTGTCGGAGCGGGGAGACCTAATCATTCCAGCTTTAAGCCACCCTTCAATCTTCTGAGGGGTGTCTGAGTGCTAGCATGTCATTTGCCTTTTTTTTTTTTGAAACGGAGAGCGACGTTGAAAAAGGTTACCTCCGCCTCCTCGCCCTCCGTGTTAAATGATCGCAAGACGGCAGCGGCGGCGCTCCCTGTAGTTGTGGCCGAGCGGTTAAGGCGATGGACTAGAAAGCCATTGGGCTCTCCCCGCGCCGGGTCGAATCCTGCCGACTACGGCGTCCTTCTCGTGTCGCCGTGCGCCTGCCCAGAAAAAGGCGGAGTGCCGTTTCTCTCTTCCTGCTTCTTGTACAAACGCTAAATCGCTTGGACCTGCTGCCTTGGAAGTCATGTCTTCAGCGTCCCCCAGCGACATTTCACACTTGGAAGCAGACAACCACGCTTTTGGCATTGGCATGCCTTGCGCCCTACTTCCAGCCTTTGAAGATCTAATTATTCAAACTGAAAGAACCGACTGAATAGGTGTTTGCAGTGCACCAGGAGGAGCAGTGACCATAGCAGTGGAGGGGTGAGGATGGCGCAGATGGAAACGTTTTCATGCGCTCCTCTGGGAGGAATGAAAATAAAAGGCGAAACCGGAAACAGTAGTAGCCGCAAGAGGAAGTGTCTTCAAGCGCCAAGGAAGCGCTCCTCGTTAGTATAGTGGTGCGTATTCCCGCCCGTCACGTGGGAGACCAGGGATGGATTGCTTGACGGCGAGCCGGGTTGCTTTTCTCCCATCAGATTCCAACCGCTAATGCTAACGCAGTTTGTGGGAGCTTACGTGCTTCTCCTTTTCCGTCATTTTCGGACGACTATTCCAAAGGGGTAACCTGATGGAATAGGGGCCTGAAGACACGAGGCATTCTTAAACCAGCACTGGGCTGCACGGCCTTCTGTTGCGATCAGATTATATTCGAGTGAAAAAGCCAGAGCAGCCGCTTCCATCCTATGGAGTACGAGCTAAATCAGGAGAGGTATGGGACACGCGCGTGCCTATAGGTGCACGTCTCCTACGTCAGGCTGCTTCACCCATGTGCACCCGACTGGAGAGGGAATGGAGCAAGCTTTTTGTCAGGAGTGGGATTCGAACCCACGCCTCCAGGGGAGACTGCGACCTGAACGCAGCGCCTTAGACCGCTCGGCCATCCTGACGCCAGCCCCCTCCCCCAAAGCGGTCTGATGAGCCACCGCGATCCCACTACGCTCTTCGAGTATCGCACTGTTATTAATACTACAGTGTGACTCCAGCATTAAAATGTTTGGAAAATGTGTCGGCCTTTATAATCCAGTGTAGAGCAGCGTGTGATGATTTGTGCTACAAAACACCAAGCGCTCAAAGTGACGTCTGCGTTTGTCACTGAAACTTTCAACTCTTTCATCACTTATGTAGGAAATACAAAGAGCAGTTAGGTGGAACGCGTAGGATGGCCGTCAGCAGAGTGGCGCAGCGGAAGCGTGCTGGGCCCATAACCCAGAGGTCGATGGATCGAAACCATCCTCTGCTACATGTGTCTTACGCATGGTTCATAAGCATTCCATCGGGTTAGCAAAGTGCATTAAAGTAGTGTGGATCTCCCTTTCCTTAAGTTCTGTTCTGAGTTTCTCTCTCGTGTGTGTTTGTGCAAGCTTGACACTTGCGGGACTCTTTCATCTTCACCAATACGGAGATGACCAAATGTGTCTTCGGTTGTTCTGAGATCTTTGATAGTTTCTTCGAATGCTTCAAGTGAACCTCGAAATCGAAGCAGTTATGTTTATATTGATTTCTCGCATTAATCATTATTAACCAGGAACAGCCAGCACAGTCGGTCGCATTAGTAATTATGTCACGTCTCTACTTAGCAGAGCATTCAAAGACCCACTGGAAGCAGGAAAGCACTAAGACACTGCAAAACTGAACTCGGGAAAATCATACTGGGAGCTCTGAGCGATGTCTGCATCCAAGCCATCCAATACGGACTCTGAGACCTTGGAATATCAACACTATGATGCGCTACCTTTTCCCTGGAGCAAAACGATGGAATTAGAAGAATGCTTACCGCAGGATACAACTGTGCCGTTGTTATTTGGAGCACGGTTTTCACTTGCATGAAAACTACAGCAGAACGTAGAAGGATGATCACAGAGGAGTCCACGCGGGCATGCTGAGGAGATTGTAGGTCGTACATTTCAATGATTACTGACATTTGCGCTGCTTGAGGTACAGTAATCAACAAAGAACAGGGTGTGCTACTCTCGAATCCGGTCACCACATGATGAAAAGCCAGGAAGTATACCTTGTCCAATTGATGTCAACAGGGACACGTTAACCCCTTGCTTCCCTGGCGCCCGGCTAGCTCAGTCGGTAGAGCATGAGACTCTTAATCTCAGGGTCGTGGGTTCGAGCCCCACGTTGGGCGGTGCCCGTCTCCTTATTAACAAAGTTTCGTGCTCATCCTTGACCCTCTTACACCTTGATGGTACCGAGCACTAAACTTTAATGCACAGGTGTGATGAAACTGAGATGAAAAGGGCTTATCTATCTCTTTGCCCGAGAGATAAATCAAAGGTTCCGCAGACAATCCGTTGGCTCCGGTCACTCTGACGCAGATAGGAGCTGCAGCCATCATAACTTGTATGAAAACTGATAAGAGCTCCTGTCTATTTACAGTTTCATTTACTCTAGCCTTTCCTTAAACACTGCGTGTACGAAGGCTAAGAAATTGCAGAGCTATTCTAATACAATAACTATTTGGAATCTTTTCGCCATAACAGTTTCACTGTGATTTTGCAGGTAACACGTACGTACGTAACATTTTGAACCGCACTGGAAAAATATGGGAAAGAAATGGCGAAAAGCAACTCTTCAACACGTGGCAATATCTTCCTGAGCGGAGTCCTGTTCTCGAAGCTCGACACTCTGCAAGAGTCACTTCTCCCAACTTGCGCCCGCAGGTTTCCGTAGTGTGCCTGCAAAGAGCCATCCGTTTGAGACAGGCGCACGTTCCGATTTCATTGAACTAAGCTAGATGCACAATTTCGAATGCAGCCTTCATCACAAACGACAGTTCATTTCTCGAAAGCTTGTCATGTAAAAAAAGGAAACAAAGAACGAAAACATACAGCTGACAATCTTCTGAAGCTGCAGATTTAGCTTTTGAGAAATGGACATTTTATGTATGCAGATGCTTTTCAAGCGCTGGTTTTAGAACGTCGCTGTGCTTCCAGCATCATTCTCAGCCTTCTAAACTGCCTATCGAGGTGCCGATCACTTTGTAAAGCGCTTGAGAGGCCGGAGCTGCTCAAACTGCTCTTGCCGTTTCCTTCAATCAAAAGCACTATTTTTTTCGTTGTATGGAAAGCTTTTCAAGTCTTGCATCGACACGCACCTTTCCTGAAATGTCCAAAGGGTGAATGTTTCGCAAAGAAATCCAGTCTACCTTTAGGGGGCATGATGTTGAAATCGGAACAAGCCCTGGGTGGGCTTGAACCAGCAGCCGTTCAGTTAACAGCTGCACAGAAACGCCCCCCGCTTGCTTTGTATCATTCGCAAGTTTCTGGTTAAAGAGTAAAAAAGGCTGGAATTCTTTTCCAGAAGCAGCCGGCAGGATTTCTTCTGCACCCACCCAGAAAAGCCAAGAATTGTATTTCATCTGTCGCAAGCTGTATATTCCAGAAAGAGAATGAATACTTGCATTAAACTGAATCAAGCCGACAGACACGCACCTGAAGTGGAAATCTAATAAGTAAATTGATTCTTAAAATGTAGAGAGCTTTGAAAAAAATATATTGGTGCTTTTAGATAATATATTTCAAGGATGTAATTGCTGTGCTACAGTACGTGCAGAACTTTAGAATACAGTGCGTCAACAAAGTACACTGTTTGGGTAACTTTAGAAGACAATGTACCAAAACAATATATGCTGTCTGGGTCGTTAGAATTAGCCGAAAGTAACTGATAAGCTTTGAATAACAAATCTAGTGCTTCTTCTCTCGTTCTATGTTGTAATCTGTTTTGTCTTAGGGAAAGGGGAAGCTTTTGAAGGGACAAAGCACTGAGCTTTTTTACAGCGCAACGTCTTATAAAAACCCTGTACTGCTTGTAACAAATTGAGTCTCCGGTTGCACTTTGCGAAGTGGCAACAGGGCTCCCAATATTGCAATATTGAAATAAAGACCTTACTCAGGTGAGAACTCTCTCTTGTGGCTTCCTTGATAGTTAAATTTCCACGACAGAATTGGCACCCCAGATGGGACACTAACCTGAGCGCGGACGGCTGCTGAAACTCCATCCGGAGCCGGACAATTTTAGCAAATTGGACGAACCTCGGAGGATAAACTGTTTGTCCTTCCTGAGACGCGTCTGGAGAATTCACGGCTGTCTGACGTCAGTAAGTGATCCTTTTAACGAACTTTTGTTTTAAGACGATTTATAAGAATTTTTTCTGTGGTCTTATAGCAGAGAAAGAGCAGGCCGGTGAGGGTGTTCTCACGCGGGTTTGATGAGTCCGGGACTCATAAAGAACTTATCTTAACACAGACGTGTGGTTTTTGCTCTGCGGAGTAGTTAATGTGATAAGGTTCTAAAGTAAGGCACCGATCGGTAAAAATGGGAAATGAAAATTCGAAGACGGAAACAGGACCGAGCGGTCCAGCGAAGTACATGTACAGGGAATTTGGAGAAAGGGGAATAAAGTGTCTTCCATCGTGGAGTAAGTTAGGTTTTCCAGAAAATGGTAGTTTTAGTACCAGGCAGATACAACAACTAGAAGAACAGTTAAAGTTAAAGAAATGTAATGCATCTTGTTATGTATGTGCTTTAATGCCTCATTCTACAGCCTCACCCATTTCTCTCCTGGTTAGAATCACTGTTTGGGCCAGGGGGAATGTTTTTCTTTAAGTTACTAACACCGATTATAGGGGCTGTGATACTTGTCTTCCTGTTTTTATGTTGCTATATGACATGTATTATTCCAATGCTTTTCAAATATGGTAATGAATATGTTTGCGCATCAGTATGTTCTGATAAGAACGCAAGAATCCGAAGTATGGGAGCCTCCTGGGAGTCCATATGAAGAATCTAACTTTTAATCATTTTCAAGAATAAAAAGGAGGGAATTGAAGTGGAAATCTAATAAGTAAATTGATTCTTAAAATGTAGAGAGCTTTGAAAAAAATATATTGGTGCTTTTAGATAATATATTTCAAGGATGTAATTGCTGTGCTACAGTACGTGCAGAATTTTAGAAAACAGTGCGTCAACAAAGTACACTGTTTGGGTTACTTTAGAAGACAATGTACCAAAACAATATATGCTGTCTGGTTCGTTAGAATTAGCCGAAAGTAACTGATAAGCTTTGAATAACAAATCTAGTGCTTCTTCTCTCGCTCTATGATGTAATCTGTTTTGTCTTAGGGAAAGGGGAAGTTTTTGAAGGGACAAAGCACTGAGCTTTTTTACAGCGCAACGTCTTATAAAAACCCTGTACTGCTTGTGACAAATTGAGTCTCTGGTTGCACTTTGCGAAGTGGCAACAGGGCTCCCAATATTGCAATATTGAAATAAAGACCTTACTCAGGTGAGAACTCTCTCTTGTGGCTTCCTTGATAGTTAAATTTCCACGACACACCGCCGTTGTTTTTCTCCATCGGAAGTTTGTCGTTAAGGAAAAACATCGCTGTCATTTTCTTGCCAGCCGGCGGCATTTCTTGTGCAGCGATGAGCCAGATTTGTATTTCGGATTTCGGAAGTTGTGTGAATTTCTTGAAGCTGAAAGTCAACTCGCTCCAGAAAAGAAATGTGCAGTCGCATGAAAGCCGTGCCTGCTTATTAAACCGCAGGACCTGAGCTTGCGTTCTGTTTCTCATCGCGTTCGCAAAGGCGATTCCTGCCTCTAACACTGCTATGTCTGCGATTCAAAGTGCCGTGTGGAGCAGCTTCGAAAGTCTCGTTCACGCTCCTCCGATGTTGCTTTCTCTCTGCCTAACGAAGTTCCATTTTGGTGTCGGAGCGGGGAGACCTAATCATTCCAGCTTTAAGCCACCCTTCAATCTTCTGAGGGGTGTCTGAGTGCTAGCATGTCATTTGCCTTTTTTTTTTTTGAAACGGAGAGCGACGTTGAAAAAGGTTACCTCCGCCGCCTCGACCTCCGTGTTAAATGATCGCAAGACGGCGGCGGCGGCGCTCCCTGTAGTTGTGGCCGAGCGGTTAAGGCGATGGACTAGAAAGCCATTGGGCTCTCCCCGCGCCGGGTCGAATCCTGCCGACTACGGCGTCCTTCTCGTGTCGCCGTGCGCCTGCCCAGAAAAAGGCGGAGTGCCGTTTCTCTCTTCCTGCTTCTTGTACAAACGCTAAATCGCTTGGACCTGCTGCCTTGGAAGTCATGTCTTCAGCGTCCCCCAGCGACATTTCACACTTGGAAGCAGACAACCACGCTTTTGGCATTGGCATGCCTTGCGCCCTACTTCCAGCCTTTGAAGATCTAATTATTCAAACTGAAAGAACCGACTGAATAGGTGTTTGCAGTGCACCAGGAGGAGCAGTGACCATAGCAGTGGAGGGGTGAGGATGGCGCAGATGGAAACGTTTTCATGCGCTCCTCTGGGAGGAATGAAAATAAAAGGCGAAACCGGAAACAGTAGTAGCCGCAAGAGGAAGTGTCTTCAAGCGCCAAGCAAGCGCTCCTCGTTAGTATAGTGGTGCGTATTCCCGCCCGTCACGTGGGAGACCAGGGATGGATTGCTTGACGGCGAGCCGGGTTGCTTTTCTCCCATCAGATTCCAACCGCTAATGCTAACGCAGTTTGTGGGAGCTTACGTGCTTCTCCTTTTCCGTCATTTTCGGACGACTATTCCAAAGGGGTAACCTGATGGAATAGGGGCCTGAAGACACGAGGCATTCTTAAACCAGCACTGGGCTGCACGGCCTTCTGTTGCGATCAGATTATATTCGAGTGAAAAAGCCAGAGCAGCCGCTTCCATCCTATGGAGTACGAGCTAAATCAGGAGAGGTATGGGACACGCGCGTGCCTATAGGTGCACGTCTCCTACGTCAGGCTGCTTCACCCATGTGCACCCGACTGGAGAGGGAATGGCGCAAGCTTTTTGTCAGGAGTGGGATTCGAACCCACGCCTCCAGGGGAGACTGTGACCTGAACGCAGCGCCTTAGACCGCTCGGCCATCCTGACGCCAGCCCCCTCCCCCAAAGCGGTCTGATGAGCCACCGCGATCCCACTACGCTCTTCGAGTATCGCACTGTTATTAATACTACAGTGTGACTCCAGCATTAAAATGTTTGGAAAATGTGTCGGCCTTTATAATCCAGTGTAGAGCAGCGTGTGATGATTTGTGCTACAAAACACCAAGCGCTCAAAGTGACGTCTGCGTTTGTCACTGAAACTTTCAACTCTTTCATCACTTATGTAGGAAATACAAAGAGCAGTTAGGTGGAACGCGTAGGATGGCCGTCAGCAGAGTGGCGCAGCGGAAGCGTGCTGGGCCCATAACCCAGAGGTCGATGGATCGAAACCATCCTCTGCTACATGTGTCTTACGCATGGTTCATAAGCATTCCATCGGGTTAGCAAAGTGCATTAAAGTAGTGTGGATCTCCCTTTCCTTAAGTTCTGTTCTGAGTTTCTCTCTCGAAATCGAAGCAGTTATGTTTATATTGATTTCTCGCATTAATCATTATTAACCAGGAACAGCCAGCACAGTCGGTCGCATTAGTAATTATGTCACGTCTCTACTTAGCAGAGCATTCAAAGACCCACTGGAAGCAGGAAAGCACTAAGACACTGCAAAACTGAACTCGGGAAAATCATACTGGGAGCTCTGAGCGATGTCTGCATCCAAGCCATCCAATACGGACTCTGAGACCTTGGAATATCAACACTATGATGCGCTACCTTTTCCCTGGAGCAAAACGATGGAATTAGAAGAATGCTTACCGCAGGATACAACTGTGCCGTTGTTATTTGGAGCACGGTTTTCACTTGCATGAAAACTACAGCAGAACGTAGAAGGATGATCACAGAGGAGTCCACGCGGGCATGCTGAGGAGATTGTAGGTCGTACATTTCAATGATTACTGACATTTGCGCTGCTTGAGGTACAGTAATCAACAAAGAACAGGGTGTGCTACTCTCGAATCCGGTCACCACATGATGAAAAGCCAGGAAGTATACCTTGTCCAATTGATGTCAACAGGGACACGTTAACCCCTTGCTTCCCTGGCGCCCGGCTAGCTCAGTCGGTAGAGCATGAGACTCTTAATCTCAGGGTCGTGGGTTCGAGCCCCACGTTGGGCGGTGCCCGTCTCCTTATTAACAAAGTTTCGTGCTCATCCTTGACCCTCTTACACCTTGATGGTACCGAGCACTAAACTTTAATGCACAGGTGTGATGAAACTGAGGTGAAAAGGGCTTATCTATCTCTTTGCCCGAGAGATAAATCAAAGGTTCCGCAGACAATCCGTTGGCTCCGGTCACTCTGACGCAGATAGGAGCTGCAGCCATCATAACTTGTATGAAAACTGATAAGAGCTCCTGTCTATTTACAGTTTCATTTACTCTAGCCTTTCTTTAAACACTGCGTGTACGAAGGCTAAGAAATTGCAGAGCTATTCTAATACAATAACTATTTGGAATCTTTTCGCCATAACAGTTTCACTGTGATTTTGCAGGTAACACGTACGTACGTAACATTTTGAACCGCACTGGAAAAATATGGGAAAGAAATGGCGAAAAGCAACTCTTCAACACGTGGCAATATCTTCCTGAGCGGAGTCCTGTTCTCGAAGCTCGACACTCTGCAAGAGTCACTTCTCCCAACTTGCGCCCGCAGGTTTCCGTAGTGTGCCTGCAAAGAGCCATCCGTTTGAGACAGGCGCACGTTCCGATTTCATTGAACTAAGCTAGATGCACAATTTCGAATGCAGCCTTCATCACAAACGACAGTTCATTTCTCGAAAGCTTGTCATGTAAAAAAAGGAAACAAAGAACGAAAACATACAGCTGACAATCTTCTGAAGCTGCAGATTTAGCTTTTGAGAAATGGACATTTTATGTATGCAGATGCTTTTCAAGCGCTGGTTTTAGAACGTCGCTGTGCTTCCAGCATCATTCTCAGCCTTCTAAACTGCCTATCGAGGTGCCGATCACTTTGTAAAGCGCTTGAGAGGCCGGAGCTGCTCAAACTGCTCTTGCCGTTTCCTTCAATCAAAAGCACTATTTTTTTCGTTGTATGGAAAGCTTTTCAAGTCTTGCATCGACACGCACCTTTCCTGAAATGTCCAAAGGGTGAATGTTTCGCAAAGAAATCCAGTCTACCTTTAGGGGGCATGATGTTGAAATCGGAACAAGCCCTGGGTGGGCTTGAACCAGCAGCCGTTCAGTTAACAGCTGCACAGAAACGCCCCCCGCTTGCTTTGTATCATTCGCAAGTTTCTGGTTAAAGAGTAAAAAAGGCTGGAATTCTTTTCCAGAAGCAGCCGGCAGGATTTCTTCTGCACCCACCCAGAAAAGCCAAGAATTGTATTTCATCTGTCGCAAGCTGTATATTCCAGAAAGAGAATGAATACTTGCATTAAACTGAATCAAGCCGACAGACACGCACCTGAAGTGGAAATCTAATAAGTAAATTGATTCTTAAAATGTAGAGAGCTTTGAAAAAAATATATTGGTGCTTTTAGATAATATATTTCAAGGATGTAATTGCTGTGCTACAGTACGTGCAGAACTTTAGAATACAGTGCGTCAACAAAGTACACTGTTTGGGTAACTTTAGAAGACAATGTACCAAAACAATATATGCTGTCTGGGTCGTTAGAATTAGCCGAAAGTAACTGATAAGCTTTGAATAACAAATCTAGTGCTTCTTCTCTCGTTCTATGTTGTAATCTGTTTTGTCTTAGGGAAAGGGGAAGCTTTTGAAGGGACAAAGCACTGAGCTTTTTTACAGCGCAACGTCTTATAAAAACCCTGTACTGCTTGTAACAAATTGAGTCTCCGGTTGCACTTTGCGAAGTGGCAACAGGGCTCCCAATATTGCAATATTGAAATAAAGACCTTACTCAGGTGAGAACTCTCTCTTGTGGCTTCCTTGATAGTTAAATTTCCACGACAGAATTGGCACCCCAGATGGGACACTAACCTGAGCGCGGACGGCTGCTGAAACTCCATCCGGAGCCGGACAATTTTAGCAAATTGGACGAACCTCGGAGGATAAACTGTTTGTCCTTCCTGAGACGCGTCTGGAGAATTCACGGCTGTCTGACGTCAGTAAGTGATCCTTTTAACGAACTTTTGTTTTAAGACGATTTATAAGAATTTTTTCTGTGGTCTTATAGCAGAGAAAGAGCAGGCCGGTGAGGGTGTTCTCACGCGGGTTTGATGAGTCCGGGACTCATAAAGAACTTATCTTAACACAGACGTGTGGTTTTTGCTCTGCGGAGTAGTTAATGTGATAAGGTTCTAAAGTAAGGCACCGATCGGTAAAAATGGGAAATGAAAATTCGAAGACGGAAACAGGACCGAGCGGTCCAGCGAAGTACATGTACAGGGAATTTGGAGAAAGGGGAATAAAGTGTCTTCCATCGTGGAGTAAGTTAGGTTTTCCAGAAAATGGTAGTTTTAGTACCAGGCAGATACAACAACTAGAAGAACAGTTAAAGTTAAAGAAATGTAATGCATCTTGTTATGTATGTGCTTTAATGCCTCATTCTACAGCCTCACCCATTTCTCTCCTGGTTAGAATCACTGTTTGGGCCAGGGGGAATGTTTTTCTTTAAGTTACTAACACCGATTATAGGGGCTGTGATACTTGTCTTCCTGTTTTTATGTTGCTATATGACATGTATTATTCCAATGCTTTTCAAATATGGTAATGAATATGTTTGCGCATCAGTATGTTCTGATAAGAACGCAAGAATCCGAAGTATGGGAGCCTCCTGGGAGTCCATATGAAGAATCTAACTTTTAATCATTTTCAAGAATAAAAAGGAGGGAATTGAAGTGGAAATCTAATAAGTAAATTGATTCTTAAAATGTAGAGAGCTTTGAAAAAAATATATTGGTGCTTTTAGATAATATATTTCAAGGATGTAATTGCTGTGCTACAGTACGTGCAGAATTTTAGAAAACAGTGCGTCAACAAAGTACACTGTTTGGGTTACTTTAGAAGACAATGTACCAAAACAATATATGCTGTCTGGTTCGTTAGAATTAGCCGAAAGTAACTGATAAGCTTTGAATAACAAATCTAGTGCTTCTTCTCTCGCTCTATGATGTAATCTGTTTTGTCTTAGGGAAAGGGGAAGTTTTTGAAGGGACAAAGCACTGAGCTTTTTTACAGCGCAACGTCTTATAAAAACCCTGTACTGCTTGTGACAAATTGAGTCTCTGGTTGCACTTTGCGAAGTGGCAACAGGGCTCCCAATATTGCAATATTGAAATAAAGACCTTACTCAGGTGAGAACTCTCTCTTGTGGCTTCCTTGATAGTTAAATTTCCACGACACACCGCCGTTGTTTTTCTCCATCGGAAGTTTGTCGTTAAGGAAAAACATCGCTGTCATTTTCTTGCCAGCCGGCGGCATTTCTTGTGCAGCGATGAGCCAGATTTGTATTTCGGATTTCGGAAGTTGTGTGAATTTCTTGAAGCTGAAAGTCAACTCGCTCCAGAAAAGAAATGTGCAGTCGCATGAAAGCCGTGCCTGCTTATTAAACCGCAGGACCTGAGCTTGCGTTCTGTTTCTCATCGCGTTCGCAAAGGCGATTCCTGCCTCTAACACTGCTATGTCTGCGATTCAAAGTGCCGTGTGGAGCAGCTTCGAAAGTCTCGTTCACGCTCCTCCGATGTTGCTTTCTCTCTGCCTAACGAAGTTCCATTTTGGTGTCGGAGCGGGGAGACCTAATCATTCCAGCTTTAAGCCACCCTTCAATCTTCTGAGGGGTGTCTGAGTGCTAGCATGTCATTTGCCTTTTTTTTTTTTGAAACGGAGAGCGACGTTGAAAAAGGTTACCTCCGCCGCCTCGCCCTCCGTGTTAAATGATCGCAAGACGGCGGCGGCGGCGCTCCCTGTAGTTGTGGCCGAGCGGTTAAGGCGATGGACTAGAAAGCCATTGGGTTCTCCCCGCGCCGGGTCGAATCCTGCCGACTACGGCGTCCTTCTCGTGTCGCCGTGCGCCTGCCCAGAAAAAGGCGGAGTGCCGTTTCTCTCTTCCTGCTTCTTGTACAAACGCTAAATCGCTTGGACCTGCTGCCTTGGAAGTCATGTCTTCAGCGTCCCCCAGCGACATTTCACACTTGGAAGCAGACAACCACGCTTTTGGCATTGGCATGCCTTGCGCCCTACTTCCAGCCTTTGAAGATCTAATTATTCAAACTGAAAGAACCGACTGAATAGGTGTTTGCAGTGCACCAGGAGGAGCAGTGACCATAGCAGTGGAGGGGTGAGGATGGCGCAGATGGAAACGTTTTCATGCGCTCCTCTGGGAGGAATGAAAATAAAAGGCGAAACCGGAAACAGTAGTAGCCGCAAGAGGAAGTGTCTTCAAGCGCCAAGCAAGCGCTCCTCGTTAGTATAGTGGTGCGTATTCCCGCCCGTCACGTGGGAGACCAGGGATGGATTGCTTGACGGCGAGCCGGGTTGCTTTTCTCCCATCAGATTCCAACCGCTAATGCTAACGCAGTTTGTGGGAGCTTACGTGCTTCTCCTTTTCCGTCATTTTCGGACGACTATTCCAAAGGGGTAACCTGATGGAATAGGGGCCTGAAGACACGAGGCATTCTTAAACCAGCACTGGGCTGCACGGCCTTCTGTTGCGATCAGATTATATTCGAGTGAAAAAGCCAGAGCAGCCGCTTCCATCCTATGGAGTACGAGCTAAATCAGGAGAGGTATGGGACACGCGCGTGCCTATAGGTGCACGTCTCCTACGTCAGGCTGCTTCACCCATGTGCACCCGACTGGAGAGGGAATGGCGCAAGCTTTTTGTCAGGAGTGGGATTCGAACCCACGCCTCCAGGGGAGACTGTGACCTGAACGCAGCGCCTTAGACCGCTCGGCCATCCTGACGCCAGCCCCCTCCCCCAAAGCGGTCTGATGAGCCACCGCGATCCCACTACGCTCTTCGAGTATCGCACTGTTATTAATACTACAGTGTGACTCCAGCATTAAAATGTTTGGAAAATGTGTCGGCCTTTATAATCCAGTGTAGAGCAGCGTGTGATGATTTGTGCTACAAAACACCAAGCGCTCAAAGTGACGTCTGCGTTTGTCACTGAAACTTTCAACTCTTTCATCACTTATGTAGGAAATACAAAGAGCAGTTAGGTGGAACGCGTAGGATGGCCGTCAGCAGAGTGGCGCAGCGGAAGCGTGCTGGGCCCATAACCCAGAGGTCGATGGATCGAAACCATCCTCTGCTACATGTGTCTTACGCATGGTTCATAAGCATTCCATCGGGTTAGCAAAGTGCATTAAAGTAGTGTGGATCTCCCTTTCCTTAAGTTCTGTTCTGAGTTTCTCTCTCGAAATCGAAGCAGTTATGTTTATATTGATTTCTCGCATTAATCATTATTAACCAGGAACAGCCAGCACAGTCGGTCGCATTAGTAATTATGTCACGTCTCTACTTAGCAGAGCATTCAAAGACCCACTGGAAGCAGGAAAGCACTAAGACACTGCAAAACTGAACTCGGGAAAATCATACTGGGAGCTCTGAGCGATGTCTGCATCCAAGCCATCCAATACGGACTCTGAGACCTTGGAATATCAACACTATGATGCGCTACCTTTTCCCTGGAGCAAAACGATGGAATTAGAAGAATGCTTACCGCAGGATACAACTGTGCCGTTGTTATTTGGAGCACGGTTTTCACTTGCATGAAAACTACAGCAGAACGTAGAAGGATGATCACAGAGGAGTCCACGCGGGCATGCTGAGGAGATTGTAGGTCGTACATTTCAATGATTACTGACATTTGCGCTGCTTGAGGTACAGTAATCAACAAAGAACAGGGTGTGCTACTCTCGAATCCGGTCACCACATGATGAAAAGCCAGGAAGTATACCTTGTCCAATTGATGTCAACAGGGACACGTTAACCCCTTGCTTCCCTGGCGCCCGGCTAGCTCAGTCGGTAGAGCATGAGACTCTTAATCTCAGGGTCGTGGGTTCGAGCCCCACGTTGGGCGGTGCCCGTCTCCTTATTAACAAAGTTTCGTGCTCATCCTTGACCCTCTTACACCTTGATGGTACCGAGCACTAAACTTTAATGCACAGGTGTGATGAAACTGAGGTGAAAAGGGCTTATCTATCTCTTTGCCCGAGAGATAAATCAAAGGTTCCGCAGACAATCCGTTGGCTCCGGTCACTCTGACGCAGATAGGAGCTGCAGCCATCATAACTTGTATGAAAACTGATAAGAGCTCCTGTCTATTTACAGTTTCATTTACTCTAGCCTTTCCTTAAACACTGCGTGTACGAAGGCTAAGAAATTGCAGAGCTATTCTAATACAATAACTATTTGGAATCTTTTCGCCATAACAGTTTCACTGTGATTTTGCAGGTAACACGTACGTACGTAACATTTTGAACCGCACTGGAAAAATATGGGAAAGAAATGGCGAAAAGCAACTCTTCAACACGTGGCAATATCTTCCTGAGCGGAGTCCTGTTCTCGAAGCTCGACACTCTGCAAGAGTCACTTCTCCCAACTTGCGCCCGCAGGTTTCCGTAGTGTGCCTGCAAAGAGCCATCCGTTTGAGACAGGCGCACGTTCCGATTTCATTGAACTAAGCTAGATGCACAATTTCGAATGCAGCCTTCATCACAAACGACAGTTCATTTCTCGAAAGCTTGTCATGTAAAAAAAGGAAACAAAGAACGAAAACATACAGCTGACAATCTTCTGAAGCTGCAGATTTAGCTTTTGAGAAATGGACATTTTATGTATGCAGATGCTTTTCAAGCGCTGGTTTTAGAACGTCGCTGTGCTTCCAGCATCATTCTCAGCCTTCTAAACTGCCTATCGAGGTGCCGATCACTTTGTAAAGCGCTTGAGAGGCCGGAGCTGCTCAAACTGCTCTTGCCGTTTCCTTCAATCAAAAGCACTATTTTTTCGTTGTATGGAAAGCTTTTCAAGTCTTGCATCGACACGCACCTTTCCTGAAATGTCCAAAGGGTGAATGTTTCGCAAAGAAATCCAGTCTACCTTTAGGGGGCATGATGTTGAAATCGGAACAAGCCCTGGGTGGGCTTGAACCAGCAGCCGTTCAGTTAACAGCTGCACAGAAATGCCCCCCGCTTGCTTTGTATCATTCGCAAGTTTCTGGTTAAAGAGTAAAAAAGGCTGGAATTCTTTTCCAGAAGCAGCCGGCAGGATTTCTTCTGCACCCACCCAGAAAAGCCAAGAATTGTATTTCATCTGTCGCAAGCTGTATATTCCAGAAAGAGAATGAATACTTGCATTAAACTGAATCAAGCCGACAGACACGCACCTGAAGTGGAAATCTAATAAGTAAATTGATTCTTAAAATGTAGAGAGCTTTGAAAAAAATATATTGGTGCTTTTAGATAATATATTTCAAGGATGTAATTGCTGTGCTACAGTACGTGCAGAACTTTAGAATACAGTGCGTCAACAAAGTACACTGTTTGGGTAACTTTAGAAGACAATGTACCAAAACAATATATGCTGTCTGGGTCGTTAGAATTAGCCGAAAGTAACTGATAAGCTTTGAATAACAAATCTAGTGCTTCTTCTCTCGTTCTATGTTGTAATCTGTTTTGTCTTAGGGAAAGGGGAAGCTTTTGAAGGGACAAAGCACTGAGCTTTTTTACAGCGCAACGTCTTATAAAAACCCTGTACTGCTTGTAACAAATTGAGTCTCCGGTTGCACTTTGCGAAGTGGCAACAGGGCTCCCAATATTGCAATATTGAAATAAAGACCTTACTCAGGTGAGAACTCTCTCTTGTGGCTTCCTTGATAGTTAAATTTCCACGACAGAATTGGCACCCCAGATGGGACACTAACCTGAGCGCGGACGGCTGCTGAAACTCCATCCGGAGCCGGACAATTTTAGCAAATTGGACGAACCTCGGAGGATAAACTGTTTGTCCTTCCTGAGACGCGTCTGGAGAATTCACGGCTGTCTGACGTCAGTAAGTGATCCTTTTAACGAACTTTTGTTTTAAGACGATTTATAAGAATTTTTTCTGTGGTCTTATAGCAGAGAAAGAGCAGGCCGGTGAGGGTGTTCTCACGCGGGTTTGATGAGTCCGGGACTCATAAAGAACTTATCTTAACACAGACGTGTGGTTTTTGCTCTGCGGAGTAGTTAATGTGATAAGGTTCTAAAGTAAGGCACCGATCGGTAAAAATGGGAAATGAAAATTCGAAGACGGAAACAGGACCGAGCGGTCCAGCGAAGTACATGTACAGGGAATTTGGAGAAAGGGGAATAAAGTGTCTTCCATCGTGGAGTAAGTTAGGTTTTCCAGAAAATGGTAGTTTTAGTACCAGGCAGATACAACAACTAGAAGAACAGTTAAAGTTAAAGAAATGTAATGCATCTTGTTATGTATGTGCTTTAATGCCTCATTCTACAGCCTCACCCATTTCTCTCCTGGTTAGAATCACTGTTTGGGCCAGGGGGAATGTTTTTCTTTAAGTTACTAACACCGATTATAGGGGCTGTGATACTTGTCTTCCTGTTTTTATGTTGCTATATGACATGTATTATTCCAATGCTTTTCAAATATGGTAATGAATATGTTTGCGCATCAGTATGTTCTGATAAGAACGCAAGAATCCGAAGTATGGGAGCCTCCTGGGAGTCCATATGAAGAATCTAACTTTTAATCATTTTCAAGAATAAAAAGGAGGGAATTGAAGTGGAAATCTAATAAGTAAATTGATTCTTAAAATGTAGAGAGCTTTGAAAAAAATATATTGGTGCTTTTAGATAATATATTTCAAGGATGTAATTGCTGTGCTACAGTACGTGCAGAATTTTAGAAAACAGTGCGTCAACAAAGTACACTGTTTGGGTTACTTTAGAAGACAATGTACCAAAACAATATATGCTGTCTGGTTCGTTAGAATTAGCCGAAAGTAACTGATAAGCTTTGAATAACAAATCTAGTGCTTCTTCTCTCGCTCTATGATGTAATCTGTTTTGTCTTAGGGAAAGGGGAAGTTTTTGAAGGGACAAAGCACTGAGCTTTTTTACAGCGCAACGTCTTATAAAAACCCTGTACTGCTTGTGACAAATTGAGTCTCTGGTTGCACTTTGCGAAGTGGCAACAGGGCTCCCAATATTGCAATATTGAAATAAAGACCTTACTCAGGTGAGAACTCTCTCTTGTGGCTTCCTTGATAGTTAAATTTCCACGACACACCGCCGTTGTTTTTCTCCATGGGAAGTTTGTCGTTAAGGAAAAACATCGCTGTCATTTTCTTGCCAGCCGGCGGCATTTCTTGTGCAGCGATGAGCCAGATTTGTATTTCGGATTTCGGAAGTTGTGTGAATTTCTTGAAGCTGAAAGTCAACTCGCTCCAGAAAAGAAATGTGCAGTCGCATGAAAGCCGTGCCTGCTTATTAAACCGCAGGACCTGAGCTTGCGTTCTGTTTCTCATCGCGTTCGCAAAGGCGATTCCTGCCTCTAACACTGCTATGTCTGCGATTCAAAGTGCCGTGTGGAGCAGCTTCGAAAGTCTCGTTCACGCTCCTCCGATGTTGCTTTCTCTCTGCCTAACGAAGTTCCATTTTGGTGTCGGAGCGGGGAGACCTAATCATTCCAGCTTTAAGCCACCCTTCAATCTTCTGAGGGGTGTCTGAGTGCTAGCATGTCATTTGCCTTTTTTTTTTTTGAAACGGAGAGCGACGTTGAAAAAGGTTACCTCCGCCGCCTCGCCCTCCGTGTTAAATGATCGCAAGACGGCGGCGGCGGCGCTCCCTGTAGTTGTGGCCGAGCGGTTAAGGCGATGGACTAGAAAGCCATTGGGCTCTCCCCGCGCCGGGTCGAATCCTGCCGACTACGGCGTCCTTCTCGTGTCGCCGTGCGCCTGCCCAGAAAAAGGCGGAGTGCCGTTTCTCTCTTCCTGCTTCTTGTACAAACGCTAAATCGCTTGGACCTGCTGCCTTGGAAGTCATGTCTTCAGCGTCCCCCAGCGACATTTCACACTTGGAAGCAGACAACCACGCTTTTGGCATTGGCATGCCTTGCGCCCTACTTCCAGCCTTTGAAGATCTAATTATTCAAACTGAAAGAACCGACTGAATAGGTGTTTGCAGTGCACCAGGAGGAGCAGTGACCATAGCAGTGGAGGGGTGAGGATGGCGCAGATGGAAACGTTTTCATGCGCTCCTCTGGGAGGAATGAAAATAAAAGGCGAAACCGGAAACAGTAGTAGCCGCAAGAGGAAGTGTCTTCAAGCGCCAAGCAAGCGCTCCTCGTTAGTATAGTGATGCGTATTCCCGCCCGTCACGTGGGAGACCAGGGATGGATTGCTTGACGGCGAGCCGGGTTGCTTTTCTCCCATCAGATTCCAACCGCTAATGCTAACGCAGTTTGTGGGAGCTTACGTGCTTCTCCTTTTCCGTCATTTTCGGACGACTATTCCAAAGGGGTAACCTGATGGAATAGGGGCCTGAAGACACGAGGCATTCTTAAACCAGCACTGGGCTGCACGGCCTTCTGTTGCGATCAGATTATATTCGAGTGAAAAAGCCAGAGCAGCCGCTTCCATCCTATGGAGTACGAGCTAAATCAGGAGAGGTATGGGACACGCGCGTGCCTATAGGTGCACGTCTCCTACGTCAGGCTGCTTCACCCATGTGCACCCGACTGGAGAGGGAATGGCGCAAGCTTTTTGTCAGGAGTGGGATTCGAACCCACGCCTCCAGGGGAGACTGTGACCTGAACGCAGCGCCTTAGACCGCTCGGCCATCCTGACGCCAGCCCCCTCCCCCAAAGCGGTCTGATGAGCCACCGCGATCCCACTACGCTCTTCGAGTATCGCACTGTTATTAATACTACAGTGTGACTCCAGCATTAAAATGTTTGGAAAATGTGTCGGCCTTTATAATCCAGTGTAGAGCAGCGTGTGATGATTTGTGCTACAAAACACCAAGCGCTCAAAGTGACGTCTGCGTTTGTCACTGAAACTTTCAACTCTTTCATCACTTATGTAGGAAATACAAAGAGCAGTTAGGTGGAACGCGTAGGATGGCCGTCAGCAGAGTGGCGCAGCGGAAGCGTGCTGGGCCCATAACCCAGAGGTCGATGGATCGAAACCATCCTCTGCTACATGTGTCTTACGCATGGTTCATAAGCATTCCATCGGGTTAGCAAAGTGCATTAAAGTAGTGTGGATCTCCCTTTCCTTAAGTTCTGTTCTGAGTTTCTCTCTCGAAATCGAAGCAGTTATGTTTATATTGATTTCTCGCATTAATCATTATTAACCAGGAACAGCCAGCACAGTCGGTCGCATTAGTAATTATGTCACGTCTCTACTTAGCAGAGCATTCAAAGACCCACTGGAAGCAGGAAAGCACTAAGACACTGCAAAACTGAACTCGGGAAAATCATACTGGGAGCTCTGAGCGATGTCTGCATCCAAGCCATCCAATACGGACTCTGAGACCTTGGAATATCAACACTATGATGCGCTACCTTTTCCCTGGAGCAAAACGATGGAATTAGAAGAATGCTTACCGCAGGATACAACTGTGCCGTTGTTATTTGGAGCACGGTTTTCACTTGCATGAAAACTACAGCAGAACGTAGAAGGATGATCACAGAGGAGTCCACGCGGGCATGCTGAGGAGATTGTAGGTCGTACATTTCAATGATTACTGACATTTGCGCTGCTTGAGGTACAGTAATCAACAAAGAACAGGGTGTGCTACTCTCGAATCCGGTCACCACATGATGAAAAGCCAGGAAGTATACCTTGTCCAATTGACGTCAACAGGGACACGTTAACCCCTTGCTTCCCTGGCGCCCGGCTAGCTCAGTCGGTAGAGCATGAGACTCTTAATCTCAGGGTCGTGGGTTCGAGCCCCACGTTGGGCGGTGCCCGTCTCCTTATTAACAAAGTTTCGTGCTCATCCTTGACCCTCTTACACCTTGATGGTACCGAGCACTAAACTTTAATGCACAGGTGTGATGAAACTGAGATGAAAAGGGCTTATCTAGCTCTTTGCCCGAGAGATAAATCAAAGGTTCCGCAGACAATCCGTTGGCTCCGGTCACTCTGACGCAGATAGGAGCTGCAGCCATCATAACTTGTATGAAAACTGATAAGAGCTCCTGTCTATTTACAGTTTCATTTACTCTAGCCTTTCCTTAAACACTGCGTGTACGAAGGCTAAGAAATTGCAGAGCTATTCTAATACAATAACTATTTGGAATCTTTTCGCCATAACAGTTTCACTGTGATTTTGCAGGTAACACGTACGTACGTAACATTTTGAACCGCACTGGAAAAATATGGGAAAGAAATGGCGAAAAGCAACTCTTCAACACGTGGCAATATCTTCCTGAGCGGAGTCCTGTTCTCGAAGCTCGACACTCTGCAAGAGTCACTTCTCCCAACTTGCGCCCGCAGGTTTCCGTAGTGTGCCTGCAAAGAGCCATCCGTTTGAGACAGGCGCACGTTCCGATTTCATTGAACTAAGCTAGATGCACAATTTCGAATGCAGCCTTCATCACAAACGACAGTTCATTTCTCGAAAGCTTGTCATGTAAAAAAAGGAAACAAAGAACGAAAACATACAGCTGACAATCTTCTGAAGCTGCAGATTTAGCTTTTGAGAAATGGACATTTTATGTATGCAGATGCTTTTCAAGCGCTGGTTTTAGAACGTCGCTGTGCTTCCAGCATCATTCTCAGCCTTCTAAACTGCCTATCGAGGTGCCGATCACTTTGTAAAGCGCTTGAGAGGCCGGAGCTGCTCAAACTGCTCTTGCCGTTTCCTTCAATCAAAAGCACTATTTTTTTCGTTGTATGGAAAGCTTTTCAAGTCTTGCATCGACACGCACCTTTCCTGAAATGTCCAAAGGGTGAATGTTTCGCAAAGAAATCCAGTCTACCTTTAGGGGGCATGATGTTGAAATCGGAACAAGCCCTGGGTGGGCTTGAACCAGCAGCCGTTCAGTTAACAGCTGCACAGAAACGCCCCCCGCTTGCTTTGTATCATTCGCAAGTTTCTGGTTAAAGAGTAAAAAAGGCTGGAATTCTTTTCCAGAAGCAGCCGGCAGGATTTCTTCTGCACCCACCCAGAAAAGCCAAGAATTGTATTTCATCTGTCGCAAGCTGTATATTCCAGAAAGAGAATGAATACTTGCATTAAACTGAATCAAGCCGACAGACACGCACCTGAAGTGGAAATCTAATAAGTAAATTGATTCTTAAAATGTAGAGAGCTTTGAAAAAAATATATTGGTGCTTTTAGATAATATATTTCAAGGATGTAATTGCTGTGCTACAGTACGTGCAGAACTTTAGAATACAGTGCGTCAACAAAGTACACTGTTTGGGTAACTTTAGAAGACAATGTACCAAAACAATATATGCTGTCTGGGTCGTTAGAATTAGCCGAAAGTAACTGATAAGCTTTGAATAACAAATCTAGTGCTTCTTCTCTCGTTCTATGTTGTAATCTGTTTTGTCTTAGGGAAAGGGGAAGCTTTTGAAGGGACAAAGCACTGAGCTTTTTTACAGCGCAACGTCTTATAAAAACCCTGTACTGCTTGTAACAAATTGAGTCTCCGGTTGCACTTTGCGAAGTGGCAACAGGGCTCCCAATATTGCAATATTGAAATAAAGACCTTACTCAGGTGAGAACTCTCTCTTGTGGCTTCCTTGATAGTTAAATTTCCACGACAGAATTGGCACCCCAGATGGGACACTAACCTGAGCGCGGACGGCTGCTGAAACTCCATCCGGAGCCGGACAATTTTAGCAAATTGGACGAACCTCGGAGGATAAACTGTTTGTCCTTCCTGAGACGCGTCTGGAGAATTCACGGCTGTCTGACGTCAGTAAGTGATCCTTTTAACGAACTTTTGTTTTAAGACGATTTATAAGAATTTTTTCTGTGGTCTTATAGCAGAGAAAGAGCAGGCCGGTGAGGGTGTTCTCACGCGGGTTTGATGAGTCCGGGACTCATAAAGAACTTATCTTAACACAGACGTGTGGTTTTTGCTCTGCGGAGTAGTTAATGTGATAAGGTTCTAAAGTAAGGCACCGATCGGTAAAAATGGGAAATGAAAATTCGAAGACGGAAACAGGACCGAGCGGTCCAGCGAAGTACATGTACAGGGAATTTGGAGAAAGGGGAATAAAGTGTCTTCCATCGTGGAGTAAGTTAGGTTTTCCAGAAAATGGTAGTTTTAGTACCAGGCAGATACAACAACTAGAAGAACAGTTAAAGTTAAAGAAATGTAATGCATCTTGTTATGTATGTGCTTTAATGCCTCATTCTACAGCCTCACCCATTTCTCTCCTGGTTAGAATCACTGTTTGGGCCAGGGGGAATGTTTTTCTTTAAGTTACTAACACCGATTATAGGGGCTGTGATACTTGTCTTCCTGTTTTTATGTTGCTATATGACATGTATTATTCCAATGCTTTTCAAATATGGTAATGAATATGTTTGCGCATCAGTATGTTCTGATAAGAACGCAAGAATCCGAAGTATGGGAGCCTCCTGGGAGTCCATATGAAGAATCTAACTTTTAATCATTTTCAAGAATAAAAAGGAGGGAATTGAAGTGGAAATCTAATAAGTAAATTGATTCTTAAAATGTAGAGAGCTTTGAAAAAAATATATTGGTGCTTTTAGATAATATATTTCAAGGATGTAATTGCTGTGCTACAGTACGTGCAGAATTTTAGAAAACAGTGCGTCAACAAAGTACACTGTTTGGGTTACTTTAGAAGACAATGTACCAAAACAATATATGCTGTCTGGTTCGTTAGAATTAGCCGAAAGTAACTGATGAGCTTTGAATAACAAATCTAGTGCTTCTTCTCTCGCTCTATGATGTAATCTGTTTTGTCTTAGGGAAAGGGGAAGTTTTTGAAGGGACAAAGCACTGAGCTTTTTTACAGCGCAACGTCTTATAAAAACCCTGTACTGCTTGTGACAAATTGAGTCTCTGGTTGCACTTTGCGAAGTGGCAACAGGGCTCCCAATATTGCAATATTGAAATAAAGACCTTACTCAGGTGAGAACTCTCTCTTGTGGCTTCCTTGATAGTTAAATTTCCACGACACACCGCCGTTGTTTTTCTCCATGGGAAGTTTGTCGTTAAGGAAAAACATCGCTGTCATTTTCTTGCCAGCCGGCGGCATTTCTTGTGCAGCGATGAGCCAGATTTGTATTTCGGATTTCGGAAGTTGTGTGAATTTCTTGAAGCTGAAAGTCAACTCGCTCCAGAAAAGAAATGTGCAGTCGCATGAAAGCCGTGCCTGCTTATTAAACCGCAGGACCTGAGCTTGCGTTCTGTTTCTCATCGCGTTCGCAAAGGCGATTCCTGCCTCTAACACTGCTATGTCTGCGATTCAAAGTGCCGTGTGGAGCAGCTTCGAAAGTCTCGTTCACGCTCCTCCGATGTTGCTTTCTCTCTGCCTAACGAAGTTCCATTTTGGTGTCGGAGCGGGGAGACCTAATCATTCCAGCTTTAAGCCACCCTTCAATCTTCTGAGGGGTGTCTGAGTGCTAGCATGTCATTTGCCTTTTTTTTTTTTGAAACGGAGAGCGACGTTGAAAAAGGTTACCTCCGCCGCCTCGCCCTCCGTGTTAAATGATCGCAAGACGGCGGCGGCGGCGCTCCCTGTAGTTGTGGCCGAGCGGTTAAGGCGATGGACTAGAAAGCCATTGGGCTCTCCCCGCGCCGGGTCGAATCCTGCCGACTACGGCGTCCTTCTCGTGTCGCCGTGCGCCTGCCCAGAAAAAGGCGGAGTGCCGTTTCTCTCTTCCTGCTTCTTGTACAAACGCTAAATCGCTTGGACCTGCTGCCTTGGAAGTCATGTCTTCAGCGTCCCCCAGCGACATTTCACACTTGGAAGCAGACAACCACGCTTTTGGCATTGGCATGCCTTGCGCCCTACTTCCAGCCTTTGAAGATCTAATTATTCAAACTGAAAGAACCGACTGAATAGGTGTTTGCAGTGCACCAGGAGGAGCAGTGACCATAGCAGTGGAGGGGTGAGGATGGCGCAGATGGAAACGTTTTCATGCGCTCCTCTGGGAGGAATGAAAATAAAAGGCGAAACCGGAAACAGTAGTAGCCGCAAGAGGAAGTGTCTTCAAGCGCCAAGCAAGCGCTCCTCGTTAGTATAGTGGTGCGTATTCCCGCCCGTCACGTGGGAGACCAGGGATGGATTGCTTGACGGCGAGCCGGGTTGCTTTTCTCCCATCAGATTCCAACCGCTAATGCTAACGCAGTTTGTGGGAGCTTACGTGCTTCTCCTTTTCCGTCATTTTCGGACGACTATTCCAAAGGGGTAACCTGATGGAATAGGGGCCTGAAGACACGAGGCATTCTTAAACCAGCACTGGGCTGCACGGCCTTCTGTTGCGATCAGATTATATTCGAGTGAAAAAGCCAGAGCAGCCGCTTCCATCCTATGGAGTACGAGCTAAATCAGGAGAGGTATGGGACACGCGCGTGCCTATAGGTGCACGTCTCCTACGTCAGGCTGCTTCACCCATGTGCACCCGACTGGAGAGGGAATGGCGCAAGCTTTTTGTCAGGAGTGGGATTCGAACCCACGCCTCCAGGGGAGACTGTGACCTGAACGCAGCGCCTTAGACCGCTCGGCCATCCTGACGCCCGCCCCCTCCCCCAAAGCGGTCTGATGAGCCACCGCGATCCCACTACGCTCTTCGAGTATCGCACTGTTATTAATACTACAGTGTGACTCCAGCATTAAAATGTTTGGAAAATGTGTCGGCCTTTATAATCCAGTGTAGAGCAGCGTGTGATGATTTGTGCTACAAAACACCAAGCGCTCAAAGTGACGTCTGCGTTTGTCACTGAAACTTTCAACTCTTTCATCACTTATGTAGGAAATACAAAGAGCAGTTAGGTGGAACGCGTAGGATGGCCGTCAGCAGAGTGGCGCAGCGGAAGCGTGCTGGGCCCATAACCCAGAGGTCGATGGATCGAAACCATCCTCTGCTACATGTGTCTTACGCATGGTTCATAAGCATTCCATCGGGTTAGCAAAGTGCATTAAAGTAGTGTGGATCTCCCTTTCCTTAAGTTCTGTTCTGAGTTTCTCTCTCGAAATCGAAGCAGTTATGTTTATATTGATTTCTCGCATTAATCATTATTAACCAGGAACAGCCAGCACAGTCGGTCGCATTAGTAATTATGTCACGTCTCTACTTAGCAGAGCATTCAAAGACCCACTGGAAGCAGGAAAGCACTAAGACACTGCAAAACTGAACTCGGGAAAATCATACTGGGAGCTCTGAGCGATGTCTGCATCCAAGCCATCCAATACGGACTCTGAGACCTTGGAATATCAACACTATGATGCGCTACCTTTTCCCTGGAGCAAAACGATGGAATTAGAAGAATGCTTACCGCAGGATACAACTGTGCCGTTGTTATTTGGAGCACGGTTTTCACTTGCATGAAAACTACAGCAGAACGTAGAAGGATGATCACAGAGGAGTCCACGCGGGCATGCTGAGGAGATTGTAGGTCGTACATTTCAATGATTACTGACATTTGCGCTGCTTGAGGTACAGTAATCAACAAAGAACAGGGTGTGCTACTCTCGAATCCGGTCACCACATGATGAAAAGCCAGGAAGTATACCTTGTCCAATTGACGTCAACAGGGACACGTTAACCCCTTGCTTCCCTGGCGCCCGGCTAGCTCAGTCGGTAGAGCATGAGACTCTTAATCTCAGGGTCGTGGGTTCGAGCCCCACGTTGGGCGGTGCCCGTCTCCTTATTAACAAAGTTTCGTGCTCATCCTTGACCCTCTTACACCTTGATGGTACCGAGCACTAAACTTTAATGCACAGGTGTGATGAAACTGAGATGAAAAGGGCTTATCTAGCTCTTTGCCCGAGAGATAAATCAAAGGTTCCGCAGACAATCCGTTGGCTCCGGTCACTCTGACGCAGATAGGAGCTGCAGCCATCATAACTTGTATGAAAACTGATAAGAGCTCCTGTCTATTTACAGTTTCATTTACTCTAGCCTTTCCTTAAACACTGCGTGTACGAAGGCTAAGAAATTGCAGAGCTATTCTAATACAATAACTATTTGGAATCTTTTCGCCATAACAGTTTCACTGTGATTTTGCAGGTAACACGTACGTACGTAACATTTTGAACCGCACTGGAAAAATATGGGAAAGAAATGGCGAAAAGCAACTCTTCAACACGTGGCAATATCTTCCTGAGCGGAGTCCTGTTCTCGAAGCTCGACACTCTGCAAGAGTCACTTCTCCCAACTTGCGCCCGCAGGTTTCCGTAGTGTGCCTGCAAAGAGCCATCCGTTTGAGACAGGCGCACGTTCCGATTTCATTGAACTAAGCTAGATGCACAATTTCGAATGCAGCCTTCATCACAAACGACAGTTCATTTCTCGAAAGCTTGTCATGTAAAAAAAGGAAACAAAGAACGAAAACATACAGCTGACAATCTTCTGAAGCTGCAGATTTAGCTTTTGAGAAATGGACATTTTATGTATGCAGATGCTTTTCAAGCGCTGGTTTTAGAACGTCGCTGTGCTTCCAGCATCATTCTCAGCCTTCTAAACTGCCTATCGAGGTGCCGATCACTTTGTAAAGCGCTTGAGAGGCCGGAGCTGCTCAAACTGCTCTTGCCGTTTCCTTCAATCAAAAGCACTATTTTTTTCGTTGTATGGAAAGCTTTTCAAGTCTTGCATCGACACGCACCTTTCCTGAAATGTCCAAAGGGTGAATGTTTCGCAAAGAAATCCAGTCTACCTTTAGGGGGCATGATGTTGAAATCGGAACAAGCCCTGGGTGGGCTTGAACCAGCAGCCGTTCAGTTAACAGCTGCACAGAAACGCCCCCCGCTTGCTTTGTATCATTCGCAAGTTTCTGGTTAAAGAGTAAAAAAGGCTGGAATTCTTTTCCAGAAGCAGCCGGCAGGATTTCTTCTGCACCCACCCAGAAAAGCCAAGAATTGTATTTCATCTGTCGCAAGCTGTATATTCCAGAAAGAGAATGAATACTTGCATTAAACTGAATCAAGCCGACAGACACGCACCTGAAGTGGAAATCTAATAAGTAAATTGATTCTTAAAATGTAGAGAGCTTTGAAAAAAATATATTGGTGCTTTTAGATAATATATTTCAAGGATGTAATTGCTGTGCTACAGTACGTGCAGAACTTTAGAATACAGTGCGTCAACAAAGTACACTGTTTGGGTAACTTTAGAAGACAATGTACCAAAACAATATATGCTGTCTGGGTCGTTAGAATTAGCCGAAAGTAACTGATAAGCTTTGAATAACAAATCTAGTGCTTCTTCTCTCGTTCTATGTTGTAATCTGTTTTGTCTTAGGGAAAGGGGAAGCTTTTGAAGGGACAAAGCACTGAGCTTTTTTACAGCGCAACGTCTTATAAAAACCCTGTACTGCTTGTAACAAATTGAGTCTCCGGTTGCACTTTGCGAAGTGGCAACAGGGCTCCCAATATTGCAATATTGAAATAAAGACCTTACTCAGGTGAGAACTCTCTCTTGTGGCTTCCTTGATAGTTAAATTTCCACGACAGAATTGGCACCCCAGATGGGACACTAACCTGAGCGCGGACGGCTGCTGAAACTCCATCCGGAGCCGGACAATTTTAGCAAATTGGACGAACCTCGGAGGATAAACTGTTTGTCCTTCCTGAGACGCGTCTGGAGAATTCACGGCTGTCTGACGTCAGTAAGTGATCCTTTTAACGAACTTTTGTTTTAAGACGATTTATAAGAATTTTTTCTGTGGTCTTATAGCAGAGAAAGAGCAGGCCGGTGAGGGTGTTCTCACGCGGGTTTGATGAGTCCGGGACTCATAAAGAACTTATCTTAACACAGACGTGTGGTTTTTGCTCTGCGGAGTAGTTAATGTGATAAGGTTCTAAAGTAAGGCACCGATCGGTAAAAATGGGAAATGAAAATTCGAAGACGGAAACAGGACCGAGCGGTCCAGCGAAGTACATGTACAGGGAATTTGGAGAAAGGGGAATAAAGTGTCTTCCATCGTGGAGTAAGTTAGGTTTTCCAGAAAATGGTAGTTTTAGTACCAGGCAGATACAACAACTAGAAGAACAGTTAAAGTTAAAGAAATGTAATGCATCTTGTTATGTATGTGCTTTAATGCCTCATTCTACAGCCTCACCCATTTCTCTCCTGGTTAGAATCACTGTTTGGGCCAGGGGGAATGTTTTTCTTTAAGTTACTAACACCGATTATAGGGGCTGTGATACTTGTCTTCCTGTTTTTATGTTGCTATATGACATGTATTATTCCAATGCTTTTCAAATATGGTAATGAATATGTTTGCGCATCAGTATGTTCTGATAAGAACGCAAGAATCCGAAGTATGGGAGCCTCCTGGGAGTCCATATGAAGAATCTAACTTTTAATCATTTTCAAGAATAAAAAGGAGGGAATTGAAGTGGAAATCTAATAAGTAAATTGATTCTTAAAATGTAGAGAGCTTTGAAAAAAATATATTGGTGCTTTTAGATAATATATTTCAAGGATGTAATTGCTGTGCTACAGTACGTGCAGAATTTTAGAAAACAGTGCGTCAACAAAGTACACTGTTTGGGTTACTTTAGAAGACAATGTACCAAAACAATATATGCTGTCTGGTTCGTTAGAATTAGCCGAAAGTAACTGATAAGCTTTGAATAACAAATCTAGTGCTTCTTCTCTCGCTCTATGATGTAATCTGTTTTGTCTTAGGGAAAGGGGAAGTTTTTGAAGGGACAAAGCACTGAGCTTTTTTACAGCGCAACGTCTTATAAAAACCCTGTACTGCTTGTGACAAATTGAGTCTCTGGTTGCACTTTGCGAAGTGGCAACAGGGCTCCCAATATTGCAATATTGAAATAAAGACCTTACTCAGGTGAGAACTCTCTCTTGTGGCTTCCTTGATAGTTAAATTTCCACGACACACCGCCGTTGTTTTTCTCCATGGGAAGTTTGTCGTTAAGGAAAAACATCGCTGTCATTTTCTTGCCAGCCGGCGGCATTTCTTGTGCAGCGATGAGCCAGATTTGTATTTCGGATTTCGGAAGTTGTGTGAATTTCTTGAAGCTGAAAGTCAACTCGCTCCAGAAAAGAAATGTGCAGTCGCATGAAAGCCGTGCCTGCTTATTAAACCGCAGGACCTGAGCTTGCGTTCTGTTTCTCATCGCGTTCGCAAAGGCGATTCCTGCCTCTAACACTGCTATGTCTGCGATTCAAAGTGCCGTGTGGAGCAGCTTCGAAAGTCTCGTTCACGCTCCTCCGATGTTGCTTTCTCTCTGCCTAACGAAGTTCCATTTTGGTGTCGGAGCGGGGAGACCTAATCATTCCAGCTTTAAGCCACCCTTCAATCTTCTGAGGGGTGTCTGAGTGCTAGCATGTCATTTGCCTTTTTTTTTTTTGAAACGGAGAGCGACGTTGAAAAAGGTTACCTCCGCCGCCTCGCCCTCCGTGTTAAATGATCGCAAGACGGCGGCGGCGGCGCTCCCTGTAGTTGTGGCCGAGCGGTTAAGGCGATGGACTAGAAAGCCATTGGGCTCTCCCCGCGCCGGGTCGAATCCTGCCGACTACGGCGTCCTTCTCGTGTCGCCGTGCGCCTGCCCAGAAAAAGGCGGAGTGCCGTTTCTCTCTTCCTGCTTCTTGTACAAACGCTAAATCGCTTGGACCTGCTGCCTTGGAAGTCATGTCTTCAGCGTCCCCCAGCGACATTTCACACTTGGAAGCAGACAACCACGCTTTTGGCATTGGCATGCCTTGCGCCCTACTTCCAGCCTTTGAAGATCTAATTATTCAAACTGAAAGAACCGACTGAATAGGTGTTTGCAGTGCACCAGGAGGAGCAGTGACCATAGCAGTGGAGGGGTGAGGATGGCGCAGATGGAAACGTTTTCATGCGCTCCTCTGGGAGGAATGAAAATAAAAGGCGAAACCGGAAACAGTAGTAGCCGCAAGAGGAAGTGTCTTCAAGCGCCAAGCAAGCGCTCCTCGTTAGTATAGTGGTGCGTATTCCCGCCCGTCACGTGGGAGACCAGGGATGGATTGCTTGACGGCGAGCCGGGTTGCTTTTCTCCCATCAGATTCCAACCGCTAATGCTAACGCAGTTTGTGGGAGCTTACGTGCTTCTCCTTTTCCGTCATTTTCGGACGACTATTCCAAAGGGGTAACCTGATGGAATAGGGGCCTGAAGACACGAGGCATTCTTAAACCAGCACTGGGCTGCACGGCCTTCTGTTGCGATCAGATTATATTCGAGTGAAAAAGCCAGAGCAGCCGCTTCCATCCTATGGAGTACGAGCTAAATCAGGAGAGGTATGGGACACGCGCGTGCCTATAGGTGCACGTCTCCTACGTCAGGCTGCTTCACCCATGTGCACCCGACTGGAGAGGGAATGGCGCAAGCTTTTTGTCAGGAGTGGGATTCGAACCCACGCCTCCAGGGGAGACTGTGACCTGAACGCAGCGCCTTAGACCGCTCGGCCATCCTGACGCCAGCCCCCTCCCCCAAAGCGGTCTGATGAGCCACCGCGATCCCACTACGCTCTTCGAGTATCGCACTGTTATTAATACTACAGTGTGACTCCAGCATTAAAATGTTTGGAAAATGTGTCGGCCTTTATAATCCAGTGTAGAGCAGCGTGTGATGATTTGTGCTACAAAACACCAAGCGCTCAAAGTGACGTCTGCGTTTGTCACTGAAACTTTCAACTCTTTCATCACTTATGTAGGAAATACAAAGAGCAGTTAGGTGGAACGCGTAGGATGGCCGTCAGCAGAGTGGCGCAGCGGAAGCGTGCTGGGCCCATAACCCAGAGGTCGATGGATCGAAACCATCCTCTGCTACATGTGTCTTACGCATGGTTCATAAGCATTCCATCGGGTTAGCAAAGTGCATTAAAGTAGTGTGGATCTCCCTTTCCTTAAGTTCTGTTCTGAGTTTCTCTCTCGAAATCGAAGCAGTTATGTTTATATTGATTTCTCGCATTAATCATTATTAACCAGGAACAGCCAGCACAGTCGGTCGCATTAGTAATTATGTCACGTCTCTACTTAGCAGAGCATTCAAAGACCCACTGGAAGCAGGAAAGCACTAAGACACTGCAAAACTGAACTCGGGAAAATCATACTGGGAGCTCTGAGCGATGTCTGCATCCAAGCCATCCAATACGGACTCTGAGACCTTGGAATATCAACACTATGATGCGCTACCTTTTCCCTGGAGCAAAACGATGGAATTAGAAGAATGCTTACCGCAGGATACAACTGTGCCGTTGTTATTTGGAGCACGGTTTTCACTTGCATGAAAACTACAGCAGAACGTAGAAGGATGATCACAGAGGAGTCCACGCGGGCATGCTGAGGAGATTGTAGGTCGTACATTTCAATGATTACTGACATTTGCGCTGCTTGAGGTACAGTAATCAACAAAGAACAGGGTGTGCTACTCTCGAATCCGGTCACCACATGATGAAAAGCCAGGAAGTATACCTTGTCCAATTGATGTCAACAGGGACACGTTAACCCCTTGCTTCCCTGGCGCCCGGCTAGCTCAGTCGGTAGAGCATGAGACTCTTAATCTCAGGGTCGTGGGTTCGAGCCCCACGTTGGGCGGTGCCCGTCTCCTTATTAACAAAGTTTCGTGCTCATCCTTGACCCTCTTACACCTTGATGGTACCGAGCACTAAACTTTAATGCACAGGTGTGATGAAACTGAGATGAAAAGGGCTTATCTATCTCTTTGCCCGAGAGATAAATCAAAGGTTCCGCAGACAATCCGTTGGCTCCGGTCACTCTGACGCAGATAGGAGCTGCAGCCATCATAACTTGTATGAAAACTGATAAGAGCTCCTGTCTATTTACAGTTTCATTTACTCTAGCCTTTCCTTAAACACTGCGTGTACGAAGGCTAAGAAATTGCAGAGCTATTCTAATACAATAACTATTTGGAATCTTTTCGCCATAACAGTTTCACTGTGATTTTGCAGGTAACACGTACGTACGTAACATTTTGAACCGCACTGGAAAAATATGGGAAAGAAATGGCGAAAAGCAACTCTTCAACACGTGGCAATATCTTCCTGAGCGGAGTCCTGTTCTCGAAGCTCGACACTCTGCAAGAGTCACTTCTCCCAACTTGCGCCCGCAGGTTTCCGTAGTGTGCCTGCAAAGAGCCATCCGTTTGAGACAGGCGCACGTTCCGATTTCATTGAACTAAGCTAGATGCACAATTTCGAATGCAGCCTTCATCACAAACGACAGTTCATTTCTCGAAAGCTTGTCATGTAAAAAAAGGAAACAAAGAACGAAAACATACAGCTGACAATCTTCTGAAGCTGCAGATTTAGCTTTTGAGAAATGGACATTTTATGTATGCAGATGCTTTTCAAGCGCTGGTTTTAGAACGTCGCTGTGCTTCCAGCATCATTCTCAGCCTTCTAAACTGCCTATCGAGGTGCCGATCACTTTGTAAAGCGCTTGAGAGGCCGGAGCTGCTCAAACTGCTCTTGCCGTTTCCTTCAATCAAAAGCACTATTTTTTTCGTTGTATGGAAAGCTTTTCAAGTCTTGCATCGACACGCACCTTTCCTGAAATGTCCAAAGGGTGAATGTTTCGCAAAGAAATCCAGTCTACCTTTAGGGGGCATGATGTTGAAATCGGAACAAGCCCTGGGTGGGCTTGAACCAGCAGCCGTTCAGTTAACAGCTGCACAGAAACGCCCCCCGCTTGCTTTGTATCATTCGCAAGTTTCTGGTTAAAGAGTAAAAAAGGCTGGAATTCTTTTCCAGAAGCAGCCGGCAGGATTTCTTCTGCACCCACCCAGAAAAGCCAAGAATTGTATTTCATCTGTCGCAAGCTGTATATTCCAGAAAGAGAATGAATACTTGCATTAAACTGAATCAAGCCGACAGACACGCACCTGAAGTGGAAATCTAATAAGTAAATTGATTCTTAAAATGTAGAGAGCTTTGAAAAAAATATATTGGTGCTTTTAGATAATATATTTCAAGGATGTAATTGCTGTGCTACAGTACGTGCAGAACTTTAGAATACAGTGCGTCAACAAAGTACACTGTTTGGGTAACTTTAGAAGACAATGTACCAAAACAATATATGCTGTCTGGGTCGTTAGAATTAGCCGAAAGTAACTGATAAGCTTTGAATAACAAATCTAGTGCTTCTTCTCTCGTTCTATGTTGTAATCTGTTTTGTCTTAGGGAAAGGGGAAGCTTTTGAAGGGACAAAGCACTGAGCTTTTTTACAGCGCAACGTCTTATAAAAACCCTGTACTGCTTGTAACAAACTGAGTCTCCGGTTGCACTTTGCGAAGTGGCAACAGGGCTCCCAATATTGCAATATTGAAATAAAGACCTTACTCAGGTGAGAACTCTCTCTTGTGGCTTCCTTGATAGTTAAATTTCCACGACAGAATTGGCACCCCAGATGGGACACTAACCTGAGCGCGGACGGCTGCTGAAACTCCATCCGGAGCCGGACAATTTTAGCAAATTGGACGAACCTCGGAGGATAAACTGTTTGTCCTTCCTGAGACGCGTCTGGAGAATTCACGGCTGTCTGACGTCAGTAAGTGATCCTTTTAACGAACTTTTGTTTTAAGACGATTTATAAGAATTTTTTCTGTGGTCTTATAGCAGAGAAAGAGCAGGCCGGTGAGGGTGTTCTCACGCGGGTTTGATGAGTCCGGGACTCATAAAGAACTTATCTTAACACAGACGTGTGGTTTTTGCTCTGCGGAGTAGTTAATGTGATAAGGTTCTAAAGTAAGGCACCGATCGGTAAAAATGGGAAATGAAAATTCGAAGACGGAAACAGGACCGAGCGGTCCAGCGAAGTACATGTACAGGGAATTTGGAGAAAGGGGAATAAAGTGTCTTCCATCGTGGAGTAAGTTAGGTTTTCCAGAAAATGGTAGTTTTAGTACCAGGCAGATACAACAACTAGAAGAACAGTTAAAGTTAAAGAAATGTAATGCATCTTGTTATGTATGTGCTTTAATGCCTCATTCTACAGCCTCACCCATTTCTCTCCTGGTTAGAATCACTGTTTGGGCCAGGGGAAATGTTTTTCTTTAAGTTACTAACACCGATTATAGGGGCTGTGATACTTGTCTTCCTGTTTTTATGTTGCTATATGACATGTATTATTCCAATGCTTTTCAAATATGGTAATGAATATGTTTGCGCATCAGTATGTTCTGATAAGAACGCAAGAATCCGAAGTATGGGAGCCTCCTGGGAGTCCATATGAAGAATCTAACTTTTAATCATTTTCAAGAATAAAAAGGAGGGAATTGAAGTGGAAATCTAATAAGTAAATTGATTCTTAAAATGTAGAGAGCTTTGAAAAAAATATATTGGTGCTTTTAGATAATATATTTCAAGGATGTAATTGCTGTGCTACAGTACGTGCAGAATTTTAGAAAACAGTGCGTCAACAAAGTACACTGTTTGGGTTACTTTAGAAGACAATGTACCAAAACAATATATGCTGTCTGGTTCGTTAGAATTAGCCGAAAGTAACTGATAAGCTTTGAATAACAAATCTAGTGCTTCTTCTCTCGCTCTATGATGTAATCTGTTTTGTCTTAGGGAAAGGGGAAGTTTTTGAAGGGACAAAGCACTGAGCTTTTTTACAGCGCAACGTCTTATAAAAACCCTGTACTGCTTGTGACAAATTGAGTCTCTGGTTGCACTTTGCGAAGTGGCAACAGGGCTCCCAATATTGCAATATTGAAATAAAGACCTTACTCAGGTGAGAACTCTCTCTTGTGGCTTCCTTGATAGTTAAATTTCCACGACACACCGCCGTTGTTTTTCTCCATGGGAAGTTTGTCGTTAAGGAAAAACATCGCTGTCATTTTCTTGCCAGCCGGCGGCATTTCTTGTGCAGCGATGAGCCAGATTTGTATTTCGGATTTCGGAAGTTGTGTGAATTTCTTGAAGCTGAAAGTCAACTCGCTCCAGAAAAGAAATGTGCAGTCGCATGAAAGCCGTGCCTGCTTATTAAACCGCAGGACCTGAGCTTGCGTTCTGTTTCTCATCGCGTTCGCAAAGGCGATTCCTGCCTCTAACACTGCTATGTCTGCGATTCAAAGTGCCGTGTGGAGCAGCTTCGAAAGTCTCGTTCACGCTCCTCCGATGTTGCTTTCTCTCTGCCTAACGAAGTTCCATTTTGGTGTCGGAGCGGGGAGACCTAATCATTCCAGCTTTAAGCCACCCTTCAATCTTCTGAGGGGTGTCTGAGTGCTAGCATGTCATTTGCCTTTTTTTTTTTTGAAACGGAGAGCGACGTTGAAAAAGGTTACCTCCGCCGCCTCGCCCTCCGTGTTAAATGATCGCAAGACGGCGGCGGCGGCGCTCCCTGTAGTTGTGGCCGAGCGGTTAAGGCGATGGACTAGAAAGCCATTGGGCTCTCCCCGCGCCGGGTCGAATCCTGCCGACTACGGCGTCCTTCTCGTGTCGCCGTGCGCCTGCCCAGAAAAAGGCGGAGTGCCGTTTCTCTCTTCCTGCTTCTTGTACAAACGCTAAATCGCTTGGACCTGCTGCCTTGGAAGTCATGTCTTCAGCGTCCCCCAGCGACATTTCACACTTGGAAGCAGACAACCACGCTTTTGGCATTGGCATGCCTTGCGCCCTACTTCCAGCCTTTGAAGATCTAATTATTCAAACTGAAAGAACCGACTGAATAGGTGTTTGCAGTGCACCAGGAGGAGCAGTGACCATAGCAGTGGAGGGGTGAGGATGGCGCAGATGGAAACGTTTTCATGCGCTCCTCTGGGAGGAATGAAAATAAAAGGCGAAACCGGAAACAGTAGTAGCCGCAAGAGGAAGTGTCTTCAAGCGCCAAGCAAGCGCTCCTCGTTAGTATAGTGGTGCGTATTCCCGCCCGTCACGTGGGAGACCAGGGATGGATTGCTTGACGGCGAGCCGGGTTGCTTTTCTCCCATCAGATTCCAACCGCTAATGCTAACGCAGTTTGTGGGAGCTTACGTGCTTCTCCTTTTCCGTCATTTTCGGACGACTATTCCAAAGGGGTAACCTGATGGAATAGGGGCCTGAAGACACGAGGCATTCTTAAACCAGCACTGGGCTGCACGGCCTTCTGTTGCGATCAGATTATATTCGAGTGAAAAAGCCAGAGCAGCCGCTTCCATCCTATGGAGTACGAGCTAAATCAGGAGAGGTATGGGACACGCGCGTGCCTATAGGTGCACGTCTCCTACGTCAGGCTGCTTCACCCATGTGCACCCGACTGGAGAGGGAATGGAGCAAGCTTTTTGTCAGGAGTGGGATTCGAACCCACGCCTCCAGGGGAGACTGCGACCTGAACGCAGCGCCTTAGACCGCTCGGCCATCCTGACGCCAGCCCCCTCCCCCAAAGCGGTCTGATGAGCCACCGCGATCCCACTACGCTCTTCGAGTATCGCACTGTTATTAATACTACAGTGTGACTCCAGCATTAAAATGTTTGGAAAATGTGTCGGCCTTTATAATCCAGTGTAGAGCAGCGTGTGATGATTTGTGCTACAAAACACCAAGCGCTCAAAGTGACGTCTGCGTTTGTCACTGAAACTTTCAACTCTTTCATCACTTATGTAGGAAATACAAAGAGCAGTTAGGTGGAACGTGTAGGATGGCCGTCAGCAGAGTGGCGCAGCGGAAGCGTGCTGGGCCCATAACCCAGAGGTCGATGGATCGAAACCATCCTCTGCTACATGTGTCTTACGCATGGTTCATAAGCATTCCATCGGGTTAGCAAAGTGCATTAAAGTAGTGTGGATCTCCCTTTCCTTAAGTTCTGTTCTGAGTTTCTCTCTCGTGTGTGTTTGTGCAAGCTTGACACTTGCGGGACTCTTTCATCTTCACCAATACGGAGATGACCAAATGTGTCTTCGGTTGTTCTGAGATCTTTGATAGTTTCTTCGAATGCTTCAAGTGAACCTCGAAATCGAAGCAGTTATGTTTATATTGATTTCTCGCATTAATCATTATTAACCAGGAACAGCCAGCACAGTCGGTCGCATTAGTAATTATGTCACGTCTCTACTTAGCAGAGCATTCAAAGACCCACTGGAAGCAGGAAAGCACTAAGACACTGCAAAACTGAACTCGGGAAAATCATACTGGGAGCTCTGAGCGATGTCTGCATCCAAGCCATCCAATACGGACTCTGAGACCTTGGAATATCAACACTATGATGCGCTACCTTTTCCCTGGAGCAAAACGATGGAATTAGAAGAATGCTTACCGCAGGATACAACTGTGCCGTTGTTATTTGGAGCACGGTTTTCACTTGCATGAAAACTACAGCAGAACGTAGAAGGATGATCACAGAGGAGTCCACGCGGGCATGCTGAGGAGATTGTAGGTCGTACATTTCAATGATTACTGACATTTGCGCTGCTTGAGGTACAGTAATCAACAAAGAACAGGGTGTGCTACTCTCGAATCCGGTCACCACATGATGAAAAGCCAGGAAGTATACCTTGTCCAATTGACGTCAACAGGGACACGTTAACCCCTTGCTTCCCTGGCGCCCGGCTAGCTCAGTCGGTAGAGCATGAGACTCTTAATCTCAGGGTCGTGGGTTCGAGCCCCACGTTGGGCGGTGCCCGTCTCCTTATTAACAATGTTTCGTGCTCATCCTTGACCCTCTTACACCTTGATGGTACCGAGCACTAAACTTTAATGCACAGGTGTGATGAAACTGAGATGAAAAGGGCTTATCTAGCTCTTTGCCCGAGAGATAAATCAAAGGTTCCGCAGACAATCCGTTGGCTCCGGTCACTCTGACGCAGATAGGAGCTGCAGCCATCATAACTTGTATGAAAACTGATAAGAGCTCCTGTCTATTTACAGTTTCATTTACTCTAGCCTTTCCTTAAACACTGCGTGTACGAAGGCTAAGAAATTGCAGAGCTATTCTAATACAATAACTATTTGGAATCTTTTCGCCATAACAGTTTCACTGTGATTTTGCAGGTAACACGTACGTACGTAACATTTTGAACCGCACTGGAAAAATATGGGAAAGAAATGGCGAAAAGCAACTCTTCAACACGTGGCAATATCTTCCTGAGCGGAGTCCTGTTCTCGAAGCTCGACACTCTGCAAGAGTCACTTCTCCCAACTTGCGCCCGCAGGTTTCCGTAGTGTGCCTGCAAAGAGCCATCCGTTTGAGACAGGCGCACGTTCCGATTTCATTGAACTAAGCTAGATGCACAATTTCGAATGCAGCCTTCATCACAAACGACAGTTCATTTCTCGAAAGCTTGTCATGTAAAAAAAGGAAACAAAGAACGAAAACATACAGCTGACAATCTTCTGAAGCTGCAGATTTAGCTTTTGAGAAATGGACATTTTATGTATGCAGATGCTTTTCAAGCGCTGGTTTTAGAACGTCGCTGTGCTTCCAGCATCATTCTCAGCCTTCTAAACTGCCTATCGAGGTGCCGATCACTTTGTAAAGCGCTTGAGAGGCCGGAGCTGCTCAAACTGCTCTTGCCGTTTCCTTCAATCAAAAGCACTATTTTTTTCGTTGTATGGAAAGCTTTTCAAGTCTTGCATCGACACGCACCTTTCCTGAAATGTCCAAAGGGTGAATGTTTCGCAAAGAAATCCAGTCTACCTTTAGGGGGCATGATGTTGAAATCGGAACAAGCCCTGGGTGGGCTTGAACCAGCAGCCGTTCAGTTAACAGCTGCACAGAAACGCCCCCCGCTTGCTTTGTATCATTCGCAAGTTTCTGGTTAAAGAGTAAAAAAGGCTGGAATTCTTTTCCAGAAGCAGCCGGCAGGATTTCTTCTGCACCCACCCAGAAAAGCCAAGAATTGTATTTCATCTGTCGCAAGCTGTATGTTTCAGAAAGAGAATGAATACTTGCATTAAACTGAATCAAGCCGACAGACACGCACCTGAAGTGGAAATCTAATAAGTAAATTGATTCTTAAAATGTAGAGAGCTTTGAAAAAAATATATTGGTGCTTTTAGATAATATATTTCAAGGATGTAATTGCTGTGCTACAGTACGTGCAGAATTTTAGAAAACAGTGCGTCAACAAAGTACACTGTTTGGGTAACTTTAGAAGACAATGTACCAAAACAATATATGCTGTCTGGGTCGTTAGAATTAGCCGAAAGTAACTGATAAGCTTTGAATAACAAATCTAGTGCTTCTTCTCTCGTTCTATGTTGTAATCTGTTTTGTCTTAGGGAAAGGGGAAGCTTTTGAAGGGACAAAGCACTGAGCTTTTTTACAGCGCAACGTCTTATAAAAACCCTGTACTGCTTGTAACAAATTGAGTCTCCGGTTGCACTTTGCGAAGTGGCAACAGGGCTCCCAATATTGCAATATTGAAATAAAGACCTTACTCAGGTGAGAACTCTCTCTTGTGGCTTCCTTGATAGTTAAATTTCCACGACAGAATTGGCACCCCAGATGGGACACTAACCTGAGCGCGGACGGCTGCTGAAACTCCATCCGGAGCCGGACAATTTTAGCAAATTGGACGAACCTCGGAGGATAAACTGTTTGTCCTTCCTGAGACGCGTCTGGAGAATTCACGGCTGTCTGACGTCAGTAAGTGATCCTTTTAACGAACTTTTGTTTTAAGACGATTTATAAGAATTTTTTCTGTGGTCTTATAGCAGAGAAAGAGCAGGCCGGTGAGGGTGTTCTCACGCGGGTTTGATGAGTCCGGGACTCATAAAGAACTTATCTTAACACAGACGTGTGGTTTTTGCTCTGCGGAGTAGTTAATGTGATAAGGTTCTAAAGTAAGGCACCGATCGGTAAAAATGGGAAATGAAAATTCGAAGACGGAAACAGGACCGAGCGGTCCAGCGAAGTACATGTACAGGGAATTTGGAGAAAGGGGAATAAAGTGTCTTCCATCGTGGTGTAGTGTTTCATAGCCGTTCAGGGACGCCAAATATGTAATCATAGTGGCTCTCTGAAGGCACCAGTTCTGTAGGGTTTGGGCATTTACTGAGACAATTATCAATTGTAGCAGTAAATCACAAAGTTGATTCTTTTGATGGCTTTAGAATCCAACCACGCGACATAACTCAAACAACGCGCACACACAGGTACTAATACACGAGGATAAATTTATTAATACATAGAATATGCATATAAACCTAACAGATCTTATCGAGAGGGTTATCAGAATACAAAAGGTATATATTCAATCAGTTACGAAGTGTTACACATCAAGAGGACATACGTTCAGTATATCATTCATTAAGACCGTTTCGTAAAGTGAACTTGGTTACAACTTCTACATTAGATACTCAAAACAAGTACATAACTCTTAGGAATTAAATTGATATCAACTGGTTGGGATAGCAATTGAATTCTCGAGCTGTAATGCATTGAAGTTGAATACTCATCCAATTTCTGGGGATTCAGATCTCCTGCAGGCACAAACAATCAGCTGCAGGCTTGTTGCTGTCCAATCCGCGCTCTCTGGCTCCGTGCCAGGCTGTGCTGTGCGGCTTGCGACGGTGCGCTGCTGATGCTCACTGACCGGCTAGTTAGTGTTGGCTTTAACTAGCAAAGTTTGTGCACAGGAGAAAAGATGACTGTGGATCCCAGCAAGTCAGGAAGAGGACCGGTTCGTTCCTGATGAAGAGCTAGTTCTGAATAGTGATTCAGCTGTCCACAGTTCTGACCTGTCCACGAGGCCTGCTGCTGGTTACTCTCTGGCAACCTCCACTCTAGACTCTTAGAACAAAGGAAAGTTCTGGCACTCGGACACACTGGCCGTTCCGTGGTTGTCCGGGCTGAGTCTCGGGATGGTCAGGAGGCGCGCTGCGAGAATGTCCTGCCCTTGGGAGCCTTCTGCTCCTGGGCCGTCCTGCCCTGGAATTCTCCTTTGAATTCCCTTTAGAACAGTCCACAGAATCCTCTCCAGAATCTTACTGAATCTCCCGAATCTGAATCTTGTTGAATCTCAATCTCCAGGCCTGTGTTGCCTGTTTTTACCTGGAGGAACTTCAGCTTGTTGATTGGCTGAAAGTTCCATGGGCATCAGAGTCCCACGTGGGTTACTCAGCCCTACCAGTCCCTGATTGGTTGATCAAGGTGAGATATGAGTCACTTACTCCTGACACTTAGGAATGCAGTCCAGATGTCCAACTGGCACTCCCTAGACAGATAGGCGCCAATGGATGACCATTGATCATGATAGCCAGGCTTAGCTAAGTGCACCCCCCTTTGGGAGCTGTCCTAGGAAACCTTAAATCACCCTAATGGTCTCTCTGTGGCTGCACCACAGAGATGAACAGAGAAATGGGGCCTCATTTGGGAAGCTCAGAAACACTTAATTCTGCCTTATTATTAAGCCTCGCCGCTACATATCCCCCCTTTTTGAAGGTCACGAGGTCCTGAGGCGTTGTTGCCTTCAAAACAAAACAGAGTTAAGTGATGTCCCTTGCCATTAGAACATTAATCTTAAATGTCTACATTACTCCTCGAGAATTCATACCGGAACCAGCATTGGGAACAAACAGGATGAATAACATCTGGAGTATGTATAAACACGGTAGGAGACATTATCTCAGTCTAGGAATTACACATCAGGAAGTTCACTGTCAATATCTGATACCTCTGTGGTAGATATTTGGGGAGAAGTCACTTCCTTTCTTTTGACATGCTACCTTTGACTCATTCATGCTACCCGGAGTACATCTTGATGTGAGAGTACATCATTCAGAGTACACTGTCAGTCATGATCCAGCTACCTGGCAGTAGTGTTACAATAACAACAGTTCCTGTTCCCAGCCCCCCGATAAACCACAACACCTGTGTTGGGTATCTGCTAGGGTGGTTTGGAGGTTTGTTCCATTAAAGCAAACTAACTACCTGTACCTCTTCAGGGCTTACTGTTTCTTGGATTTCTATCCAATTCAATAGTGTGGCACCTGAAGGCATCCATGACCTCAAGTTTGGTCTTATGTTGTCTGGTTCCAGACCGTACAGTGTTAAGTTACCATGCTGTACTATGGCCTCCTCAGGAACTTAAAGGAACTGTTTTATTAGGTAGCTGCATCATGCCTGTCACAAGTCACAGTGTCAGTTAAACGTGGTGTGCTGACCAGCCATTTACTTCCCACCTGCTCTTCATGGGGTTCATTAACCTTCCTCTGCTCGTTAGTAGCTTTACACCCTTCATTGGTGAATCGTTTAGACACAGCCAATGGATAGCTTTGGTAGCCATACCCATCTCAAGATTTGGAACCGAATTCAATCTTGGTTTGCCTTCTGGGTGAGCTATGAACGATGGGGTTAATGTCACACACTCCTCTACTGAGAAGAGTGGAATCAAGTGGGTTGGGAATTGTGCCGTGGTTAGACTGGCTACAGTGGCACTAAGCTCCCTTAACAGGTCTTGTGTCAACATTCTGGCCTGTTGCACACAAGCATAAACCCACTGTATAACACCAACAATCATGTCCACTGGTTGGGGAATAAGGTTTAACCCTGTTGCATAGGAAATTGCCTGTAGGGTTTTCCCTAAGCTTTCCAACTTTTGATGCTGTCGATACAGTCTGTCACTACCCTCTGGTATCTCTGACACCTGCCTTCTTGGGGCAGTCAGGGTGAGAGTGCCAGTAGCACACAAACCTACCAGAAAAAGCAAACGTGCAACAGTGGCGGCAGCAATCAGTCCTCCCAAAAGTCTTTTCGGGTGGCTGATCCCAGTCATCTCCTTCTGAGTGACTGTCGCCTTTCTAAGCTGGCGCAGCGTGTACATGGTGTCTTTCTCAGTATGCCATGTGGCATCTTGGGCACCAACATCCTGGAAATCTGGGGAGATCTGACGCAGCTGCTGATGCTGCTCCTCCTTTTCCAGGGCATCTGCTTTTTCGATTTGTTCATGCCTGTGCTCTAGGAACCCTGCAGGGGGCGGTGCAGCGGTGGACCATGCCTGACCCTCGGCTGAGTGGTCATCTGGAGCACCTGAGTGATCTGGGATTGTTACCCCATTCTCACTGTTCAGGTCCACCCTGCACACTTCCTGATTGAGGAATCCCTCTATCGGCATGTTTACAATCGTTCGCTGGGCGTGGGTGTAGGACACCTGCTCGCTCCCCCCTTCCCTCGCTAGGGGTTCAGGGAGCTGCCCCAGCACTGGGATAGCTAGTTCACTGTCTTCGAACTCGCTATCACCCACCAGGCCCATGTCAGTACAGGCGGGGATTCTGACACCCCTCTTTGCGATGTCCTGCACTGGCAGGCGGGTGGCTTGACCATCCAGCTCCAGTCTGGGTGAACCACTGTTGGTCAGACTCAGACTGACAGACTGAGCTGGTGGCTGTAAGAAAACCAGCTCGGCTTTCATTCCCTGTCCCTTCTGGGGGACTGGGTGTGTTGGAAACCCTGCCGTTGAGGCAGGAACAATCAGGTCAGTCTCACTCACTACCTGGTAGTTGTGAGAAATAATGTTACCTGACTGCAGGTTCCCTGGGTCACAGCAGAGGGAATCGGCATCTGGGATCAGGTGTGTCCACAGCGCAGTAGTCTCAGCGTCCAGCTGGACCTCCTGTCTAACCTGTGAATGTTGCACCAGGGGCACCTGGTGGTGGCCCTGTGACAGCTGCTCAAGCAGATCCTCACTAATAGAGGACCTCTCAGGGCTAAGGGTGAGGGCTACATCACCAACCTGCTCTCCTGCCATCTGGATCCCTTCCACCACCGCAGGGTGGTGGTCCTGACCCCTCTTGGGTGCCAGGGTGCACAGGGAAAGCTCCTTTTCATCGCCAGGTGGGGAGATCTGCTCCTCTTTAGGGATGTAAAAGGGGTGTGCTTTACCTGGTGGATCAGGCGGCTGCTTGGAGCACCGCTCCTGTGGCAGGGAGGCTGTTGTGACCTCAGCCGGGACACGACTTCCCTGTATATCCGGGGAACAAGAAAATATTTTTATTTCTTGTCCAGAGGGAACAGAAGGAATCTCCACATAGGCTTCTGTGTTCGGTGGGCACTGTGTGAGCACAGTCTGCCTCTTGGCCCCCCTTTCCTTCTGTACAGAAGGCTTAGGAGCCTTGACCTGTTTCCACACTTTGCCTTTCTGGTGATCCACCAAAGGTTCCTCTCTGAGTCGCATGCCCTTTTCTTTTTCAACCCGTTTGAGCTTGCCGTGTGACATCAAACACCTTTCAACCTCAGTGTCAATCAGCGTCTCACTGGGTAAGACATCTCCCATGGCAGCCTTGAGGTAAAAGCTTCCTGCTTTTCCTCTGTGTTTTACTGCCTGCTCTGTGACTTCAGGGGTGGAGTCAGCACTCACTTGGGAGTGGCTGACCTCATCCAGGCAGGAACCCTTCCGCTCAATCAGATAGACTGAGGGAGTGGGAGGGGGCGGGTCTCCGCCTCCTCCAGTGGAGAGTATCAGCTCATTCACGCTTCCGGCAGCCTTGGGGAGCGGTTGTCCCTGTCCTAATAAAGCTTGTTCAAGCCTGGCCAGGCGGGCGGCTACTGAATCCTTTTGTTCAGCCTTTTCTAGCCCTTTCCCTTCCCCGGTGTTCTCATGGCACTTAGGACGCTGGGTGCGGTCCTGTGTGAGTGCTTTGGAACGGGGCTTAGCCAGCTCAGGAGCCTGTGCTCCTTCGAGCAGGGGGGAATTAACCCTGCTGGCTCTGACGGCGAACACAGTCGCTTTAGCAGCTTTTTGCTCAGAGCGACTTTGGACATCATACTCCCAGGCTTTCTGCGCGAATCTCTTAATATCAGTCATTTTCATGGTCTGTGCATCTGTATGCATTAAGATCATCTTTCTGACTGACGGGTGGAGATTCGCAATGAATAAACCCTTGAAATGTGTGTTCTCTTCGCAACCCTCATAATTTCGCCCTGCAAAATAAGTTCGTCTAAGTCTCTCGTAATATTCGCGAGGGGACTCTGCTCTCTCGTGCTTAATGTTAAGAGCGGCGGCTATCGCAGCAGTCGGGTCAATAAACGCACTGTATTCTTCGATAAGTGCTTGACACAGCTCCTCAAAATCACTACAGACTTCTTTCATCTGCCTAGCCATCCACTCATGTACAGCTCTGCTGGTAGTTTTCCTGACCAGAAACACTTTCTCCTGTTCTGTGGCGTTTGGCAGGTACTGCAGGTTATACCTGAGGTCTTGAATATAACTCTCGATATTATTCTCTGACACTGCGGGGTCAAATCTCTCTATGTCCTTCGCTAGCTCTCTCAGAGAATGGAGATTTATCCTTCTAGCTTCTCCGCTGACGGAGATATGGAAGAGATCGTGGTCAGACTTGTCGCTGCTAGAGAGAGTGCTTAATAGCGACTCGAATTCAGACCTTTTAGCAACCATCGTTAAACTTAAAGAGTATTACTTTTAAGTACGAAATCACAGTTTTACCACAGAAAACCACAAGATCAGGTATGCAATCAACCTGGTAGATTGCAAAAGATCACAAAACACTCAAGCACTGCTTAAAGAGCAAGGGGAACTTTTTTTTTTCTTTCGGCTTTCAGCACACTGTATTATCGTGTATGAAACCCGCGGCGTTTTATATGAATTATTCCGCTTGGTTGATTCATTTCAGTCTTGCCACGCCCACCCAGGGACGCCATAAATGTAGTGTTTCATAGCCGTTCAGGGACGCCAAATATGTAATCATAGTGGCTCTCTGAAGGCACCAGTTCTGTAGGGTTTGGGCATTTACTGAGACAATTATCAATTGTAGCAGTAAATCACAAAGTTGATTCTTTTGATGGCTTTAGAATCCAACCACGCGACATAACTCAAACAACGCGCACACACAGGTACTAATACACGAGGATAAATTTATTAATACATAGAATATGCATATAAACCTAACAGATCTTATCGAGAGGGTTATCAGAATACAAAAGGTATATATTCAATCAGTTACGAAGTGTTACACATCAAGAGGACATACGTTCAGTATATCATTCATTAAGACCGTTTCGTAAAGTGAACTTGGTTACAACTTCTACATTAGATACTCAAAACAAGTACATAACTCTTAGGAATTAAATTGATATCAACTGGTTGGGATAGCAATTGAATTCTCGAGCTGTAATGCATTGAAGTTGAATACTCATCCAATTTCTGGGGATTCAGATCTCCTGCAGGCACAAACAATCAGCTGCAGGCTTGTTGCTGTCCAATCCGCGCTCTCTGGCTCCGTGCCAGGCTGTGCTGTGCGGCTTGCGACGGTGCGCTGCTGATGCTCACTGACCGGCTAGTTAGTGTTGGCTTTAACTAGCAAAGTTTGTGCACAGGAGAAAAGATGACTGTGGATCCCAGCAAGTCAGGAAGACGACCGGTTCGTTCCTGATGAAGAGCTAGTTCTGAATAGTGATTCAGCTGTCCACAGTTCTGACCTGTCCACGAGGCCTGCTGCTGGTTACTCTCTGGCAACCTCCACTCTAGACTCTTAGAACAAAGGAAAGTTCTGGCACTCGGACACACTGGCCGTTCCGTGGTTGTCCGGGCTGAGTCTCGGGATGGTCAGGAGGCGCGCTGCGAGAATGTCCTGCCCTTGGGAGCCTTCTGCTCCTGGGCCGTCCTGCCCTGGAATTCTCCTTTGAATTCCCTTTAGAACAGTCCACAGAATCCTCTCCAGAATCTTACTGAATCTCCCGAATCTGAATCTTGTTGAATCTCAATCTCCAGGCCTGTGTTGCCTGTTTTTACCTGGAGGAACTTCAGCTTGTTGATTGGCTGAAAGTTCCATGGGCATCAGAGTCCCACGTGGGTTACTCAGCCCTACCAGTCCCTGATTGGTTGATCAAGGTGAGATATGAGTCACTTACTCCTGACACTTAGGAATGCAGTCCAGATGTCCAACTGGCACTCCCTAGACAGATAGGCGCCAATGGATGACCATTGATCATGATAGCCAGGCTTAGCTAAGTGCACCCCCCTTTGGGAGCTGTCCTAGGAAACCTTAAATCACCCTAATGGTCTCTCTGTGGCTGCACCACAGAGATGAACAGAGAAATGGGGCCTCATTTGGGAAGCTCAGAAACACTTAATTCTGCCTTATTATTAAGCCTCGCCGCTACAGTGGAGTAAGTTAGGTTTTCCAGAAAATGGTAGTTTTAGTACCAGGCAGATACAACAACTAGAAGAACAGTTAAAGTTAAAGAAATGTAATGCATCTTGTTATGTATGTGCTTTAATGCCTCATTCTACAGCCTCACCCATTTCTCTCCTGGTTAGAATCACTGTTTGGGCCAGGGGGAATGTTTTTCTTTAAGTTACTAACACCGATTATAGGGGCTGTGATACTTGTCTTCCTGTTTTTATGTTGCTATATGACATGTATTATTCCAATGCTTTTCAAATATGGTAATGAATATGTTTGCGCATCAGTATGTTCTGATAAGAACGCAAGAATCCGAAGTATGGGAGCCTCCTGGGAGTCCATATGAAGAATCTAACTTTTAATCATTTTCAAGAATAAAAAGGAGGGAATTGAAGTGGAAATCTAATAAGTAAATTGATTCTTAAAATGTAGAGAGCTTTGAAAAAAATATATTGGTGCTTTTAGATAATATATTTCAAGGATGTAATTGCTGTGCTACAGTACGTGCAGAATTTTAGAAAACAGTGCGTCAACAAAGTACACTGTTTGGGTTACTTTAGAAGACAATGTACCAAAACAATATATGCTGTCTGGTTCGTTAGAATTAGCCGAAAGTAACTGATGAGCTTTGAATAACAAATCTAGTGCTTCTTCTCTCGCTCTATGATGTAATCTGTTTTGTCTTAGGGAAAGGGGAAGTTTTTGAAGGGACAAAGCACTGAGCTTTTTTACAGCGCAACGTCTTATAAAAACCCTGTACTGCTTGTGACAAATTGAGTCTCTGGTTGCACTTTGCGAAGTGGCAACAGGGCTCCCAATATTGCAATATTGAAATAAAGACCTTACTCAGGTGAGAACTCTCTCTTGTGGCTTCCTTGATAGTTAAATTTCCACGACACACCGCCGTTGTTTTTCTCCATCGGAAGTTTGTCGTTAAGGAAAAACATCGCTGTCATTTTCTTGCCAGCCGGCGGCATTTCTTGTGCAGCGATGAGCCAGATTTGTATTTCGGATTTCGGAAGTTGTGTGAATTTCTTGAAGCTGAAAGTCAACTCGCTCCAGAAAAGAAATGTGCAGTCGCATGAAAGCCGTGCCTGCTTATTAAACCGCAGGACCTGAGCTTGCGTTCTGTTTCTCATCGCGTTCGCAAAGGCGATTCCTGCCTCTAACACTGCTATGTCTGCGATTCAAAGTGCCGTGTGGAGCAGCTTCGAAAGTCTCGTTCACGCTCCTCCGATGTTGCTTTCTCTCTGCCTAACGAAGTTCCATTTTGGTGTCGGAGCGGGGAGACCTAATCATTCCAGCTTTAAGCCACCCTTCAATCTTCTGAGGGGTGTCTGAGTGCTAGCATGTCATTTGCCTTTTTTTTTTTTGAAACGGAGAGCGACGTTGAAAAAGGTTACCTCCGCCGCCTCGCCCTCCGTGTTAAATGATCGCAAGACGGCGGCGGCGGCGCTCCCTGTAGTTGTGGCCGAGCGGTTAAGGCGATGGACTAGAAAGCCATTGGGCTCTCCCCGCGCCGGGTCGAATCCTGCCGACTACGGCGTCCTTCTCGTGTCGCCGTGCGCCTGCCCAGAAAAAGGCGGAGTGCCGTTTCTCTCTTCCTGCTTCTTGTACAAACGCTAAATCGCTTGGACCTGCTGCCTTGGAAGTCATGTCTTCAGCGTCCCCCAGCGACATTTCACACTTGGAAGCAGACAACCACGCTTTTGGCATTGGCATGCCTTGCGCCCTACTTCCAGCCTTTGAAGATCTAATTATTCAAACTGAAAGAACCGACTGAATAGGTGTTTGCAGTGCACCAGGAGGAGCAGTGACCATAGCAGTGGAGGGGTGAGGATGGCGCAGATGGAAACGTTTTCATGCGCTCCTCTGGGAGGAATGAAAATAAAAGGCGAAACCGGAAACAGTAGTAGCCGCAAGAGGAAGTGTCTTCAAGCGCCAAGCAAGCGCTCCTCGTTAGTATAGTGGTGCGTATTCCCGCCCGTCACGTGGGAGACCAGGGATGGATTGCTTGACGGCGAGCCGGGTTGCTTTTCTCCCATCAGATTCCAACCGCTAATGCTAACGCAGTTTGTGGGAGCTTACGTGCTTCTCCTTTTCCGTCATTTTCGGACGACTATTCCAAAGGGGTAACCTGATGGAATAGGGGCCTGAAGACACGAGGCATTCTTAAACCAGCACTGGGCTGCACGGCCTTCTGTTGCGATCAGATTATATTCGAGTGAAAAAGCCAGAGCAGCCGCTTCCATCCTATGGAGTACGAGCTAAATCAGGAGAGGTATGGGACACGCGCGTGCCTATAGGTGCACGTCTCCTACGTCAGGCTGCTTCACCCATGTGCACCCGACTGGAGAGGGAATGGAGCAAGCTTTTTGTCAGGAGTGGGATTCGAACCCACGCCTCCAGGGGAGACTGCGACCTGAACGCAGCGCCTTAGACCGCTCGGCCATCCTGACGCCAGCCCTCTTCCCCAAAGCGGTCTGATGAGCCACCGCGATCCCACTACGCTCTTCGAGTATCGCACTGTTATTAATACTACAGTGTGACTCCAGCATTAAAATGTTTGGAAAATGTGTCGGCCTTTATAATCCAGTGTAGAGCAGCGTGTGATGATTTGTGCTACAAAACACCAAGCGCTCAAAGTGACGTCTGCGTTTGTCACTGAAACTTTCAACTCTTTCATCACTTATGTAGGAAATACAAAGAGCAGTTAGGTGGAACGCGTAGGATGGCCGTCAACAGAGTGGCGCAGCGGGAGCGTGCTGGGCCCATAACCCAGAGGTCGATGGATCGAAACCATCCTCTGCTACATGTGTCTTACGCATGGTTCATAAGCATTCCATCGGGTTAGCAAAGTGCATTAAAGTAGTGTGGATCTCCCTTTCCTTAAGTTCTGTTCTGAGTTTCTCTCTCGTGTGTGTTTGTGCAAGCTTGACACTTGCGGGACTCTTTCATCTTCACCAATACGGAGATGACCAAATGTGTCTTCGGTTGTTCTGAGATCTTTGATAGTTTCTTCGAATGCTTCAAGTGAACCTCGAAATCGAAGCAGTTATGTTTATATTGATTTCTCGCATTAATCATTATTAACCAGGAACAGCCAGCACAGTCGGTCGCATTAGTAATTATGTCACTTCTCTACTTAGCAGAGCATTCAAAGACCCACTGGAAGCAGGAAAGCACTAAGACACTGCAAAACTGAACTCGGGAAAATCATACTGGGAGCTCTGAGCGATGTCTGCATCCAAGCCATCCAATACGGACTCTGAGACCTTGGAATATCAACACTATGATGCGCTACCTTTTCCCTGGAGCAAAACGATGGAATTAGAAGAATGCTTACCGCAGGATACAACTGTGCCGTTGTTATTTGGAGCACGGTTTTCACTTGCATGAAAACTACAGCAGAACGTAGAAGGATGATCACAGAGGAGTCCACGCGGGCATGCTGAGGAGATTGTAGGTCGTACATTTCAATGATTACTGACATTTGCGCTGCTTGAGGTACAGTAATCAACAAAGAACAGGGTGTGCTACTCTCGAATCCGGTCACCACATGATGAAAAGCCAGGAAGTATACCTTGTCCAATTGACGTCAACAGGGACACGTTAACCCCTTGCTTCCCTGGCGCCCGGCTAGCTCAGTCGGTAGAGCATGAAACTCTTAATCTCAGGGTCGTGGGTTCGAGCCCCACGTTGGGCGGTGCCCGTCTCCTTATTAACAAAGTTTCGTGCTCATCCTTGACCCTCTTACACCTTGATGGTACCGAGCACTAAACTTTAATGCACAGGTGTGATGAAACTGAGATGAAAAAGGCTTATCTAGCTCTTTGCCCGAGAGATAAATCAAAGGTTCCGCAGACAATCCGTTGGCTCCGGTCACTCTGACGCAGATAGGAGCTGCAGCCATCATAACTTGTATGAAAACTGATAAGAGCTCCTGTCTATTTACAGTTTCATTTACTCTAGCCTTTCCTTAAACACTGCGTGTACGAAGGCTAAGAAATTGCAGAGCTATTCTAATACAATAACTATTTGGAATCTTTTCGCCATAACAGTTTCACTGTGATTTTGCAGGTAACACGTACGTACGTAACATTTTGAACCGCACTGGAAAAATATGGGAAAGAAATGGCGAAAAGCAACTCTTCAACACGTGGCAATATCTTCCTGAGCGGAGTCCTGTTCTCGAAGCTCGACACTCTGCAAGAGTCACTTCTCCCAACTTGCGCCCGCAGGTTTCCGTAGTGTGCCTGCAAAGAGCCATCCGTTTGAGACAGGCGCACGTTCCGATTTCATTGAACTAAGCTAGATGCACAATTTCGAATGCAGCCTTCATCACAAACGACTGTTCATTTCTCGAAAGCTTGTCATGTAAAAAAAGGAAACAAAGAACGAAAACATACAGCTGACAATCTTCTGAAGCTGCAGATTTAGCTTTTGAGAAATGGACATTTTATGTATGCAGATGCTTTTCAAGCGCTGGTTTTAGAACATCGCTGTGCTTCCAGCATCATTCTCAGCCTTCTAAACTGCCTATCGAGGTGCCGATCACTTTGTAAAGCGCTTGAGAGGCCGGAGCTGCTCAAACTGCTCTTGCCGTTTCCTTCAATCAAAAGCACTATTTTTTTCGTTGTATGGAAAGCTTTTCAAGTCTTGCATCGACACGCACCTTTCCTGAAATGTCCAAAGGGTGAATGTTTCGCAAAGAAATCCAGTCTACCTTTAGGGGGCATGATGTTGAAATCGGAACAAGCCCTGGGTGGGCTTGAACCAGCAGCCGTTCAGTTAACAGCTGCACAGAAACGCCCCCCGCTTGCTTTGTATCATTCGCAAGTTTCTGGTTAAAGAGTAAAAAAGGCTGGAATTCTTTTCCAGAAGCAGCCGGCAGGATTTCTTCTGCACCCACCCAGAAAAGCCAAGAATTGTATTTCATCTGTCGCAAGCTGTATGTTTCAGAAAGAGAATGAATACTTGCATTAAACTGAATCAAGCCGACAGACACGCACCTGAAGTGGAAATCTAATAAGTAAATTGATTCTTAAAATGTAGAGAGCTTTGAAAAAAATATATTGGTGCTTTTAGATAATATATTTCAAGGATGTAATTGCTGTGCTACAGTACGTGCAGAATTTTAGAAAACAGTGCGTCAACAAAGTACACTGTTTGGGTAACTTTAGAAGACAATGTACCAAAACAATATATGCTGTCTGGGTCGTTAGAATTAGCCGAAAGTAACTGATAAGCTTTGAATAACAAATCTAGTGCTTCTTCTCTCGTTCTATGTTGTAATCTGTTTTGTCTTAGGGAAAGGGGAAGCTTTTGAAGGGACAAAGCACTGAGCTTTTTTACAGCGCAACGTCTTATAAAAACCCTGTACTGCTTGTAACAAATTGAGTCTCCGGTTGCACTTTGCGAAGTGGCAACAGGGCTCCCAATATTGCAATATTGAAATAAAGACCTTACTCAGGTGAGAACTCTCTCTTGTGGCTTCCTTGATAGTTAAATTTCCACGACAGAATTGGCACCCCAGATGGGACACTAACCTGAGCGCGGACGGCTGCTGAAACTCCATCCGGAGCCGGACAATTTTAGCAAATTGGACGAACCTCGGAGGATAAACTGTTTGTCCTTCCTGAGACGCGTCTGGAGAATTCACGGCTGTCTGACGTCAGTAAGTGATCCTTTTAACGAACTTTTGTTTTAAGACGATTTATAAGAATTTTTTCTGTGGTCTTATAGCAGAGAAAGAGCAGGCCGGTGAGGGTGTTCTCACGCGGGTTTGATGAGTCCGGGACTCATAAAGAACTTATCTTAACACAGACGTGTGGTTTTTGCTCTGCGGAGTAGTTAATGTGATAAGGTTCTAAAGTAAGGCACCGATCGGTAAAAATGGGAAATGAAAATTCGAAGACGGAAACAGGACCGAGCGGTCCAGCGAAGTACATGTACAGGGAATTTGGAGAAAGGGGAATAAAGTGTCTTCCATCGTGGAGTAAGTTAGGTTTTCCAGAAAATGGTAGTTTTAGTACCAGGCAGATACAACAACTAGAAGAACAGTTAAAGTTAAAGAAATGTAATGCATCTTGTTATGTATGTGCTTTAATGCCTCATTCTACAGCCTCACCCATTTCTCTCCTGGTTAGAATCACTGTTTGGGCCAGGGGGAATGTTTTTCTTTAAGTTACTAACACCGATTATAGGGGCTGTGATACTTGTCTTCCTGTTTTCATGTTGCTATATGACATGTATTATTCCAATGCTTTTCAAATATGGTAATGAATATGTTTGCGCATCAGTATGTTCTGATAAGAACGCAAGAATCCGAAGTATGGGAGCCTCCTGGGAGTCCATATGAAGAATCTAACTTTTAATCATTTTCAAGAATAAAAAGGAGGGAATTGAAGTGGAAATCTAATAAGTAAATTGATTCTTAAAATGTAGAGAGCTTTGAAAAAAATATATTGGTGCTTTTAGATAATATATTTCAAGGATGTAATTGCTGTGCTACAGTACGTGCAGAATTTTAGAAAACAGTGCGTCAACAAAGTACACTGTTTGGGTTACTTTAGAAGACAATGTACCAAAACAATATATGCTGTCTGGTTCGTTAGAATTAGCCGAAAGTAACTGATGAGCTTTGAATAACAAATCTAGTGCTTCTTCTCTCGCTCTATGATGTAATCTGTTTTGTCTTAGGGAAAGGGGAAGTTTTTGAAGGGACAAAGCACTGAGCTTTTTTACAGCGCAACGTCTTATAAAAACCCTGTACTGCTTGTGACAAATTGAGTCTCCGGTTGCACTTTGCGAAGTGGCAACAGGGCTCCCAATATTGCAATATTGAAATAAAGACCTTACTCAGGTGAGAACTCTCTCTTGTGGCTTCCTTGATAGTTAAATTTCCACGACACACCGCCGTTGTTTTTCTCCATGGGAAGTTTGTCGTTAAGGAAAAACATCGCTGTCATTTTCTTGCCAGCCGGCGGCATTTCTTGTGCAGCGATGAGCCAGATTTGTATTTCGGATTTCGGAAGTTGTGTGAATTTCTTGAAGCTGAAAGTCAACTCGCTCCAGAAAAGAAATGTGCAGTCGCATGAAAGCCGTGCCTGCTTATTAAACCGCAGGACCTGAGCTTGCGTTCTGTTTCTCATCGCGTTCGCAAAGGCGATTCCTGCCTCTAACACTGCTATGTCTGCGATTCAAAGTGCCGTGTGGAGCAGCTTCGAAAGTCTCGTTCACGCTCCTCCGATGTTGCTTTCTCTCTGCCTAACGAAGTTCCATTTTGGTGTCGGAGCGGGGAGACCTAATCATTCCAGCTTTAAGCCACCCTTCAATCTTCTGAGGGGTGTCTGAGTGCTAGCATGTCATTTGCCTTTTTTTTTTTTGAAACGGAGAGCGACGTTGAAAAAGGTTACCTCCGCCGCCTCGCCCTCCGTGTTAAATGATCGCAAGACGGCGGCGGCGGCGCTCCCTGTAGTTGTGGCCGAGCGGTTAAGGCGATGGACTAGAAAGCCATTGGGCTCTCCCCGCGCCGGGTCGAATCCTGCCGACTACGGCGTCCTTCTCGTGTCGCCGTGCGCCTGCCCAGAAAAAGGCGGAGTGCCGTTTCTCTCTTCCTGCTTCTTGTACAAACGCTAAATCGCTTGGACCTGCTGCCTTGGAAGTCATGTCTTCAGCGTCCCCCAGCGACATTTCACACTTGGAAGCAGACAACCACGCTTTTGGCATTGGCATGCCTTGCGCCCTACTTCCAGCCTTTGAAGATCTAATTATTCAAACTGAAAGAACCGACTGAATAGGTGTTTGCAGTGCACCAGGAGGAGCAGTGACCATAGCAGTGGAGGGGTGAGGATGGCGCAGATGGAAACGTTTTCATGCGCTCCTCTGGGAGGAATGAAAATAAAAGGCGAAACCGGAAACAGTAGTAGCCGCAAGAGGAAGTGTCTTCAAGCGCCAAGCAAGCGCTCCTCGTTAGTATAGTGGTGCGTATTCCCGCCCGTCACGTGGGAGACCAGGGATGGATTGCTTGACGGCGAGCCGGGTTGCTTTTCTCCCATCAGATTCCAACCGCTAATGCTAACGCAGTTTGTGGGAGCTTACGTGCTTCTCCTTTTCCGTCATTTTCGGACGACTATTCCAAAGGGGTAACCTGATGGAATAGGGGCCTGAAGACACGAGGCATTCTTAAACCAGCACTGGGCTGCACGGCCTTCTGTTGCGATCAGATTATATTCGAGTGAAAAAGCCAGAGCAGCCGCTTCCATCCTATGGAGTACGAGCTAAATCAGGAGACGTATGGGACACGCGCGTGCCTATAGGTGCATGTCTCCTACGTCAGGCTGCTTCACCCATGTGCACCCGACTGGAGAGGGAATGGCGCAAGCTTTTTGTCAGGAGTGGGATTCGAACCCACGCCTCCAGGGGAGACTGCGACCTGAACGCAGCGCCTTAGACCGCTCGGCCATCCTGACACCAGCCCCCTCCCCCAAAGCGGTCTGATGAGCCACCGCGATCCCACTATGCTCTTCGAGTATCGCACTGTTATTAATACTACAGTGTGACTCCAGCATTAAAATGTTTGGAAAATGTGTCGGCCTTTATAATCCAGTGTAGAGCAGCGTGTGATGATTTGTGCTACAAAACACCAAGCGCTCAAAGTGACGTCTGCGTTTGTCACTGAAACTTTCAACTCTTTCATCACTTATGTAGGAAATACAAAGAGCAGTTAGGTGGAACGCGTAGGATGGCCGTCAGCAGAGTGGCGCAGCGGAAGCGTGCTGGGCCCATAACCCAGAGGTCGATGGATTGAAACCATCCTCTGCTACATGTGTCTTACGCATGGTTCATAAGCATTCCATCGGGTTAGCAAAGTGCATTAAAGTAGTGTGGATCTCCCTTTCCTTAAGTTCTGTTCTGAGTTTCTCTCTCGAAATCGAAGCAGTTATGTTTATATTGATTTCTCGCATTAATCATTATTAACCAGGAACAGCCAGCACAGTCGGTCGCATTAGTAATTATGTCACGTCTCTACTTAGCAGAGCATTCAAAGACCCACTGGAAGCAGGAAAGCACTAAGACACTGCAAAACTGAACTCGGGAAAATCATACTGGGAGCTCTGAGCGATGTCTGCATCCAAGCCATCCAATACGGACTCTGAGACCTTGGAATATCAACACTATGATGCGCTACCTTTTCCCTGGAGCAAAACGATGGAATTAGAAGAATGCTTACCGCAGGATACAACTGTGCCGTTGTTATTTGGAGCACGGTTTTCACTTGCATGAAAACTACAGCAGAACGTAGAAGGATGATCACAGAGGAGTCCACGCGGGCATGCTGAGGAGATTGTAGGTCGTACATTTCAATGATTACTGACATTTGCGCTGCTTGAGGTACAGTAATCAACAAAGAACATGGTGTGCTACTCTCGAATCCGGTCACCACATGATGAAAAGCCAGGAAGTATACCTTGTCCAATTGACGTCAACAGGGACACGTTAACCCCTTGCTTCCCTGGCGCCCGGCTAGCTCAGTCGGTAGAGCATGAGACTCTTAATCTCAGGGTCGTGGGTTCGAGCCCCACGTTGGGCGGTGCCCGTCTCCTTACTAACAAAGTTTCGTGCTCATCCTTGACCCTCTTACACCTTGATGGTACCGAGCACTAAACTTTAATGCACAGGTGTGATGAAACTGAGATGAAAAGGGCTTATCTAGCTCTTTGCCCGAGAGATAAATCAAAGGTTCCGCAGACAATCCGTTGGCTCCGGTCACTCTGACGCAGATAGGAGCTGCAGCCATCATAACTTGTATGAAAACTGATAAGAACTCCTGTCTATTTACAGTTTCATTTACTCTAGCCTTTCCTTAAACACTGCGTGTACGAAGGCTAAGAAATTGCAGAGCTATTCTAATACAATAACTATTTGGAATCTTTTCGCCATAACAGTTTCACTGTGATTTTGCAGGTAACACGTACGTACGTAACATTTTGAACCGCACTGGAAAAATATGGGAAAGAAATGGCGAAAAGCAACTCTTCAACACGTGGCAATATCTTCCTGAGCGGAGTCCTGTTCTCGAAGCTCGACACTCTGCAAGAGTCACTTCTCCCAACTTGCGCCCGCAGGTTTCCGTAGTGTGCCTGCAAAGAGCCATCCGTTTGAGACAGGCGCACGTTCCGATTTCATTGAACTAAGCTAGATGCACAATTTCGAATGCAGCCTTCATCACAAACGACTGTTCATTTCTCGAAAGCTTGTCATGTAAAAAAAGGAAACAAAGAACGAAAACATACAGCTGACAATCTTCTGAAGCTGCAGATTTAGCTTTTGAGAAATGGACATTTTATGTATGCAGATGCTTTTCAAGCGCTGGTTTTAGAACGTCGCTGTGCTTCCAGCATCATTCTCAGCCTTCTAAACTGCCTATCGAGGTGCCGATCACTTTGTAAAGCGCTTGAGAGGCCGGAGCTGCTCAAACTGCTCTTGCCGTTTCCTTCAATCAAAAGCACTATTTTTTTCGTTGTATGGAAAGCTTTTCAAGTCTTGCATCGACACGCACCTTTCCTGAAATGTCCAAAGGGTGAATGTTTCGCAAAGAAATCCAGTCTACCTTTAGGGGGCATGATGTTGAAATCGGAACAAGCCCTGGGTGGGCTTGAACCAGCAGCCGTTCAGTTAACAGCTGCACAGAAACGCCCCCCGCTTGCTTTGTATCATTCGCAAGTTTCTGGTTAAAGAGTAAAAAAGGCTGGAATTCTTTTCCAGAAGCAGCCGGCAGGATTTCTTCTGCACCCACCCAGAAAAGCCAAGAATTGTATTTCATCTGTCGCAAGCTGTATGTTCCAGAAAGAGAATGAATACTTGCATTAAACTGAATCAAGCCGACAGACACGCACCTGAAGTGGAAATCTAATAAGTAAATTGATTCTTAAAATGTAGAGAGCTTTGAAAAAAATATATTGGTGCTTTTAGATAATATATTTCAAGGATGTAATTGCTGTGCTACAGTACGTGCAGAATTTTAGAAAACAGTGCGTCAACAAAGTACACTGTTTGGGTAACTTTAGAAGACAATGTACCAAAACAATATATGCTGTCTGGGTCGTTAGAATTAGCCGAAAGTAACTGATAAGCTTTGAATAACAAATCTAGTGCTTCTTCTCTCGTTCTATGTTGTAATCTGTTTTGTCTTAGGGAAAGGGGAAGCTTTTGAAGGGACAAAGCACTGAGCTTTTTTACAGCGCAACGTCTTATAAAAACCCTGTACTGCTTGTAACAAATTGAGTCTCCGGTTGCACTTTGCGAAGTGGCAACAGGGCTCCCAATATTGCAATATTGAAATAAAGACCTTACTCAGGTGAGAACTCTCTCTTGTGGCTTCCTTGATAGTTAAATTTCCACGACAGAATTGGCACCCCAGATGGGACACTAACCTGAGCGCGGACGGCTGCTGAAACTCCATCCGGAGCCGGACAATTTTAGCAAATTGGACGAACCTCGGAGGATAAACTGTTTGTCCTTCCTGAGACGCGTCTGGAGAATTCACGGCTGTCTGACGTCAGTAAGTGATCCTTTTAACGAACTTTTGTTTTAAGACGATTTATAAGAATTTTTTCTGTGGTCTTATAGCAGAGAAAGAGCAGGCCGGTGAGGGTGTTCTCACGCGGGTTTGATGAGTCCGGGACTCATAAAGAACTTATCTTAACACAGACGTGTGGTTTTTGCTCTGCGGAGTAGTTAATGTGATAAGGTTCTAAAGTAAGGCACCGATCGGTAAAAATGGGAAATGAAAATTCGAAGACGGAAACAGGACCGAGCGGTCCAGCGAAGTACATGTACAGGGAATTTGGAGAAAGGGGAATAAAGTGTCTTCCATCGTGGAGTAAGTTAGGTTTTCCAGAAAATGGTAGTTTTAGTACCAGGCAGATACAACAACTAGAAGAACAGTTAAAGTTAAAGAAATGTAATGCATCTTGTTATGTATGTGCTTTAATGCCTCATTCTACAGCCTCACCCATTTCTCTCCTGGTTAGAATCACTGTTTGGGCCAGGGGGAATGTTTTTCTTTAAGTTACTAACACCGATTATAGGGGCTGTGATACTTGTCTTCCTGTTTTCATGTTGCTATATGACATGTATTATTCCAATGCTTTTCAAATATGGTAATGAATATGTTTGCGCATCAGTATGTTCTGATAAGAACGCAAGAATCCGAAGTATGGGAGCCTCCTGGGAGTCCATATGAAGAATCTAACTTTTAATCATTTTCAAGAATAAAAAGGAGGGAATTGAAGTGGAAATCTAATAAGTAAATTGATTCTTAAAATGTAGAGAGCTTTGAAAAAAATATATTGGTGCTTTTAGATAATATATTTCAAGGATGTAATTGCTGTGCTACAGTACGTGCAGAATTTTAGAAAACAGTGCGTCAACAAAGTACACTGTTTGGGTTACTTTAGAAGACAATGTACCAAAACAATATATGCTGTCTGGTTCGTTAGAATTAGCCGAAAGTAACTGATAAGCTTTGAATAACAAATCTAGTGCTTCTTCTCTCGCTCTATGATGTAATCTGTTTTGTCTTAGGGAAAGGGGAAGTTTTTGAAGGGACAAAGCACTGAGCTTTTTTACAGCGCAACGTCTTATAAAAACCCTGTACTGCTTGTGACAAATTGAGTCTCTGGTTGCACTTTGCGAAGTGGCAACAGGGCTCCCAATATTGCAATATTGAAATAAAGACCTTACTCAGGTGAGAACTCTCTCTTGTGGCTTCCTTGATAGTTAAATTTCCACGACACACCGCCGTTGTTTTTCTCCATGGGAAGTTTGTCGTTAAGGAAAAACATCGCTGTCATTTTCTTGCCAGCCGGCGGCATTTCTTGTGCAGCGATGAGCCAGATTTGTATTTCGGATTTCGGAAGTTGTGTGAATTTCTTGAAGCTGAAAGTCAACTCGCTCCAGAAAAGAAATGTGCAGTCGCATGAAAGCCGTGCCTGCTTATTAAACCGCAGGACCTGAGCTTGCGTTCTGTTTCTCATCGCGTTCGCAAAGGCGATTCCTGCCTCTAACACTGCTATGTCTGCGATTCAAAGTGCCGTGTGGAGCAGCTTCGAAAGTCTCGTTCACGCTCCTCCGATGTTGCTTTCTCTCTGCCTAACGAAGTTCCATTTTGGTGTCGGAGCGGGGAGACCTAATCATTCCAGCTTTAAGCCACCCTTCAATCTTCTGAGGGGTGTCTGAGTGCTAGCATGTCATTTGCCTTTTTTTTTTTTGAAACGGAGAGCGACGTTGAAAAAGGTTACCTCCGCCGCCTCGCCCTCCGTGTTAAATGATCGCAAGACGGCGGCGGCGGCGTTCCCTGTAGTTGTGGCCGAGCGGTTAAGGCGATGGACTAGAAAGCCATTGGGCTCTCCCCGCGCCGGGTCGAATCCTGCCGACTACGGCGTCCTTCTCGTGTCGCCGTGCGCCTGCCCAGAAAAAGGCGGAGTGCCGTTTCTCTCTTCCTGCTTCTTGTACAAACGCTAAATCGCTTGGACCTGCTGCCTTGGAAGTCATGTCTTCAGCGTCCCCCAGCGACATTTCACACTTGGAAGCAGACAACCACGCTTTTGGCATTGGCATGCCTTGCGCCCTACTTCCAGCCTTTGAAGATCTAATTATTCAAACTGAAAGAACCGACTGAATAGGTGTTTGCAGTGCACCAGGAGGAGCAGTGACCATAGCAGTGGAGGGGTGAGGATGGCGCAGATGGAAACGTTTTCATGCGCTCCTCTGGGAGGAATGAAAATAAAAGGCGAAACCGGAAACAGTAGTAGCCGCAAGAGGAAGTGTCTTCAAGCGCCAAGCAAGCGCTCCTCGTTAGTATAGTGGTGCGTATTCCCGCCCGTCACGTGGGAGACCAGGGATGGATTGCTTGACGGCGAGCCGGGTTGCTTTTCTCCCATCAGATTCCAACCGCTAATGCTAACGCAGTTTGTGGGAGCTTACGTGCTTCTCCTTTTCCGTCATTTTCGGACGACTATTCCAAAGGGGTAACCTGATGGAATAGGGGCCTGAAGACACGAGGCATTCTTAAACCAGCACTGGGCTGCACGGCCTTCTGTTGCGATCAGATTATATTCGAGTGAAAAAGCCAGAGCAGCCGCTTCCATCCTATGGAGTACGAGCTAAATCAGGAGAGGTATGGGACACGCGCGTGCCTATAGGTGCACGTCTCCTACGTCAGGCTGCTTCACCCATGTGCACCCGACTGGAGAGGGAATGGAGCAAGCTTTTTGTCAGGAGTGGGATTCGAACCCACGCCTCCAGGGGAGACTGCGACCTGAACACAGCGCCTTAGACCGCTCGGCCATCCTGACGCCAGCCCCCTCCCCCAAAGCGGTCTGATGAGCCACCGCGATCCCACTACGCTCTTCGAGTATCGCACTGTTATTAATACTACAGTGTGACTCCAGCATTAAAATGTTTGGAAAATGTGTCGGCCTTTATAATCCAGTGTAGAGCAGCGTGTGATGATTTGTGCTACAAAACACCAAGCGCTCAAAGTGACGTCTGCGTTTGTCACTGAAACTTTCAACTCTTTCATCACTTATGTAGGAAATACAAAGAGCAGTTAGGTGGAACGCGTAGGATGGCCGTCAGCAGAGTGGCGCAGTGGAAGCATGCTGGGCCCATAACCCAGAGGTTGATGGATCAAAACCATCATCTGCTACATGTGTCTTACGCATGGTTCATAAGCATTCCATCGGGTTAGCAAAGTGCATTAAAGTAGTGTGGATCTCCCTTTCCTTAAGTTCTGTTCTGAGTTTCTCTCTCGTGTGTGTTTGTGCAAGCTTGACACTTGCGGGACTCTTTCATCTTCACCAATACGGAGATGACCAAATGTGTCTTCGGTTGTTCTGAGATCTTTGATAGTTTCTTCGAATGCTTCAAGTGAACCTCGAAATCGAAGCAGTTATGTTTATATTGATTTCTCGCATTAATCATTATTAACCAGGAACAGCCAGCACAGTCGGTCGCATTAGTAATTATGTCACGTCTCTACTTAGCAGAGCATTCAAAGACCCACTGGAAGCAGGAAAGCACTGCAAAACTGAACTCGGGAAAATCATACTGGGAGCTCTGAGCGATGTCTGCATCCAAGCCATCCAATACGGACTCTGAGACCTTGGAATATCAACACTATGATGCGCTACCTTTTCCCTGGAGCAAAACGATGGAATTAGAAGAATGCTTACCGCAGGATACAACTGTGCCGTTGTTATTTGGAGCACGGTTTTCACTTGCATGAAAACTACAGCAGAACGTAGAAGGATGATCACAGAGGAGTCCACGCGGGCATGCTGAGGAGATTGTAGGTCGTACATTTCAATGATTACTGACATTTGCGCTGCTTGAGGTACAGTAATCAACAAAGAACATGGTGTGCTACTCTCGAATCCGGTCACCACATGATGAAAAGCCAGGAAGTATACCTTGTCCAATTGACGTCAACAGGGACACGTTAACCCCTTGCTTCCCTGGCGCCCGGCTAGCTCAGTCGGTAGAGCATGAGACTCTTAATCTCAGGGTCGTGGGTTCGAGCCCCACGTTGGGCGGTGCCCGTCTCCTTACTAACAAAGTTTCGTGCTCATCCTTGACCCTCTTACACCTTGATGGTACCGAGCACTAAACTTTAATGCACAGGTGTGATGAAACTGAGATGAAAAGGGCTTATCTAGCTCTTTGCCCGAGAGATAAATCAAAGGTTCCGCAGACAATCCGTTGGCTCCGGTCAATCTGACGCAGATAGGAGCTACAGCCATCATAACTTGTATGAAAACTGATAAGAGCTCCTGGCTATTTACAGTTTCATTTACTCTAGCCTTTCCTTAAACACTGCGTGTACGAAGGCTAAGAAATTGCAGAGCTATTCTAATACAATAACTATTTGGAATCTTTTCGCCATAACAGTTTCACTGTGATTTTGCAGGTAACACGTACGTACGTAACATTTTGAACCGCACTGGAAAAATATGGGAAAGAAATGGCGAAAAGCAACTCTTCAACACGTGGCAATATCTTCCTGAGCGGAGTCCTGTTCTCGAAGCTCGACACTCTGCAAGAGTCACTTCTCCCAACTTGCGCCCGCAGGTTTCCGTAGTGTGCCTGCAAAGAGCCATCCGTTTGAGACAGGCGCACGTTCCGATTTCATTGAACTAAGCTAGATGCACAATTTCGAATGCAGCCTTCATCACAAACGACAGTTCATTTCTCGAAAGCTTGTCATGTAAAAAAAGGAAACAAAGAACGAAAACATACAGCTGACAATCTTCTGAAGCTGCAGATTTAGCTTTTGAGAAATGGACATTTTATGTATGCAGATGCTTTTCAAGCGCTGGTTTTAGAACGTCGCTGTGCTTCCAGCATCATTCTCAGCCTTCTAAACTGCCTATCGAGGTGCCGATCACTTTGTAAAGCGCTTGAGAGGCCGGAGCTGCTCAAACTGCTCTTGCCGTTTCCTTCAATCAAAAGCACTATTTTTTTCGTTGTATGGAAAGCTTTTCAAGTCTTGCATCGACACGCACCTTTCCTGAAATGTCCAAAGGGTGAATGTTTCGCAAAGAAATCCAGTCTACCTTTAGGGGGCATGATGTTGAAATCGGAACAAGCCCTGGGTGGGCTTGAACCAGCAGCCGTTCAGTTAACAGCTGCACAGAAACGCCCCCCGCTTGCTTTGTATCATTCGCAAGTTTCTGGTTAAAGAGTAAAAAAGGCTGGAATTCTTTTCCAGAAGCAGCCGGCAGGATTTCTTCTGCACCCACCCAGAAAAGCCAAGAATTGTATTTCATCTGTCGCAAGCTGTATGTTCCAGAAAGAGAATGAATACTTGCATTAAACTGAATCAAGCCGACAGACACGCACCTGAAGTGGAAATCTAATAAGTAAATTGATTCTTAAAATGTAGAGAGCTTTGAAAAAAATATATTGGTGCTTTTAGATAATATATTTCAAGGATGTAATTGCTGTGCTACAGTACGTGCAGAATTTTAGAAAACAGTGCGTCAACAAAGTACACTGTTTGGGTAACTTTAGAAGACAATGTACCAAAACAATATATGCTGTCTGGGTCGTTAGAATTAGCCGAAAGTAACTGATAAGCTTTGAATAACAAATCTAGTGCTTCTTCTCTCGTTCTATGTTGTAATCTGTTTTGTCTTAGGGAAAGGGGAAGCTTTTGAAGGGACAAAGCACTGAGCTTTTTTACAGCGCAACGTCTTATAAAAACCCTGTACTGCTTGTAACAAATTGAGTCTCCGGTTGCACTTTGCGAAGTGGCAACAGGGCTCCCAATATTGCAATATTGAAATAAAGACCTTACTCAGGTGAGAACTCTCTCTTGTGGCTTCCTTGATAGTTAAATTTCCACGACAGAATTGGCACCCCAGATGGGACACTAACCTGAGCGCGGACGGCTGCTGAAACTCCATCCGGAGCCGGACAATTTTAGCAAATTGGACGAACCTCGGAGGATAAACTGTTTGTCCTTCCTGAGACGCGTCTGGAGAATTCACGGCTGTCTGACGTCAGTAAGTGATCCTTTTAACGAACTTTTGTTTTAAGACGATTTATAAGAATTTTTTCTGTGGTCTTATAGCAGAGAAAGAGCAGGCCGGTGAGGGTGTTCTCACGCGGGTTTGATGAGTCCGGGACTCATAAAGAACTTATCTTAACACAGACGTGTGGTTTTTGCTCTGCGGAGTAGTTAATGTGATAAGGTTCTAAAGTAAGGCACCGATCGGTAAAAATGGGAAATGAAAATTCGAAGACGGAAACAGGACCGAGCGGTCCAGCGAAGTACATGTACAGGGAATTTGGAGAAAGGGGAATAAAGTGTCTTCCATCGTGGAGTAAGTTAGGTTTTCCAGAAAATGGTAGTTTTAGTACCAGGCAGATACAACAACTAGAAGAACAGTTAAAGTTAAAGAAATGTAATGCATCTTGTTATGTATGTGCTTTAATGCCTCATTCTACAGCCTCACCCATTTCTCTCCTGGTTAGAATCACTGTTTGGGCCAGGGGGAATGTTTTTCTTTAAGTTACTAACACCGATTATAGGGGCTGTGATACTTGTCTTCCTGTTTTCATGTTGCTATATGACATGTATTATTCCAATGCTTTTCAAATATGGTAATGAATATGTTTGCGCATCAGTATGTTCTGATAAGAACGCAAGAATCCGAAGTATGGGAGCCTCCTGGGAGTCCATATGAAGAATCTAACTTTTAATCATTTTCAAGAATAAAAAGGAGGGAATTGAAGTGGAAATCTAATAAGTAAATTGATTCTTAAAATGTAGAGAGCTTTGAAAAAAATATATTGGTGCTTTTAGATAATATATTTCAAGGATGTAATTGCTGTGCTACAGTACGTGCAGAATTTTAGAAAACAGTGCGTCAACAAAGTACACTGTTTGGGTTACTTTAGAAGACAATGTACCAAAACAATATATGCTGTCTGGTTCGTTAGAATTAGCCGAAAGTAACTGATAAGCTTTGAATAACAAATCTAGTGCTTCTTCTCTCGCTCTATGATGTAATCTGTTTTGTCTTAGGGAAAGGGGAAGTTTTTGAAGGGACAAAGCACTGAGCTTTTTTACAGCGCAACGTCTTATAAAAACCCTGTACTGCTTGTGACAAATTGAGTCTCTGGTTGCACTTTGCGAAGTGGCAACAGGGCTCCCAATATTGCAATATTGAAATAAAGACCTTACTCAGGTGAGAACTCTCTCTTGTGGCTTCCTTGATAGTTAAATTTCCACGACACACCGCCGTTGTTTTTCTCCATGGGAAGTTTGTCGTTAAGGAAAAACATCGCTGTCATTTTCTTGCCAGCCGGCGGCATTTCTTGTGCAGCGATGAGCCAGATTTGTATTTCGGATTTCGGAAGTTGTGTGAATTTCTTGAAGCTGAAAGTCAACTCGCTCCAGAAAAGAAATGTGCAGTCGCATGAAAGCCGTGCCTGCTTATTAAACCGCAGGACCTGAGCTTGCGTTCTGTTTCTCATCGCGTTCGCAAAGGCGATTCCTGCCTCTAACACTGCTATGTCTGCGATTCAAAGTGCCGTGTGGAGCAGCTTCGAAAGTCTCGTTCACGCTCCTCCGATGTTGCTTTCTCTCTGCCTAACGAAGTTCCATTTTGGTGTCGGAGCGGGGAGACCTAATCATTCCAGCTTTAAGCCACCCTTCAATCTTCTGAGGGGTGTCTGAGTGCTAGCATGTCATTTGCCTTTTTTTTTTTTGAAACGGAGAGCGACGTTGAAAAAGGTTACCTCCGCCGCCTCGCCCTCCGTGTTAAATGATCGCAAGACGGCGGCGGCGGCGCTCCCTGTAGTTGTGGCCGAGCGGTTAAGGCGATGGACTAGAAAGCCATTGGGCTCTCCCCGCGCCGGGTCGAATCCTGCCGACTACGGCGTCCTTCTCGTGTCGCCGTGCGCCTGCCCAGAAAAAGGCGGAGTGCCGTTTCTCTCTTCCTGCTTCTTGTACAAACGCTAAATCGCTTGGACCTGCTGCCTTGGAAGTCATGTCTTCAGCGTCCCCCAGCGACATTTCACACTTGGAAGCAGACAACCACGCTTTTGGCATTGGCATGCCTTGCGCCCTACTTCCAGCCTTTGAAGATCTAATTATTCAAACTGAAAGAACCGACTGAATAGGTGTTTGCAGTGCACCAGGAGGAGCAGTGACCATAGCAGTGGAGGGGTGAGGATGGCGCAGATGGAAACGTTTTCATGCGCTCCTCTGGGAGGAATGAAAATAAAAGGCGAAACCGGAAACAGTAGTAGCCGCAAGAGGAAGTGTCTTCAAGCGCCAAGCAAGCGCTCCTCGTTAGTATAGTGGTGCGTATTCCCGCCCGTCACGTGGGAGACCAGGGATGGATTGCTTGACGGCGAGCCGGGTTGCTTTTCTCCCATCAGATTCCAACCGCTAATGCTAACGCAGTTTGTGGGAGCTTACGTGCTTCTCCTTTTCCGTCATTTTCGGACGACTATTCCAAAGGGGTAACCTGATGGAATAGGGGCCTGAAGACACGAGGCATTCTTAAACCAGCACTGGGCTGCACGGCCTTCTGTTGCGATCAGATTATATTCGAGTGAAAAAGCCAGAGCAGCCGCTTCCATCCTATGGAGTACGAGCTAAATCAGGAGAGGTATGGGACACGCGCGTGCCTATAGGTGCACGTCTCCTACGTCAGGCTGCTTCACCCATGTGCACCCGACTGGAGAGGGAATGGAGCAAGCTTTTTGTCAGGAGTGGGATTCGAACCCACGCCTCCAGGGGAGACTGCGACCTGAACGCAGCGCCTTAGACCGCTCGGCCATCCTGACGCCAGCCCCCTCCCCCAAAGCGGTCTGATGAGCCACCGCGATCCCACTACGCTCTTCGAGTATCGCACTGTTATTAATACTACAGTGTGACTCCAGCATTAAAATGTTTGGAAAATGTGTCGGCCTTTATAATCCAGTGTAGAGCAGCGTGTGATGATTTGTGCTACAAAACACCAAGCGCTCAAAGTGACGTCTGCGTTTGTCACTGAAACTTTCAACTCTTTCATCACTTATGTAGGAAATACAAAGAGCAGTTAGGTGGAACGCGTAGGATGGCCGTCAGCAGAGTGGCGCAGCGGAAGCGTGCTGGGCCCATAACCCAGAGGTCGATGGATCGAAACCATCCTCTGCTACATGTGTCTTACGCATGGTTCATAAGCATTCCATCGGGTTAGCAAAGTGCATTAAAGTAGTGTGGATCTCCCTTTCCTTAAGTTCTGTTCTGAGTTTCTCTCTCGTGTGTGTTTGTGCAAGCTTGACACTTGCGGGACTCTTTCATCTTCACCAATACGGAGATGACCAAATGTGTCTTCGGTTGTTCTGAGATCTTTGATAGTTTCTTCGAATGCTTCAAGTGAACCTCGAAATCGAAGCAGTTATGTTTATATTGATTTCTCGCATTAATCATTATTAACCAGGAACAGCCAGCACAGTCGGTCGCATTAGTAATTATGTCACGTCTCTACTTAGCAGAGCATTCAAAGACCCACTGGAAGCAGGAAAGCACTAAGACACTGCAAAACTGAACTCGGGAAAATCATACTGGGAGCTCTGAGCGATGTCTGCATCCAAGCCATCCAATACGGACTCTGAGACCTTGGAATATCAACACTATGATGCGCTACCTTTTCCCTGGAGCAAAACGATGGAATTAGAAGAATGCTTGCCGTTGTTATTTGGAGCACGGTTTTCACTTGCATGAAAACTACAGCAGAACGTAGAAGGATGATCACAGAGGAGTCCACGCGGGCATGCTGAGGAGATTGTAGGTCATACATTTCAATGATTACTGACATTTGCGCTGCTTGAGGTACAGTAATCAACAAAGAACAGGGTGTGCTACTCTCGAATCCGGTCACCACATGATGAAAAGCCAGGAAGTATACCTTGTCCAATTGACGTCAACAGGGACACGTTAACCCCTTGCTTCCCTGGCGCCCGGCTAGCTCAGTCGGTAGAGCATGAGACTCTTAATCTCAGGGTCGTGGGTTCGAGCCCCACGTTGGGCGGTGCCCGTCTCCTTATTAACAAAGTTTCGTGCTCATCCTTGACCCTCTTACACCTTGATGGTACCGAGCACTAAACTTTAATGCACAGGTGTGATGAAACTGAGATGAAAAGGGCTTATCTAGCTCTTTGCCCGAGAGATAAATCAAAGGTTCCGCAGACAATCCGTTGGCTCCGGTCACTCTGACGCAGATAGGAGCTGCAGCCATCATAACTTGTATGAAAACTGATAAGAGCTCCTGTCTATTTACAGTTTCATTTACTCTAGCCTTTCCTTAAACACTGCGTGTACGAAGGCTAAGAAATTGCAGAGCTATTCTAATACAATAACTATTTGGACTCTTTTCGCCATAACAGTTTCACTGTGATTTTGCAGGTAACACGTACGTACGTAACATTTTGAACCGCACTGGAAAAATATGGGAAAGAAATGGCGAAAAGCAACTCTTCAACACGTGGCAATATCTTCCTGAGCGGAGTCCTGTTCTCGAAGCTCGACACTCTGCAAGAGTCACTTCTCCCAACTTGCGCCCGCAGGTTTCCGTAGTGTGCCTGCAAAGAGCCATCCGTTTGAGACAGGCGCACGTTCCGATTTCATTGAACTAAGCTAGATGCACAATTTCGAGTGCAGCCTTCATCACAAACGACAGTTCATTTCTCGAAAGCTTGTCATGTAAAAAAAGGAAACAAAGAACGAAAACATACAGCTGACAATCTTCTGAAGCTGCAGATTTAGCTTTTGAGAAATGGACATTTTATGTATGCAGATGCTTTTCAAGCGCTGGTTTTAGAACGTCGCTGTGCTTCCAGCATCATTCTCAGCCTTCTAAACTGCCTATCGAGGTGCCGATCACTTTGTAAAGCGCTTGAGAGGCCGGAGCTGCTCAAACTGCTCTTGCCGTTTCCTTCAATCAAAAGCACTATTTTTTTCGTTGTATGGAAAGCTTTTCAAGTCTTGCATCGACACGCACCTTTCCTGAAATGTCCAAAGGGTGAATGTTTCGCAAAGAAATCCAGTCTACCTTTAGGGGGCATGATGTTGAAATCGGAACAAGCCCTGGGTGGGCTTGAACCAGCAGCCGTTCAGTTAACAGCTGCACAGAAACGCCCCCCGCTTGCTTTGTATCATTCGCAAGTTTCTGGTTAAAGAGTAAAAAAGGCTGGAATTCTTTTCCAGAAGCAGCCGGCAGGATTTCTTCTGCACCCACCCAGAAAAGCCAAGAATTGTATTTCATCTGTCGCAAGCTGTATGTTTCAGAAAGAGAATGAACACTTGCATTAAACTGAATCAAGCCGACAGACACGCACCTGAAGTGGAAATCTAATAAGTAAATTGATTCTTAAAATGTAGAGAGCTTTGAAAAAAATATATTGGTGCTTTTAGATAATATATTTCAAGGATGTAATTGCTGTGCTACAGTACGTGCAGAATTTTAGAAAACAGTGCGTCAACAAAGTACACTGTTTGGGTAACTTTAGAAGACAATGTACCAAAACAATATATGCTGTCTGGGTCGTTAGAATTAGCCGAAAGTAACTGATAAGCTTTGAATAACAAATCTAGTGCTTCTTCTCTCGTTCTATGTTGTAATCTGTTTTGTCTTAGGGAAAGGGGAAGCTTTTGAAGGGACAAAGCACTGAGCTTTTTTACAGCGCAACGTCTTATAAAAACCCTGTACTGCTTGTAACAAATTGAGTCTCCGGTTGCACTTTGCGAAGTGGCAACAGGGCTCCCAATATTGCAATATTGAAATAAAGACCTTACTCAGGTGAGAACTCTCTCTTGTGGCTTCCTTGATAGTTAAATTTCCACGACAGAATTGGCACCCCAGATGGGACACTAACCTGAGCGCGGACGGCTGCTGAAACTCCATCCGGAGCCGGACAATTTTAGCAAATTGGACGAACCTCGGAGGATAAACTGTTTGTCCTTCCTGAGACGCGTCTGGAGAATTCACGGCTGTCTGACGTCAGTAAGTGATCCTTTTAACGAACTTTTGTTTTAAGACGATTTATAAGAATTTTTTCTGTGGTCTTATAGCAGAGAAAGAGCAGGCCGGTGAGGGTGTTCTCACGCGGGTTTGATGAGTCCGGGACTCATAAAGAACTTATCTTAACACAGACGTGTGGTTTTTGCTCTGCGGAGTAGTTAATGTGATAAGGTTCTAAAGTAAGGCACCGATCGGTAAAAATGGGAAATGAAAATTCGAAGACGGAAACAGGACCGAGCGGTCCAGCGAAGTACATGTACAGGGAATTTGGAGAAAGGGGAATAAAGTGTCTTCCATCGTGGAGTAAGTTAGGTTTTCCAGAAAATGGTAGTTTTAGTACCAGGCAGATACAACAACTAGAAGAACAGTTAAAGTTAAAGAAATGTAATGCATCTTGTTATGTATGTGCTTTAATGCCTCATTCTACAGCCTCACCCATTTCTCTCCTGGTTAGAATCACTGTTTGGGCCAGGGGGAATGTTTTTCTTTAAGTTACTAACACCGATTATAGGGGCTGTGATACTTGTCTTCCTGTTTTTATGTTGCTATATGACATGTATTATTCCAATGCTTTTCAAATATGGTAATGAATATGTTTGCGCATCAGTATGTTCTGATAAGAACGCAAGAATCCGAAGTATGGGAGCCTCCTGGGAGTCCATATGAAGAATCTAACTTTTAATCATTTTCAAGAATAAAAAGGAGGGAATTGAAGTGGAAATCTAATAAGTAAATTGATTCTTAAAATGTAGAGAGCTTTGAAAAAAATATATTGGTGCTTTTAGATAATATATTTCAAGGATGTAATTGCTGTGCTACAGTACGTGCAGAATTTTAGAAAACAGTGCGTCAACAAAGTACACTGTTTGGGTTACTTTAGAAGACAATGTACCAAAACAATATATGCTGTCTGGTTCGTTAGAATTAGCCGAAAGTAACTGATGAGCTTTGAATAACAAATCTAGTGCTTCTTCTCTCGCTCTATGATGTAATCTGTTTTGTCTTAGGGAAAGGGGAAGTTTTTGAAGGGACAAAGCACTGAGCTTTTTTACAGCGCAACGTCTTATAAAAACCCTGTACTGCTTGTGACAAATTGAGTCTCTGGTTGCACTTTGCGAAGTGGCAACAGGGCTCCCAATATTGCAATATTGAAATAAAGACCTTACTCAGGTGAGAACTCTCTCTTGTGGCTTCCTTGATAGTTAAATTTCCACGACACACCGCCGTTGTTTTTCTCCATCGGAAGTTTGTCGTTAAGGAAAAACATCGCTGTCATTTTCTTGCCAGCCGGCGGCATTTCTTGTGCAGCGATGAGCCAGATTTGTATTTCGGATTTCGGAAGTTGTGTGAATTTCTTGAAGCTGAAAGTCAACTCGCTCCAGAAAAGAAATGTGCAGTCGCATGAAAGCCGTGCCTGCTTATTAAACCGCAGGACCTGAGCTTGCGTTCTGTTTCTCATCGCGTTCGCAAAGGCGATTCCTGCCTCTAACACTGCTATGTCTGCGATTCAAAGTGCCGTGTGGAGCAGCTTCGAAAGCCTTGTTCACGCTCCTCCGATGTTGCTTTCTCTGTGCCTAACGAAGTTCCATTTTGGTGTCGGAGCGGGGAGACCTAATCATTCCAGCTTTAAGCCACCCTTCAATCTTCTGAGGGGTGTCTGAGTGCTAGCATGTCATTTGCCTTTTTTTTTTTTGAAACGGAGAGCGACGTTGAAAAAGGTTACCTCCGCCGCCTCGCCCTCCGTGTTAAATGATCGCAAGACGGCGGCGGCGGCGCTCCCTGTAGTTGTGGCCGAGCGGTTAAGGCGATGGACTAGAAAGCCATTGGGCTCTCCCCGCGCCGGGTCGAATCCTGACGACTACGGCGTCCTTCTCGTGTCGCCGTGCGCCTGCCCAGAAAAAGGCGGAGTGCCGTTTCTCTCTTCCTGCTTCTTGTACAAACGCTAAATCGCTTGGACCTGCTGCCTTGGAAGTCATGTCTTCAGCGTCCCCCAGCGACATTTCACACTTGGAAGCAGACAACCACGCTTTTGGCATTGGCATGCCTTGCGCCCTACTTCCAGCCTTTGAAGATCTAATTATTCAAACTGAAAGAACCGACTGAATAGGTGTTTGCAGTGCACCAGGAGGAGCAGTGACCATAGCAGTGGAGGGGTGAGGATGGCGCAGATGGAAACGTTTTCATGCGCTCCTCTGGGAGGAATGAAAATAAAAGGCGAAACCGGAAACAGTAGTAGCCGCAAGAGGAAGTGTCTTCAAGCGCCAAGCAAGCGCTCCTCGTTAGTATAGTGGTGCGTATTCCCGCCCGTCACGTGGGAGACCAGGGATGGATTGCTTGACGGCGAGCCGGGTTGCTTTTCTCCCATCAGATTCCAACCGCTAATGCTAACGCAGTTTGTGGGAGCTTACGTGCTTCTCCTTTTCCGTCATTTTCGGACGACTATTCCAAAGGGGTAACCTGATGGAATAGGGGCCTGAAGACACGAGGCATTCTTAAACCAGCACTGGGCTGCACGGCCTTCTGTTGCGATCAGATTATATTCGAGTGAAAAAGCCAGAGCAGCCGCTTCCATCCTATGGAGTACGAGCTAAATCAGGAGAGGTATGGGACACGCGCGTGCCTATAGGTGCACGTCTCCTACGTCAGGCTGCTTCACCCATGTGCACCCGACTGGAGAGGGAACGGAGCAAGCTTTTTGTCAGGAGTGGGATTCGAACCCACGCCTCCAGGGGAGACTGCGACCTGAACGCAGCGCCTTAGACCGCTCGGCCATCCTGACGCCAGCCCTCTCCCCCAAAGCGGTCTGATGAGCCACCGCGATCCCACTACGCTCTTCGAGTATCGCACTGTTATTAATACTACAGTGTGACTCCAGCATTAAAATGTTTGGAAAATGTGTCGGCCTTTATAATCCAGTGTAGAGCAGCGTGTGATGATTTGTGCTACAAAACACCAAGCGCTCAAAGTGACGTCTGCGTTTGTCACTGAAACTTTCAACTCTTTCATCACTTATGTAGGAAATACAAAGAGCAGTTAGGTGGAACGCGTAGGATGGCCGTCAGCAGAGTGGCGCAGCGGAAGTGTGCTGGGCCCATAACCCAGAGGTCGATGGATCGAAACCATCCTCTGCTACATGTGTCTTACGCATGGTTCATAAGCATTCCATTGGGTTAGCAAAGTGCATTAAAGTAGTGTGGATCTCCCTTTCCTTAAGTTCTGTTCTGAGTTTCTCTCTCGTGTGTGTTTGTGCAAGCTTGACACTTGCGGGACTCTTTCATCTTCACCAATACGGAGATGACCAAATGTGTCTTCGGTTGTTCTGAGATCTTTGATAGTTTCTTCGAATGCTTCAAGTGAACCTCGAAATCGAAGCAGTTATGTTTATATTGATTTCTCGCATTAATCATTATTAACCAGGAACAGCCAGCACAGTCGGTCGCATTAGTAATTATGTCACGTCTCTACTTAGCAGAGCATTCAAAGACCCACTGGAAGCAGGAAAGCACTAAGACACTGCAAAACTGAACTCGGGAAAATCATACTGGGAGCTCTGAGCGATGTCTGCATCCAAGCCATCCAATACGGACTCTGAGACCTTGGAATATCAACACTATGATGCGCTACCTTTTCCCTGGAGCAAAACGATGGAATTAGAAGAATGCTTACCGCAGGATACAACTGTGCCGTTGTTATTTGGAGCACGGTTTTCACTTGCATGAAAACTACAGCAGAACGTAGAAGGATGATCACAGAGGAGTCCACGCGGGCATGCTGAGGAGATTGTAGGTCGCACATTTCAATGATTACTGACATTTGCGCTGCTTGAGGTACAGTAATCAACAAAGAACAGGGTGTGCTACTCTCGAATCCGGTCACCACATGATGAAAAGCCAGGAAGTATACCTTGTCCAATTGACGTCAACAGGGACACGTTAACCCCTTGCTTCCCTGGCGCCCGGCTAGCTCAGTCGGTAGAGCATGAGACTCTTAATCTCAGGGTCGTGGGTTCGAGCCCCACGTTGGGCGGTGAGTTTCGTGCTCATCCTTGACCCTCTTACACCTTGATGGTACCGAGCACTAAACTTTAATGCACAGGTGTGATGAAACTGAGATGAAAAGGGCTTATCTATCTCTTTGCCCGAGAGATAAATCAAAGGTTCCGCAGACAATCCGTTGGCTCCGGTCACTCTGACGCAGATAGGAGCTGCAGCCATCATAACTTGTATGAAAACTGATAAGAGCTCCTGTCTATTTACAGTTTCATTTACTCTAGCCTTTCCTTAAACACTGCGTGTACGAAGGCTAAGAAATTGCAGAGCTATTCTAATACAATAACTATTTGGAATCTTTTCGCCATAACAGTTTCACTGTGATTTTGCAGGTAACACGTACGTACGTAACATTTTGAACCGCACTGGAAAAATATGGGAAAGAAATGGCGAAAAGCAACTCTTCAACACGTGGCAATATCTTCCTGAGCGGAGTCCTGTTCTCGAAGCTCGACACTCTGCAAGAGTCACTTCTCCCAACTTGCGCCCGCAGGTTTCCGTAGTGTGCCTGCAAAGAGCCATCCGTTTGAGACAGGCGCACGTTCCGATTTCATTGAACTAAGCTAGATGCACAATTTCGAATGCAGCCTTCATCACAAACGACAGTTCATTTCTCGAAAGCTTGTCATGTAAAAAAAGGAAACAAAGAACGAAAACATACAGCTGACAATCTTCTGAAGCTGCAGATTTAGCTTTTGAGAAATGGACATTTTATGTATGCAGATGCTTTTCAAGCGCTGGTTTTAGAACGTCGCTGTGCTTCCAGCATCATTCTCAGCCTTCTAAACTGCCTATCGAGGTGCCGATCACTTTGTAAAGCGCTTGAGAGGCCAGAGCTGCTCAAACTGCTCTTGCCGTTTCCTTCAATCAAAAGCACTATTTTTTTCGTTGTATGGAAAGCTTTTCAAGTCTTGCATCGACACGCACCTTTCCTGAAATGTCCAAAGGGTGAATGTTTCGCAAAGAAATCCAGTCTACCTTTAGGGGGCATGATGTTGAAATCGGAACAAGCCCTGGGTGGGCTTGAACCAGCAGCCGTTCAGTTAACAGCTGCACAGAAACGCCCCCCGCTTGCTTTGTATCATTCGCAAGTTTCTGGTTAAAGAGTAAAAAAGGCTGGAATTCTTTTCCAGAAGCAGCCGGCAGGATTTCTTCTGCACCCACCCAGAAAAGCCAAGAATTGTATTTCATCTGTCGCAAGCTGTATGTTCCAGAAAGAGAATGAATACTTGCATTAAACTGAATCAAGCCGACAGACACGCACCTGAAGTGGAAATCTAATAAGTAAATTGATTCTTAAAATGTAGAGAGCTTTGAAAAAAATATATTGGTGCTTTTAGATAATATATTTCAAGGATGTAATTGCTGTGCTACAGTACGTGCAGAATTTTAGAAAACAGTGCGTCAACAAAGTACACTGTTTGGGTAACTTTAGAAGACAATGTACCAAAACAATATATGCTGTCTGGGTCGTTAGAATTAGCCGAAAGTAACTGATAAGCTTTGAATAACAAATCTAGTGCTTCTTCTCTCGTTCTATGTTGTAATCTGTTTTGTCTTAGGGAAAGGGGAAGCTTTTGAAGGGACAAAGCACTGAGCTTTTTTACAGCGCAACGTCTTATAAAAACCCTGTACTGCTTGTAACAAATTGAGTCTCCGGTTGCACTTTGCGAAGTGGCAACAGGGCTCCCAATATTGCAATATTGAAATAAAGACCTTACTCAGGTGAGAACTCTCTCTTGTGGCTTCCTTGATAGTTAAATTTCCACGACAGAATTGGCACCCCAGATGGGACACTAACCTGAGCGCGGACGGCTGCTGAAACTCCATCCGGAGCCGGACAATTTTAGCAAATTGGACGAACCTCGGAGGATAAACTGTTTGTCCTTCCTGAGACGCGTCTGGAGAATTCACGGCTGTCTGACGTCAGTAAGTGATCCTTTTAACGAACTTTTGTTTTAAGACGATTTATAAGAATTTTTTCTGTGGTCTTATAGCAGAGAAAGAGCAGGCCGGTGAGGGTGTTCTCACGCGGGTTTGATGAGTCCGGGACTCATAAAGAACTTATCTTAACACAGACGTGTGGTTTTTGCTCTGCGGAGTAGTTAATGTGATAAGGTTCTAAAGTAAGGCACCGATCGGTAAAAATGGGAAATGAAAATTCGAAGACGGAAACAGGACCGAGCGGTCCAGCGAAGTACATGTACAGGGAATTTGGAGAAAGGGGAATAAAGTGTCTTCCATCGTGGAGTAAGTTAGGTTTTCCAGAAAATGGTAGTTTTAGTACCAGGCAGATACAACAACTAGAAGAACAGTTAAAGTTAAAGAAATGTAATGCATCTTGTTATGTATGTGCTTTAATGCCTCATTCTACAGCCTCACCCATTTCTCTCCTGGTTAGAATCACTGTTTGGGCCAGGGGAAATGTTTTTCTTTAAGTTACTAACACCGATTATAGGGGCTGTGATACTTGTCTTCCTGTTTTTATGTTGCTATATGACATGTATTATTCCAATGCTTTTCAAATATGGTAATGAATATGTTTGCGCATCAGTATGTTCTGATAAGAACGCAAGAATCCGAAGTATGGGAGCCTCCTGGGAGTCCATATGAAGAATCTAACTTTTAATCATTTTCAAGAATAAAAAGGAGGGAATTGAAGTGGAAATCTAATAAGTAAATTGATTCTTAAAATGTAGAGAGCTTTGAAAAAAATATATTGGTGCTTTTAGATAATATATTTCAAGGATGTAATTGCTGTGCTACAGTACGTGCAGAATTTTAGAAAACAGTGCGTCAACAAAGTACACTGTTTGGGTTACTTTAGAAGACAATGTACCAAAACAATATATGCTGTCTGGTTCGTTAGAATTAGCCGAAAGTAACTGATAAGCTTTGAATAACAAATCTAGTGCTTCTTCTCTCGCTCTATGATGTAATCTGTTTTGTCTTAGGGAAAGGGGAAGTTTTTGAAGGGACAAAGCACTGAGCTTTTTTACAGCGCAACGTCTTATAAAAACCCTGTACTGCTTGTGACAAATTGAGTCTCTGGTTGCACTTTGCGAAGTGGCAACAGGGCTCCCAATATTGCAATATTGAAATAAAGACCTTACTCAGGTGAGAACTCTCTCTTGTGGCTTCCTTGATAGTTAAATTTCCACGACACACCGCCGTTGTTTTTCTCCATCGGAAGTTTGTCGTTAAGGAAAAACATCGCTGTCATTTTCTTGCCAGCCGGCGGCATTTCTTGTGCAGCGATGAGCCAGATTTGTATTTCGGATTTCGGAAGTTGTGTGAATTTCTTGAAGCTGAAAGTCAACTCGCTCCAGAAAAGAAATGTGCAGTCGCATGAAAGCCGTGCCTGCTTATTAAACCGCAGGACCTGAGCTTGCGTTCTGTTTCTCATCGCGTTCGCAAAGGCGATTCCTGCCTCTAACACTGCTATGTCTGCGATTCAAAGTGCCGTGTGGAGCAGCTTCGAAAGCCTTGTTCACGCTCCTCCGATGTTGCTTTCTCTGTGCCTAACGAAGTTCCATTTTGGTGTCGGAGCGGGGAGACCTAATCATTCCAGCTTTAAGCCACCCTTCAATCTTCTGAGGGGTGTCTGAGTGCTAGCATGTCATTTGCCTTTTTTTTTTTTGAAACGGAGAGCGACGTTGAAAAAGGTTACCTCCGCCGCCTCGCCCTCCGTGTTAAATGATCGCAAGACGGCGGCGGCGGCGCTCCCTGTAGTTGTGGCCGAGCGGTTAAGGCGATGGACTAGAAAGCCATTGGGCTCTCCCCGCGCCGGGTCGAATCCTGACGACTACGGCGTCCTTCTCGTGTCGCCGTGCGCCTGCCCAGAAAAAGGCGGAGTGCCGTTTCTCTCTTCCTGCTTCTTGTACAAACGCTAAATCGCTTGGACCTGCTGCCTTGGAAGTCATGTCTTCAGCGTCCCCCAGCGACATTTCACACTTGGAAGCAGACAACCACGCTTTTGGCATTGGCATGCCTTGCGCCCTACTTCCAGCCTTTGAAGATCTAATTATTCAAACTGAAAGAACCGACTGAATAGGTGTTTGCAGTGCACCAGGAGGAGCAGTGACCATAGCAGTGGAGGGGTGAGGATGGCGCAGATGGAAACGTTTTCATGCGCTCCTCTGGGAGGAATGAAAATAAAAGGCGAAACCGGAAACAGTAGTAGCCGCAAGAGGAAGTGTCTTCAAGTGCCAAGCAAGCGCTCCTCGTTAGTATAGTGGTGTGTATTCCCGCCCGTCACGTGGGAGACCAGGGATGGATTGCTTGACGGCGAGCCGGGTTGCTTTTCTCCCATCAGATTCCAACCGCTAATGCTAACGCAGTTTGTGGGAGCTTACGTGCTTCTCCTTTTCCGTCATTTTCGGACGACTATTCCAAAGGGGTAACCTGATGGAATAGGGGCCTGAAGACACGAGGCATTCTTAAACCAGCACTGGGCTGCACGGCCTTCTGTTGCGATCAGATTATATTCGAGTGAAAAAGCCAGAGCAGCCGCTTCCATCCTATGGAGTACGAGCTAAATCAGGAGAGGTATGGGACACGCGCGTGCCTATAGGTGCACGTCTCCTACGTCAGGCTGCTTCACCCATGTGCACCCGACTGGAGAGGGAACGGAGCAAGCTTTTTGTCAGGAGTGGGATTCGAACCCACGCCTCCAGGGGAGACTGCGACCTGAACGCAGCGCCTTAGACCGCTCGGCCATCCTGACGCCAGCCCCCTCCCCCAAAGCGGTCTGATGAGCCACCGCGATCCCACTACGCTCTTCGAGTATCGCACTGTTATTAATACTACAGTGTGACTCCAGCATTAAAATGTTTGGAAAATGTGTCGGCCTTTATAATCCAGTGTAGAGCAGCGTGTGATGATTTGTGCTACAAAACACCAAGCGCTCAAAGTGACGTCTGCGTTTGTCACTGAAACTTTCAACTCTTTCATCACTTATGTAGGAAATACAAAGAGCAGTTAGGTGGAACGCGTAGGATGGCCGTCAGCAGAGTGGCGCAGCGGAAGTGTGCTGGGCCCATAACCCAGAGGTCGATGGATCGAAACCATCCTCTGCTACATGTTTTCTTACGCATGGTTCATAAGCATTCCATTGGGTTAGCAAAGTGCATTAAAGTAGTGTGGATCTCCCTTTCCTTAAGTTCTGTTCTGAGTTTCTCTCTCGTGTGTGTTTGTGCAAGCTTGACACTTGCGGGACTCTTTCATCTTCACCAATACGGAGATGACCAAATGTGTCTTCGGTTGTTCTGAGATCTTTGATAGTTTCTTCGAATGCTTCAAGTGAACCTCGAAATCGAAGCAGTTATGTTTATATTGATTTCTCGCATTAATCATTATTAACCAGGAACAGCCAGCACAGTCGGTCGCATTAGTAATTATGTCACGTCTCTACTTAGCAGAGCATTCAAAGACCCACTGGAAGCAGGAAAGCACTAAGACACTGCAAAACTGAACTCGGGAAAATCATACTGGGAGCTCTGAGCGATGTCTGCATCCAAGCCATCCAATACGGACTCTGAGACCTTGGAATATCAACACTATGATGCGCTACCTTTTCCCTGGAGCAAAACGATGGAATTAGAAGAATGCTTACCGCAGGATACAACTGTGCCGTTGTTATTTGGAGCACGGTTTTCACTTGCATGAAAACTACAGCAGAACGTAGAAGGATGATCACAGAGGAGTCCACGCGGGCATGCTGAGGAGATTGTAGGTCGTACATTTCAATGATTACTGACATTTGCGCTGCTTGAGGTACAGTAATCAACAAAGAACAGGGTGTGCTACTCTCGAATCCGGTCACCACATGATGAAAAGCCAGGAAGTATACCTTGTCCAATTGACGTCAACAGGGACACGTTAACCCCTTGCTTCCCTGGCGCCCGGCTAGCTCAGTCGGTAGAGCATGAGACTCTTAATCTCAGGGTCGTGGGTTCGAGCCCCACGTTGGGCGGTGAGTTTCGTGCTCATCCTTGACCCTCTTACACCTTGATGGTACCGAGCACTAAACTTTAATGCACAGGTGTGATGAAACTGAGATGAAAAGGGCTTATCTATCTCTTTGCCCGAGAGATAAATCAAAGGTTCCGCAGACAATCCGTTGGCTCCGGTCACTCTGACGCAGATAGGAGCTGCAGCCATCATAACTTGTATGAAAACTGATAAGAGCTCCTGTCTATTTACAGTTTCATTTACTCTAGCCTTTCCTTAAACACTGCGTGTACGAAGGCTAAGAAATTGCAGAGCTATTCTAATACAATAACTATTTGGAATCTTTTCGCCATAACAGTTTCACTGTGATTTTGCAGGTAACACGTACGTACGTAACATTTTGAACCGCACTGGAAAAATATGGGAAAGAAATGGCGAAAAGCAACTCTTCAACACGTGGCAATATCTTCCTGAGCGGAGTCCTGTTCTCGAAGCTCGACACTCTGCAAGAGTCACTTCTCCCAACTTGCGCCCGCAGGTTTCCGTAGTGTGCCTGCAAAGAGCCATCCGTTTGAGACAGGCGCACGTTCCGATTTCATTGAACTAAGCTAGATGCACAATTTCGAGCCGTTCAGTTAACAGCTGCACAGAAACGCCCCCCGCTTGCTTTGTATCATTCGCAAGTTTCTGGTTAAAGAGTAAAAAAGGCTGGAATTCTTTTCCAGAAGCAGCCGGCAGGATTTCTTCTGCACCCACCCAGAAAAGCCAAGAATTGTATTTCATCTGTCGCAAGCTGTATGTTCCAGAAAGAGAATGAATACTTGCATTAAACTGAATCAAGCCGACAGACACGCACCTGAAGTGGAAATCTAATAAGTAAATTGATTCTTAAAATGTAGAGAGCTTTGAAAAAAATATATTGGTGCTTTTAGATAATATATTTCAAGGATGTAATTGCTGTGCTACAGTACGTGCAGAATTTTAGAAAACAGTGCGTCAACAAAGTACACTGTTTGGGTAACTTTAGAAGACAATGTACCAAAACAATATATGCTGTCTGGGTCGTTAGAATTAGCCGAAAGTAACTGATAAGCTTTGAATAACAAATCTAGTGCTTCTTCTCTCGTTCTATGTTGTAATCTGTTTTGTCTTAGGGAAAGGGGAAGCTTTTGAAGGGACAAAGCACTGAGCTTTTTTACAGCGCAACGTCTTATAAAAACCCTGTACTGCTTGTAACAAATTGAGTCTCCGGTTGCACTTTGCGAAGTGGCAACAGGGCTCCCAATATTGCAATATTGAAATAAAGACCTTACTCAGGTGAGAACTCTCTCTTGTGGCTTCCTTGATAGTTAAATTTCCACGACAGAATTGGCACCCCAGATGGGACACTAACCTGAGCGCGGACGGCTGCTGAAACTCCATCCGGAGCCGGACAATTTTAGCAAATTGGACGAACCTCGGAGGATAAACTGTTTGTCCTTCCTGAGACGCGTCTGGAGAATTCACGGCTGTCTGACGTCAGTAAGTGATCCTTTTAACGAACTTTTGTTTTAAGACGATTTATAAGAATTTTTTCTGTGGTCTTATAGCAGAGAAAGAGCAGGCCGGTGAGGGTGTTCTCACGCGGGTTTGATGAGTCCGGGACTCATAAAGAACTTATCTTAACACAGACGTGTGGTTTTTGCTCTGCGGAGTAGTTAATGTGATAAGGTTCTAAAGTAAGGCACCGATCGGTAAAAATGGGAAATGAAAATTCGAAGACGGAAACAGGACCGAGCGGTCCAGCGAAGTACATGTACAGGGAATTTGGAGAAAGGGGAATAAAGTGTCTTCCATCGTGGAGTAAGTTAGGTTTTCCAGAAAATGGTAGTTTTAGTACCAGGCAGATACAACAACTAGAAGAACAGTTAAAGTTAAAGAAATGTAATGCATCTTGTTATGTATGTGCTTTAATGCCTCATTCTACAGCCTCACCCATTTCTCTCCTGGTTAGAATCACTGTTTGGGCCAGGGGGAATGTTTTTCTTTAAGTTACTAACACCGATTATAGGGGCTGTGATACTTGTCTTCCTGTTTTTATGTTGCTATATGACATGTATTATTCCAATGCTTTTCAAATATGGTAATGAATATGTTTGCGCATCAGTATGTTCTGATAAGAACGCAAGAATCCGAAGTATGGGAGACTCCTGGGAGTCCATATGAAGAATCTAACTTTTAATCATTTTCAAGAATAAAAAGGAGGGAATTGAAGTGGAAATCTAATAAGTAAATTGATTCTTAAAATGTAGAGAGCTTTGAAAAAAATATATTGGTGCTTTTAGATAATATATTTCAAGGATGTAATTGCTGTGCTACAGTACGTGCAGAATTTTAGAAAACAGTGCGTCAACAAAGTACACTGTTTGGGTTACTTTAGAAGACAATGTACCAAAACAATATATGCTGTCTGGTTCGTTAGAATTAGCCGAAAGTAACTGATAAGCTTTGAATAACAAATCTAGTGCTTCTTCTCTCGCTCTATGATGTAATCTGTTTTGTCTTAGGGAAAGGGGAAGTTTTTGAAGGGACAAAGCACTGAGCTTTTTTACAGCGCAACGTCTTATAAAAACCCTGTACTGCTTGTGACAAATTGAGTCTCTGGTTGCACTTTGCGAAGTGGCAACAGGGCTCCCAATATTGCAATATTGAAATAAAGACCTTACTCAGGTGAGAACTCTCTCTTGTGGCTTCCTTGATAGTTAAATTTCCACGACACACCGCCGTTGTTTTTCTCCATCGGAAGTTTGTCGTTAAGGAAAAACATCGCTGTCATTTTCTTGCCAGCCGGCGGCATTTCTTGTGCAGCGATGAGCCAGATTTGTATTTCGGATTTCAGAAGTTGTGTGAATTTCTTGAAGCTGAAAGTCAACTCGCTCCAGAAAAGAAATGTGCAGTCGCATGAAAGCCGTGCCTGCTTATTAAACCGCAGGACCTGAGCTTGCGTTCTGTTTCTCATCGCGTTCGCAAAGGCGATTCCTGCCTCTAACACTGCTATGTCTGCGATTCAAAGTGCCGTGTGGAGCAGCTTCGAAAGCCTTGTTCACGCTCCTCCGATGTTGCTTTCTCTGTGCCTAACGAAGTTCCATTTTGGTGTCGGAGCGGGGAGACCTAATCATTCCAGCTTTAAGCCACCCTTCAATCTTCTGAGGGGTGTCTGAGTGCTAGCATGTCATTTGCCTTTTTTTTTTTTGAAACGGAGAGCGACGTTGAAAAAGGTTACCTCCGCCGCCTCGCCCTCCGTGTTAAATGATCGCAAGACGGCGGCGGCGGCGCTCCCTGTAGTTGTGGCCGAGCGGTTAAGGCGATGGACTAGAAAGCCATTGGGCTCTCCCCGCGCCGGGTCGAATCCTGCCGACTACGGCGTCCTTCTCGTGTCGCCGTGCGCCTGCCCAGAAAAAGGCGGAGTGCCGTTTCTCTCTTCCTGCTTCTTGTACAAACGCTAAATCGCTTGGACCTGCTGCCTTGGAAGTCATGTCTTCAGCGTCCCCCAGCGACATTTCACACTTGGAAGCAGACAACCACGCTTTTGGCATTGGCATGCCTTGCGCCCTACTTCCAGCCTTTGAAGATCTAATTATTCAAACTGAAAGAACCGACTGAATAGGTGTTTGCAGTGCACCAGGAGGAGCAGTGACCATAGCAGTGGAGGGGTGAGGATGGCGCAGATGGAAACGTTTTCATGCGCTCCTCTGGGAGGAATGAAAATAAAAGGCGAAACCGGAAACAGTAGTAGCCGCAAGAGGAAGTGTCTTCAAGCGCCAAGCAAGCGCTCCTCGTTAGTATAGTGGTGCGTATTCCCGCCCGTCACGTGGGAGACCAGGGATGGATTGCTTGACGGCGAGCCGGGTTGCTTTTCTCCCATCAGATTCCAACCGCTAATGCTAACGCAGTTTGTGGGAGCTTACGTGCTTCTCCTTTTCCGTCATTTTCGGACGACTATTCCAAAGGGGTAACCTGATGGAATAGGGGCCTGAAGACACGAGGCATTCTTAAACCAGCACTGGGCTGCACGGCCTTCTGTTGCGATCAGATTATATTCGAGTGAAAAAGCCAGAGCAGCCGCTTCCATCCTATGGAGTACGAGCTAAATCAGGAGAGGTATGGGACACGCGCGTGCCTATAGGTGCACGTCTCCTACGTCAGGCTGCTTCACCCATGTGCACCCGACTGGAGAGGGAATGGAGCAAGCTTTTTGTCAGGAGTGGGATTCGAACCCACGCCTCCAGGGGAGACTGCGACCTGAACGCAGCGCCTTAGACCGCTCGGCCATCCTGACGCCAGCCCTCTCCCCCAAAGCGGTCTGATGAGCCACCGCGATCCCACTACGCTCTTCGAGTATCGCACTGTTATTAATACTACAGTGTGACTCCAGCATTAAAATGTTTGGAAAATGTGTCGGCCTTTATAATCCAGTGTAGAGCAGCGTATGATGATTTGTGCTACAAAACACCAAGCGCTCAAAGTGACGTCTGCGTTTGTCACTGAACTTTCAACTCTTTCATCACTTATGTAGGAAATACAAAGAGCAGTTAGGTGGAACGCGTAGGATGGCCGTCAGCAGAGTGGCGCAGCGGAAGTGTGCTGGGCCCATAACCCAGAGGTCGATGGATCGAAACCATCCTCTGCTACATGTGTCTTACGCATGGTTCATAAGCATTCCATTGGGTTAGCAAAGTGCATTAAAGTAGTGTGGATCTCCCTTTCCTTAAGTTCTGTTCTGAGTTTCTCTCTCGTGTGTGTTTGTGCAAGCTTGACACTTGCGGGACTCTTTCATCTTCACCAATACGGAGATGACCAAATGTGTCTTCGGTTGTTCTGAGATCTTTGATAGTTTCTTCGAATGCTTCAAGTGAACCTCGAAATCGAAGCAGTTATGTTTATATTGATTTCTCGCATTAATCATTATTAACCAGGAACAGCCAGCACAGTCGGTCGCATTAGTAATTATGTCACGTCTCTACTTAGCAGAGCATTCAAAGACCCACTGGAAGCAGGAAAGCACTAAGACACTGCAAAACTGAACTCGGGAAAATCATACTGGGAGCTCTGAGCGATGTCTGCATCCAAGCCATCCAATACGGACTCTGAGACCTTGGAATATCAACACTATGATGCGCTACCTTTTCCCTGGAGCAAAACGATGGAATTAGAAGAATGCTTACCGCAGGATACAACTGTGCCGTTGTTATTTGGAGCACGGTTTTCACTTGCATGAAAACTACAGCAGAACGTAGAAGGATGATCACAGAGGAGTCCACGCGGGCATGCTGAGGAGATTGTAGGTCGTACATTTCAATGATTACTGACATTTGCGCTGCTTGAGGTACAGTAATCAACAAAGAACAGGGTGTGCTACTCTCGAATCCGGTCACCACATGATGAAAAGCCAGGAAGTATACCTTGTCCAATTGACGTCAACAGGGACACGTTAACCCCTTGCTTCCCTGGCGCCCGGCTAGCTCAGTCGGTAGAGCATGAGACTCTTAATCTCAGGGTCGTGGGTTCGAGCCCCACGTTGGGCGGTGCCCGTCTCCTTATTAACAAAGTTTCGTGCTCATCCTTGACCCTCTTACACCTTGATGGTACCGAGCACTAAACTTTAATGCACAGGTGTGATGAAACTGAGATGAAAAGGGCTTATCTAGCTCTTTGCCCGAGAGATAAATCAAAGGTTCCGCAGACAATCCGTTGGCTCCGGTCACTCTGACGCAGATAGGAGCTGCAGCCATCATAACTTGTATGAAAACTGATAAGAGCTCCTGTCTATTTACAGTTTCATTTACTCTAGCCTTTCCTTAAACACTGCGTGTACGAAGGCTAAGAAATTGCAGAGCTATTCTAATACAATAACTATTTGGAATCTTTTCGCCATAACAGTTTCACTGTGATTTTGCAGGTAACACGTACGTACGTAACATTTTGAACCGCACTGGAAAAATATGGGAAAGAAATGGCGAAAAGCAACTCTTCAACACGTGGCAATATCTTCCTGAGCGGAGTCCTGTTCTCGAAGCTCGACACTCTGCAAGAGTCACTTCTCCCAACTTGCGCCCGCAGGTTTCCGTAGTGTGCCTGCAAAGAGCCATCCGTTTGAGACAGGCGCACGTTCCGATTTCATTGAACTAAGCTAGATGCACAATTTCGAATGCAGCCTTCATCACAAACGACAGTTCATTTCTCGAAAGCTTGTCATGTAAAAAAAGGAAACAAAGAACGAAAACATACAGCTGACAATCTTCTGAAGCTGCAGATTTAGCTTTTGAGAAATGGACATTTTATGTATGCAGATGCTTTTCAAGCGCTGGTTTTAGAACGTCGCTGTGCTTCCAGCATCATTCTCAGCCTTCTAAACTGCCTATCGAGGTGCCGATCACTTTGTAAAGCGCTTGAGAGGCCAGAGCTGCTCAAACTGCTCTTGCCGTTTCCTTCAATCAAAAGCACTATTTTTTTCGTTGTATGGAAAGCTTTTCAAGTCTTGCATCGACACGCACCTTTCCTGAAATGTCCAAAGGGTGAATGTTTCGCAAAGAAATCCAGTCTACCTTTAGGGGGCATGATGTTGAAATCGGAACAAGCCCTGGGTGGGCTTGAACCAGCAGCCGTTCAGTTAACAGCTGCACAGAAACGCCCCCCGCTTGCTTTGTATCATTCGCAAGTTTCTGGTTAAAGAGTAAAAAAGGCTGGAATTCTTTTCCAGAAGCAGCCGGCAGGATTTCTTCTGCACCCACCCAGAAAAGCCAAGAATTGTATTTCATCTGTCGCAAGCTGTATGTTCCAGAAAGAGAATGAATACTTGCATTAAACTGAATCAAGCCGACAGACACGCACCTGAAGTGGAAATCTAATAAGTAAATTGATTCTTAAAATGTAGAGAGCTTTGAAAAAAATATATTGGTGCTTTTAGATAATATATTTCAAGGATGTAATTGCTGTGCTACAGTACGTGCAGAATTTTAGAAAACAGTGCGTCAACAAAGTACACTGTTTGGGTAACTTTAGAAGACAATGTACCAAAACAATATATGCTGTCTGGGTCGTTAGAATTAGCCGAAAGTAACTGATAAGCTTTGAATAACAAATCTAGTGCTTCTTCTCTCGTTCTATGTTGTAATCTGTTTTGTCTTAGGGAAAGGGGAAGCTTTTGAAGGGACAAAGCACTGAGCTTTTTTACAGCGCAACGTCTTATAAAAACCCTGTACTGCTTGTAACAAATTGAGTCTCCGGTTGCACTTTGCGAAGTGGCAACAGGGCTCCCAATATTGCAATATTGAAATAAAGACCTTACTCAGGTGAGAACTCTCTCTTGTGGCTTCCTTGATAGTTAAATTTCCACGACAGAATTGGCACCCCAGATGGGACACTAACCTGAGCGCGGACGGCTGCTGAAACTCCATCCGGAGCCGGACAATTTTAGCAAATTGGACGAACCTCGGAGGATAAACTGTTTGTCCTTCCTGAGACGCGTCTGGAGAATTCACGGCTGTCTGACGTCAGTAAGTGATCCTTTTAACGAACTTTTGTTTTAAGACGATTTATAAGAATTTTTTCTGTGGTCTTATAGCAGAGAAAGAGCAGGCCGGTGAGGGTGTTCTCACGCGGGTTTGATGAGTCCGGGACTCATAAAGAACTTATCTTAACACAGACGTGTGGTTTTTGCTCTGCGGAGTAGTTAATGTGATAAGGTTCTAAAGTAAGGCACCGATCGGTAAAAATGGGAAATGAAAATTCGAAGACGGAAACAGGACCGAGCGGTCCAGCGAAGTACATGTACAGGGAATTTGGAGAAAGGGGAATAAAGTGTCTTCCATCGTGGAGTAAGTTAGGTTTTCCAGAAAATGGTAGTTTTAGTACCAGGCAGATACAACAACTAGAAGAACAGTTAAAGTTAAAGAAATGTAATGCATCTTGTTATGTATGTGCTTTAATGCCTCATTCTACAGCCTCACCCATTTCTCTCCTGGTTAGAATCACTGTTTGGGCCAGGGGAAATGTTTTTCTTTAAGTTACTAACACCGATTATAGGGGCTGTGATACTTGTCTTCCTGTTTTTATGTTGCTATATGACATGTATTATTCCAATGCTTTTCAAATATGGTAATGAATATGTTTGCGCATCAGTATGTTCTGATAAGAACGCAAGAATCCGAAGTATGGGAGACTCCTGGGAGTCCATATGAAGAATCTAACTTTTAATCATTTTCAAGAATAAAAAGGAGGGAATTGAAGTGGAAATCTAATAAGTAAATTGATTCTTAAAATGTAGAGAGCTTTGAAAAAAATATATTGGTGCTTTTAGATAATATATTTCAAGGATGTAATTGCTGTGCTACAGTACGTGCAGAATTTTTGAAAACAGTGCGTCAACAAAGTACACTGTTTGGGTTACTTTAGAAGACAATGTACCAAAACAATATATGCTGTCTGGTTCGTTAGAATTAGCCGAAAGTAACTGATAAGCTTTGAATAACAAATCTAGTGCTTCTTCTCTCGCTCTATGATGTAATCTGTTTTGTCTTAGGGAAAGGGGAAGTTTTTGAAGGGACAAAGCACTGAGCTTTTTTACAGCGCAACGTCTTATAAAAACCCTGTACTGCTTGTGACAAATTGAGTCTCTGGTTGCACTTTGCGAAGTGGCAACAGGGCTCCCAATATTGCAATATTGAAATAAAGACCTTACTCAGGTGAGAACTCTCTCTTGTGGCTTCCTTGATAGTTAAATTTCCACGACACACCGCCGTTGTTTTTCTCCATCGGAAGTTTGTCGTTAAGGAAAAACATCGCTGTCATTTTCTTGCCAGCCGGCGGCATTTCTTGTGCAGCGATGAGCCAGATTTGTATTTCGGATTTCGGAAGTTGTGTGAATTTCTTGAAGCTGAAAGTCAACTCGCTCCAGAAAAGAAATGTGCAGTCGCATGAAAGCCGTGCCTGCTTATTAAACCGCAGGACCTGAGCTTGCGTTCTGTTTCTCATCGCGTTCGCAAAGGCGATTCCTGCCTCTAACACTGCTATGTCTGCGATTCAAAGTGCCGTGTGGAGCAGCTTCGAAAGCCTTGTTCACGCTCCTCCGATGTTGCTTTCTCTGTGCCTAACGAAGTTCCATTTTGGTGTCGGAGCGGGGAGACCTAATCATTCCAGCTTTAAGCCACCCTTCAATCTTCTGAGGGGTGTCTGAGTGCTAGCATGTCATTTGCCTTTTTTTTTTTTGAAACGGAGAGCGACGTTGAAAAAGGTTACCTCCGCCGCCTCGCCCTCCGTGTTAAATGATCGCAAGACGGCGGCGGCGGCGCTCCCTGTAGTTGTGGCCGAGCGGTTAAGGCGATGGACTAGAAAGCCATTGGGCTCTCCCCGCGCCGGGTCGAATCCTGCCGACTACGGCGTCCTTCTCGTGTCGCCGTGCGCCTGCCCAGAAAAAGGCGGAGTGCCGTTTCTCTCTTCCTGCTTCTTGTACAAACGCTAAATCGCTTGGACCTGCTGCCTTGGAAGTCATGTCTTCAGCGTCCCCCAGCGACATTTCACACTTGGAAGCAGACAACCACGCTTTTGGCATTGGCATGCCTTGCGCCCTACTTCCAGCCTTTGAAGATCTAATTATTCAAACTGAAAGAACCGACTGAATAGGTGTTTGCAGTGCACCAGGAGGAGCAGTGACCATAGCAGTGGAGGGGTGAGGATGGCGCAGATGGAAACGTTTTCATGCGCTCCTCTGGGAGGAATGAAAATAAAAGGCGAAACCGGAAACAGTAGTAGCCGCAAGAGGAAGTGTCTTCAAGCGCCAAGCAAGCGCTCCTCGTTAGTATAGTGGTGCGTATTCCCGCCCGTCACGTGGGAGACCAGGGATGGATTGCTTGACGGCGAGCCGGGTTGCTTTTCTCCCATCAGATTCCAACCGCTAATGCTAACGCAGTTTGTGGGAGCTTACGTGCTTCTCCTTTTCCGTCATTTTCGGACGACTATTCCAAAGGGGTAACCTGATGGAATAGGGGCCTGAAGACACGAGGCATTCTTAAACCAGCACTGGGCTGCACGGCCTTCTGTTGCGATCAGATTATATTCGAGTGAAAAAGCCAGAGCAGCCGCTTCCATCCTATGGAGTACGAGCTAAATCAGGAGAGGTATGGGACACGCGCGTGCCTATAGGTGCACGTCTCCTACGTCAGGCTGCTTCACCCATGTGCACCCGACTGGAGAGGGAATGGAGCAAGCTTTTTGTCAGGAGTGGGATTCGAACCCACGCCTCCAGGGGAGACTGCGACCTGAACGCAGCGCCTTAGACCGCTCGGCCATCCTGACGCCAGCCCTCTCCCCCAAAGCGGTCTGATGAGCCACCGCGATCCCACTACGCTCTTCGAGTATCGCACTGTTATTAATACTACAGTGTGACTCCAGCATTAAAATGTTTGGAAAATGTGTCGGCCTTTATAATCCAGTGTAGAGCAGCGTGTGATGATTTGTGCTACAAAACACCAAGCGCTCAAAGTGACGTCTGCGTTTGTCACTGAAACTTTCAACTCTTTCATCACTTATGTAGGAAATACAAAGAGCAGTTAGGTGGAACGCGTAGGAGTGGCGCAGCGGAAGTGTGCTGGGCCCATAACCCAGAGGTCGATGGATCGAAACCATCCTCTGCTACATGTGTCTTACGCATGGTTCATAAGCATTCCATTGGGTTAGCAAAGTGCATTAAAGTAGTGTGGATCTCCCTTTCCTTAAGTTCTGTTCTGAGTTTCTCTCTCGTGTGTGTTTGTGCAAGCTTGACACTTGCGGGACTCTTTCATCTTCACCAATACGGAGATGACCAAATGTGTCTTCGGTTGTTCTGAGATCTTTGATAGTTTCTTCGAATGTTTCAAGTGAACCTCGAAATCGAAGCAGTTATGTTTATATTGATTTCTCGCATTAATCATTATTAACCAGGAACAGCCAGCACAGTCGGTCGCATTAGTAATTATGTCACGTCTCTACTTAGCAGAGCATTCAAAGACCCACTGGAAGCAGGAAAGCACTAAGACACTGCAAAACTGAACTCGGCAAAATCATACTGGGAGCTCTGAGCGATGTCTGCATCCAAGCCATCCAATACGGACTCTGAGACCTTGGAATATCAACACTATGATGCGCTACCTTTTCCCTGGAGCAAAACGATGGAATTAGAAGAATGCTTACCGCAGGATACAACTGTGCCGTTGTTATTTGGAGCACGGTTTTCACTTGCATGAAAACTACAGCAGAACGTAGAAGGATGATCACAGAGGAGTCCACGCGGGCATGCTGAGGAGATTGTAGGTCGTACATTTCAATGATTACTGACATTTGCGCTGCTTGAGGTACAGTAATCAACAAAGAACAGGGTGTGCTACTCTCGAATCCGGTCACCACATGATGAAAAGCCAGGAAGTATACCTTGTCCAATTGACGTCAACAGGGACACGTTAACCCCTTGCTTCCCTGGCGCCCGGCTAGCTCAGTCGGTAGAGCATGAGACTCTTAATCTCAGGGTCGTGGGTTCGAGCCCCACGTTGGGCGGTGCCCGTCTCCTTATTAACAAAGTTTCGTGCTCATCCTTGACCCTCTTACACCTTGATGGTACCGAGCACTAAACTTTAATGCACAGGTGTGATGAAACTGAGATGAAAAGGGCTTATCTAGCTCTTTGCCCGAGAGATAAATCAAAGGTTCCGCAGACAATCCGTTGGCTCCGGTCACTCTGACGCAGATAGGAGCTGCAGCCATCATAACTTGTATGAAAACTGATAAGAGCTCCTGTCTATTTACAGTTTCATTTACTCTAGCCTTTCCTTAAACACTGCGTGTACGAAGGCTAAGAAATTGCAGAGCTATTCTAATACAATAACTATTTGGAATCTTTTCGCCATAACAGTTTCACTGTGATTTTGCAGGTAACACGTACGTACGTAACATTTTGAACCGCACTGGAAAAATATGGGAAAGAAATGGCGAAAAGCAACTCTTCAACACGTGGCAATATCTTCCTGAGCGGAGTCCTGTTCTCGAAGCTCGACACTCTGCAAGAGTCACTTCTCCCAACTTGCGCCCGCAGGTTTCCGTAGTGTGCCTGCAAAGAGCCATCCGTTTGAGACAGGCGCACGTTCCGATTTCATTGAACTAAGCTAGATGCACAATTTCGAATGCAGCCTTCATCACAAACGACAGTTCATTTCTCGAAAGCTTGTCATGTAAAAAAAGGAAACAAAGAACGAAAACATACAGCTGACAATCTTCTGAAGCTGCAGATTTAGCTTTTGAGAAATGGACATTTTATGTATGCAGATGCTTTTCAAGCGCTGGTTTTAGAACGTCGCTGTGCTTCCAGCATCATTCTCAGCCTTCTAAACTGCCTATCGAGGTGCCGATCACTTTGTAAAGCGCTTGAGAGGCCAGAGCTGCTCAAACTGCTCTTGCCGTTTCCTTCAATCAAAAGCACTATTTTTTTCGTTGTATGGAAAGCTTTTCAAGTCTTGCATCGACACGCACCTTTCCTGAAATGTCCAAAGGGTGAATGTTTCGCAAAGAAATCCAGTCTACCTTTAGGGGGCATGATGTTGAAATCGGAACAAGCCCTGGGTGGGCTTGAACCAGCAGCCGTTCAGTTAACAGCTGCACAGAAACGCCCCCCGCTTGCTTTGTATCATTCGCAAGTTTCTGGTTAAAGAGTAAAAAAGGCTGGAATTCTTTTCCAGAAGCAGCCGGCAGGATTTCTTCTGCACCCACCCAGAAAAGCCAAGAATTGTATTTCATCTGTCGCAAGCTGTATGTTCCAGAAAGAGAATGAATACTTGCATTAAACTGAATCAAGCCGACAGACACGCACCTGAAGTGGAAATCTAATAAGTAAATTGATTCTTAAAATGTAGAGAGCTTTGAAAAAAATATATTGGTGCTTTTAGATAATATATTTCAAGGATGTAATTGCTGTGCTACAGTACGTGCAGAATTTTAGAAAACAGTGCGTCAACAAAGTACACTGTTTGGGTAACTTTAGAAGACAATGTACCAAAACAATATATGCTGTCTGGGTCGTTAGAATTAGCCGAAAGTAACTGATAAGCTTTGAATAACAAATCTAGTGCTTCTTCTCTCGTTCTATGTTGTAATCTGTTTTGTCTTAGGGAAAGGGGAAGCTTTTGAAGGGACAAAGCACTGAGCTTTTTTACAGCGCAACGTCTTATAAAAACCCTGTACTGCTTGTAACAAATTGAGTCTCCGGTTGCACTTTGCGAAGTGGCAACAGGGCTCCCAATATTGCAATATTGAAATAAAGACCTTACTCAGGTGAGAACTCTCTCTTGTGGCTTCCTTGATAGTTAAATTTCCACGACACACCGCCGTTGTTTTTCTCCATCGGAAGTTTGTCGTTAAGGAAAAACATCGCTGTCATTTTCTTGCCAGCCGGCGGCATTTCTTGTGCAGCGATGAGCCAGATTTGTATTTCGGATTTCGGAAGTTGTGTGAATTTCTTGAAGCTGAAAGTCAACTCGCTCCAGAAAAGAAATGTGCAGTCGCATGAAAGCCGTGCCTGCTTATTAAACCGCAGGACCTGAGCTTGCGTTCTGTTTCTCATCGCGTTCGCAAAGGCGATTCCTGCCTCTAACACTGCTATGTCTGCGATTCAAAGTGCCGTGTGGAGCAGCTTCTAAAGTCTTGTTCACGCTCCTCCGATGTTGCTTTCTCTCTGCCTAACGAAGTTCCATTTTGGTGTCGGAGCGGGGAGACCTAATCATTCCAGCTTTAAGCCACCCTTCAATCTTCTGAGGGGTGTCTGAGTGCTAGCATGTCATTTGCCTTTTTTTTTTTTGAAACGGAGAGCGACGTTGAAAAAGGTTACCTCCGCCGCCTCGCCCTCCGTGTTAAATGATCGCAAGACGGTGGCGGCGGCGCTCCCTGTAGTTGTGGCCGAGCGGTTAAGGCGATGGACTAGAAAGCCATTGGGCTCTCCCCGCGGCGGGTCGAATCCTGCCGACTACGGCGTCCTTCTCGTGTCGCCGTGCGCCTGCCCAGAAAAAGGCGGAGTGCCGTTTCTCTCTTCCTGCTTCTTGTACAAACGCTAAATCGCTTGGACCTGCTGCCTTGGAAGTCATGTCTTCAGCGTCCCCCAGCGACATTTCACACTTGGAAGCAGACAACCACGCTTTTGGCATTGGCATGCCTTGCGCCCTACTTCCAGCCTTTGAAGATCTAATTATTCAAACTGAAAGAACCGACTGAATAGGTGTTTGCAGTGCACCAGGAGGAGCAGTGACCATAGCAGTGGAGGGGTGAGGATGGCGCAGATGGAAACGTTTTCATGCGCTCCTCTGGGAGGAATGAAAATAAAAGGCGAAACCGGAAACAGTAGTAGCCGCAAGAGGAAGTGTCTTCAAGCGCCAAGCAAGCGCTCCTCGTTAGTATAGTGGTGCGTATTCCCGCCCGTCACGTGGGAGACCAGGGATGGATTGCTTGACGGCGAGCCGGGTTGCTTTTCTCCCATCAGATTCCAACCGCTAATGCTAACGCAGTTTGTGGGAGCTTACGTGCTTCTCCTTTTCCGTCATTTTCGGACGACTATTCCAAAGGGGTAACCTGATGGAATAGGGGCCTGAAGACACGAGGCATTCTTAAACCAGCACTGGGCTGCACGGCCTTCTGTTGCGATCAGATTATATTCGAGTGAAAAAGCCAGAGCAGCCGCTTCCATCCTATGGAGTACGAGCTAAATCAGGAGAGGTATGGGACACGCGCGTGCCCATAGGTGCACGTCTCCTACGTCAGGCTGCTTCACCCATGTGCACCCGACTGGAGAGGGAATGGAGCAAGCTTTTTGTCAGGAGTGGGATTCGAACCCACGCCTCCAGGGGAGACTGCGACCTGAACGCAGCGCCTTAGACCGCTCGGCCATCCTGACGCCAGCCCTCCCCCCCAAAGCGGTCTGATGAGCCACCGCGATCCCACTACGCTCTTCGAGTATCGCACTGTTATTAATACTACAGTGTGACTCCAGCATTAAAATGTTTGGAAAATGTGTCGGCCTTTATAATCCAGTGTAGAGCAGCGTGTGATGATTTGTGCTACAAAACACCAAGCGCTCAAAGTGACGTCTGCGTTTGTCACTGAAACTTTCAACTCTTTCATCACTTATGTAGGAAATACAAAGAGCAGTTAGGTGGAACGCGTAGGATGGCCGTCAGCAGAGTGGCGCAGCGGAAGTGTGCTGGGCCCATAACCCAGAGGTCGATGGATCGAAACCATCCTCTGCTACATGTGTCTTACGCATGGTTCATAAGCATTCCATTGGGTTAGCAAAGTGCATTAAAGTAGTGTGGATCTCCCTTTCCTTAAGTTCTGTTCTGAGTTTCTCTCTCGTGTGTGTTTGTGCAAGCTTGACACTTGCGGGACTCTTTCATCTTCACCAATACGGAGATGACCAAATGTGTCTTCGGTTGTTCTGAGATCTTTGATAGTTTCTTCGAATGCTTCAAGTGAACCTCGAAATCGAAGCAGTTATGTTTATATTGATTTCTCGCATTAATCATTATTAACCAGGAACAGCCAGCACAGTCGGTCGCATTAGTAATTATGTCACGTCTCTACTTAGCAGAGCATTCAAAGACCCACTGGAAGCAGGAAAGCACTAAGACACTGCAAAACTGAACTCGGGAAAATCATACTGGGAGCTCTGAGCGATGTCTGCATCCAAGCCATCCAATACGGACTCTGAGACCTTGGAATATCAACACTATGATGCGCTACCTTTTCCCTGGAGCAAAACGATGGAATTAGAAGAATGCTTACCGCAGGATACAACTGTGCCGTTGTTATTTGGAGCACGGTTTTCACTTGCATGAAAACTACAGCAGAACGTAGAAGGATGATCACAGAGGAGTCCACGCGGGCATGCTGAGGAGATTGTAGGTCGTACATTTCAATGATTACTGACATTTGCGCTGCTTGAGGTACAGTAATCAACAAAGAACAGGGTGTGCTACTCTCGAATCCGGTCACCACATGATGAAAAGCCAGGAAGTATACCTTGTCCAATTGACGTCAACAGGGACACGTTAACCCCTTGCTTCCCTGGCGCCCGGCTAGCTCAGTCGGTAGAGCATGAGACTCTTAATCTCAGGGTCGTGGGTTCGAGCCCCACGTTGGGCGGTGCCCGTCTCCTTATTAACAAAGTTTCGTGCTCATCCTTGACCCTCTTACACCTTGATGGTACCGAGCACTAAACTTTAATGCACAGGTGTGATGAAACTGAGATGAAAAGGGCTTATCTAGCTCTTTGCCCGAGAGATAAATCAAAGGTTCCGCAGACAA